>NC_084514.1:11190000-11790000 GCF_024500385.1 Phyllopteryx taeniolatus | reverse complement strand
GTGTGTAAGATGACTCTGATGGTGGGGAGGAAAATTAGGAAGACAAAGGCAGAGAAGAGAACCATGTGGTGGAAGCTGAGACAGGACGAGTGTTGTGCAGCTTTTCGGGAAGAGGTGATACAGGCTCTCGGTGGACGGGAAGAGCTTCCAGAAGACTGGACCACTGCAGCCAAGGTGATCAGAGAAGCAGGCAGGAGAGTACTTGGTGTATCTTCTGGCAGGAAAGCAGAGAAGGAGACTTGGTGGTGGAACCTCACAGTACAGGAAATCATACAAGGAAAACGGTTAGCTAAGAAGAAGTGGGACACTGAGAGGACCGAGGAGAGGCGAAAGGAATACATTGAGATGCGACACAGGGCAAAGGTAGAGGTGGCAAAGGCAAAACAAGAGGCATATGATGACATGTATGGCAGGTTGGACACTAAAGAAGGAGAAAAGGATCTATACAGGCTGGCCAGACAGAGGGATAGAGATGGGAAGGATGTGCAGCAGGTTAGGGTGATTGAGGATAGAGATGGAAATATGTTGACTGGTGCCAGCAGTGTGCTAGGTAGATGGAAAGAATAATTCGAGGAGTTGATGAATGAGGAAAATGATAGAGAAGGGAGAGTAGAAGAGGCAAGTGTGGTGGACCAGGAAGTGGCAATGATTAGTAAGGGGGAAGTTAGAAAGGCATTAAAGAGAATGAAAAATGGAAAGGCAGTTGGTCCTGATGACATTCCTGTGGAGGTATGGAAGCATCTAGGAGAGGTGGCTGTGGAGTTTTTGACCAGCTTGTTCAATAGAATTCTAGTGCGAGAGAAGATGCCTGAGGAATGGAGGAAAAGTGTACTGGTGCCCATTTTTAAGAACAAAGGTGATGTGCAGAGCTGTGGGAACTATAGAGGAATAAAGTTGATGAGCCACACAATGAAGTTATGGGAAAGAGTAGTGGAGGCTAGACTCAGGACAGAAGTGAGTATTTGCGAGCAACAGTATGGTTTCATGCCTAGAAAGAGTACCACAGATGCATTATTTGCCTTGAGGATGTTGATGGAAAAGTACAGAGAAGGTCAGAAGGAGCTACATTGTGTCTTTGTAGATCTAGAGAAAGCCTATGACAGAGTACCCAGAGAGGAACTGTGGTACTGCATGCAGAAGTCTGGAGTGACAGAGAAGTATGTTAGAATAATACAGGACATGTACGAGGGCAGCAGAACAGCGGTGAGGTGTGCTGTCGGTGTGACAGAAGAATTTAAGGTGGACGTGGGACTGCATCAGGGATCAGCCCTGAGCCCCTTCCTTTTTGCAGTGGTGATGGATAGGCTGACAGATGAGGTTAGACTGGAATCCCCGTGGACCATGATGTTTGCAGATGACATTGTGATCTGCAGTGAAAGCAGGGAGCAGCTGGAGGAACAGTTAGAAAGATGGAGGCATGCACTGGAAAGCAGAGGAATGAAGATTAGCCGAAGTAAAACAGAATATATGTGCATGAATGAGAGGGGTGGTGGGGGAAAAATGAGGCTACAGGGAGAAGAGATGGCAAGGGTAGAGGACTTTAAATACTTGGGGTCAACCGTCCAGAGCAATGGTGAGTGTGGTCAGGAAGTGAAGAAACTGGTCCAAGCAGGTTGGAACGGGTGGAGGAAGGTGTCAGGTGTGTTATGTGACAGAAGAGTCTCTGCTAGGATGAAGGGCAAAGTTTATAAAACAGTGGTGAGGCCAGCCATGATGTATGGATTAGAGACAGTGGCACTGAAGAGAAAACAGGAAGCAGAGCTGGAGGTGGCGGAAATGAAGATGTTGAGGTTCGCTCTCTGAGTGACCAGGTTGGATAAAATTAGAAATGAGCTCATCAGAGGGACAGCCAAGGTTCGATGTTTTGGAGACAAAGTTACGAGAGAGCAGACTTCAATGGTTTGGACACGTCCAGAGGAGAGAGAGTGAGTATATTGGTAGAAGGATGATGAGGATGGAGCTGCCAGGCAAGAGAGCTAGAGGAAGACCAAAGAGAAGGTTGATGGATGTCGTGAGGGAAGACATGATGGCAGTTGGTGTTCGAGAGGAGGATGCAGGAGATAGGCTCTCATGGAAAAGGATGACGCGCTGTGGCGACCCCTAACGGGACAAGCCGAAAGGAAAAGAAGAAGACTCCTGGGAAGGTTCACCACTGTTCCATGTTTTCTCCGTGTGAGTATAATGGCTCTCCCTGTGGTTCACTGGAATCCTAAAGCTTTAGAAATGGCTTTTGTAACCCTTTCCAGCATTATAGATGGTGGAATTTATTTCTTGACTGTTCTGTTCTTTGGATTGTGTTATTTTGTTGCAGCGTTTTTAGATTTTTTTTGTCCAACCTGATTTTGTCGGGACAGATTCTGTTGAAATGATTTCTTGATTGAATAGGTCTGGAGGTAATCAGGCTTAGGTGTGATCAGTGAAAATTAAACAAAAATTGTGATTATCCACAAGTAATTTATGGTTTAACAAGGAAGGAGGGGGGGTTCACACAGGGCCAGGTAACTGAATAGTTTTTTTTCCTTAATAAATTAAATCACCATTTAAAAACACCATTTTAAGTTCACTTTGTCTGAAATTTACGGTACATTTGTTTGATGATCATAAACATTAAAGTGGCAAAACTATGCAAAAATATAAGCATTTTAGAAGGGGCCCATACTTTTTCACGCCACTGTAGTTAATCTCACAATTTCAACTCGTTATTGTCTTAAAAAAATAAATAAAAATTCATATTTTGTATAACGCGTCAATTATGCCCTCGCCTTGCTTAAGAGCCAACAAAGTACGTTAATTAGTACAGGGAAATCAGACCTGCTTCTGGTGTGTACGTCACGGCTGAAGTTGAGTTTTGACCAAAATGTGGATGGGCAAAGATCTGTTAAAAAACATCACAAAGTAAGCCTAAAATATATCCTGAGTCTTTTTTGGAGAAGAATTCTTTATGCAGAAAATATTTTTAAGTCCAGAACTATGGAATAAGTGCCAATGTTCACTGCATTAAAAGGCTCCTTTAAGAATACTCCAGATACTAAAATCAAATAGACTTAGGAAAGAAGGGACATCACGCACTGAACTCTCAAGAGTGAATGCAAACACAGGTGTGTAGGTAGATTCATTCGATTAGCTTTTAATCAGTCATTTCAAAAATGCAACAAAGTATAAAGCTAACTGAAAAGCCTTAGGGTGAAGCTGCAGTTTATTATGCCTACGCCCTTCTTCTTTGCAAAACAAAACATACTTCAGCAAGAGCACCTTCTAGGCCCAAACCCAAACAAATGTCTTCATCTTCAGGAATTAAAATAAATTTGTAAAAGAAAAAAACAAGACAATAGAAAACAAAAACTTGCTGATGTACAAATTTATCACAACATTCAAGCTAACACAATCAAAAGTTCCAGTATTTTTTAAATTAATTGTTCATGCCTGATTCCTATATTGTTATATTACTTTTTAAAATATATTTCTAAAAAGTGTCAAATCATTCCAAAAATTAACTCCTCTAACAGAGAACACACCTGTTCTCCTTAAGTCATAACAATGCGCTAATTTGAAACAGTTCGTTGAGTAAAATAAATTATGTATTTTGTACATTTGTGCAGTTTTAAATCAGAATCAGAATCATCTTTATTTGCCAAGTATGTCCAAAAAAAAAAACAATTCAACAAAGTGATAAATAGTGCATTTGTTGGTTTTATGTAGTTAAAGCACTTGGTAATTTTAATCGCTCATGTTTGTAAATTTAAAATAGGTTGAGTGTTGGTGAACAATGTATGGATGAATGGGAAACACAAGGAAAATGGACAGACAGACATGAACACAGGTACATTTGAAACCAGAAATTTACATACACAATATGAAAAGACACAAGATGTTTTTTTTTTTTTTTTTTTTTTTCTCTCACTGTCTGACATGAAATCAGATGAAACATTTTCAGTTTTTGGTCAATTAGGATTACTGAAACTATTTATATTTGCTGGATACCAGAGTAATGAGATAATCTTTCGTTACTTTCTTAAAAATCTCTTCAAAATCATAATAAATTCCTCTGTTTTGTTTTTCTAAGACATAGATGCGACCTGTAGTGACTTTGACTTTGGCACCGCCCTGCACATTGCCGCGTCTAACCTGTGTACATCCGCTGTCTCGTGTCTCTTGGAGCTGGGAGCCAATCCTGCTTTCAAAGTAAGCTACATCTTCTCTTCTTTGCTCTCTTAGAATCTTCTTTTTGTGTTTTTCTACATCAGTACAGTACATCTGGAGTCCATGTCCATTCATCCTTTTTTTATTTTTTACACTGTTCATCCAGTGGAGTGTCATGTGGAAACAGAAAACTATCCTCGTATTCAGATTAAAAAATGAAAAACTGTTGCAGCCTGAATTACTTTTTTTTTTTTTTTGTCCCCCACTAACATCAACGTGCCTCCTAATGGAAAAGACATCCATCAATCTTCTATACCGCTTATCTTCATTAGGGTCGCAGGTGTAAAGTCGAATTCACACTCACACCTATTCAACCATTTAACCATTCATTAACCATTCAACTCACACAGTACAATTTAGAGTCCACTCTTCAAAGAACCTACAATGGTTTTAGAATGTGGGAGGTACAAAAAAAACCCCAAAACTTTTAAATGCGTTTGTCATAGCTCAGTACTTTGGAGAAGCACTTTTTCCAGGCTAATACAGCCTTGAGTCTTTTTGGTATTTAGGGGATTTTCTGCCATTATTTTTTTGCATTATTCTTTCTTCTCTCAGCTGTGAATGATTGGTGCATGTCGATAGAGAACAATTTTCATCTCTCCCCTGAGCGTTCCAATCAAGGCTCCTTCTGGGTACTCCAGCACATTCAGAGGTGTTTCTAAGGTGCACACCTATTAACTGAGCTGTGTGCGCATCGATTCATTGTCATATTGGGAGGTTCATGGAAAGGGGAATTGTCGCCCCAGTTTGAGGTCCTTTATGGTCTTCTTTTGAACGCTTAAATTTTTTTATTTTTTTTTAAATCCATATCTCTGTACTTTCTCTACTTAGCAGTTCTGTAGCTGAGACTCACAGCATGAGGCTTTAAGTCGTGTCTGTTTTTTTCACTTTTAAGCAATTGTTTTATTTATTTTTTTGTAAATTTTTTTTAAAAAACACTCATCAAATAAAAGTCACTATAGTGATTGCAATTCTGGGTATTTATTTTTAAACAGAAAAGGTGCAACCCAACTTCAAAATCAACATGGTAATATAAGTTGAAATATGTTTAGATAAGTTTGGTAGTATGATGGAACATACAACATCTGTGTGTTGACATAGCCGAGTCACGTTTTAGAGTGTCATGATTTTGTCCCACCCCATTGTTCCTTACCCAGTTCTTTTTTTTTTTTGGGACTTCTTGAACTCAGCCAGAGAGCATCAAGCTCTTTCAAGACTTCAGCCAGGAGTGCAGAACTCAAGAGTCCTGGCTGTCTTAAAAGTTCTGTCATGACGTTTGAATGCAGAATTATGTCACCTTTTCACAACACTGTGTCTTAGCTCCTAAGGCCATTGTTGACCTCATGGTTTGGTTTCTGCTCTGATATTATCTGTGAGGCCATATAGCAACAGGTGTGTGTGTCTTTCCATATTAGGTCGAATCAATTTAACACAGGTGGATTCCAACCAAGGTCTGCAAATATGAAAGACGATCTTGAGTAAAGTTCAGACACAATGTTGCATTTTAAGTGTCGCAGCAAAAGGTCTGAATACAGTCCACATGATGTTTCAGGGTGTGCTGATGGGGAAAAAAAGGTATGCAAATCAGTATAGCAGAATGATGGAACACAACTAAGGTACATAAAAAAAGTAGAGTCATTCAGCCATTAAGTCACCCGCACAGTGCTCAGACTTTTTTCGCTGTTAATATACAGTGTTTCCTAATTATATTATTTTATTTTATTATAGATCCAGTAATTACTCAAGGTGACACGGTGTATGACTAGTTAGTACATCTGCCTCACAGTTCTGAGGACCTGGGGTCAAATCCGGCCTCCGCTGTGTGGAGTTTGCATGTTCTCCCCGTGCCTGTGTGGGTTTTCTCCGGGCACTCCGGTTTCCTCCCACATTCCAAAAACATGCGTGGTAGGTTAATTGAAGAATCTAAAATGCCCGTAGGTGTGAATGTGAGTGTGTCTACATGTACCCTGTGATTGGCTGGCGACCGGTTCAGGGTGTACCCCGCCTCTGGCCCAGTCAGCTAGAAAAGGCTCCAGCACACCTGTGACCCGAGGGGAGGCTAAACGGTATGGAAAACGGATGGATAATTACTCAATAAAATGCAAATAACTTATATTTCTACTACTTTATACCCATCAATGTATTTTTTGTTTTATTCAAGTGAACTACTCTATTACTTAGATGTCAGACAGATTAATACCGAAGATTTATCCTTTCTGCTAATAGTTTTTTTTCATTCTGATTAAAAGTGTCATGTTTACTGGAGCAACATGTAGCTTCCCAGAACTTTTAAACATGATTACACAGTATTTCATAGGGCGGTATTTTCCAATCCGCTTGTTTGTAATACAAATTACGGTTTATTAAAAATTAAATTAAATGAAAAGTCTTTCGTAACTGTTGTAAAACACTGAAAATGCTGATCGCAACTCTTCAGACCTGAAAGTTTGATCGTAAACGTGTTTGTGTGACCAACCATTGAAAAGCCAAGTCTTTAATTTATGGTATAGTAAATCTAGTAAATATTTCCATTCGTCACACTGCAGAGCTGAAAGCATTCAGAAACTATTATAGTTTGTCTAATTATTTAATACTAAAGCCTCATCATTTAATTCATACTCAAAGGGAATCTGTCAGGTTTTCAAGGAGTTTGAGGCAAGGAAGTGGAGGACCCAACTGCAGGGTAGCAGGGATGCAAGGCGGAGTGCCGGAATTTGAAAAAATGATTTATTTACAAAAACAAAGATGGCAAACAAGGTACATGGAAAAATCTAAATAGTAACTTAACAAAGTCCAAAAATCTATAATCAAAGTAACCAAAAAAAATAAACTACTCACCACTAATTAACGTGACGGGATATGGAAACATAGGCTAAGACAAACAACATTTGAGAAAAGACAATGCAGCAACACACTGACTGAAAGAAAGCAGGGAACTAAATACAAACAAATTGACGAGACAACAAAGAACACCTGGACAAGATTTTTTTTAATATAGAACTGCTCTTTTAGGGCTCACAGGGTTTGTGCAGGTTCATGTTTATTTTTATGTACTTTTTGCAGTGTCTTTTATTGTTGGATGTTGTTGAATAAGTATTGTTGGCTTATTGTGTTAAATCATTTTTACTGATTTATTTTTATTTTTTTCTCGTCAAATCGGTTTTGTTGTGTTGCCTCGCTTGTATAATGACAACTTTTGAGAGCTATTGCGACATGGACATGAAATTATTTGAGCATATTTTCCTTTGTACCGTTTAGATATGATAGATACAAACTAAAGGTTGATAACAATTTCTCTCTTTTGGAATTTATTTCCATTGTAAATATGTAGACATTATCCTGACTCTCCACTGGGTGTCACCAAAGCACTTTTTGCTGCATTTTTCCCTTTTCAAAGCTGCAACGGTTCTTTAATTCTTTATGCAAACCTCAAAATCCATGGGACCAAGGTTGATGTGGAAAATGCTCTTTTAACATCTTGAAATTGTGGTGGTTAGCATATTAGGTAGTTGCAGGTATTTGGCCACTGTCATAAGAAACTAAATTATAATTTAGGGAAGAAAAAGGCAAACCTCTTACACAATGGGGGGTGGCAAAGCAAAAATGATGTGACCCAATTATCCTACTTCTACTGTCACTCCTCTGCACTTCTTACCGTCATTAACAAGCTAAATCTCACCCTATAAATTATTTTAACCACTTATCCAATCCTCTGTGTTCATGCCATCATGATCATCCTCTTTGTATAAATTCAAGTAGAATGTTGTTCCTGAGTCAAGTCCAACATGGTCGTTGGAATAATGCAAATACACGATATTCCCAAAAGTATTTGCTCACCTGCCTTGACTTGATATAAATTTAAGTGACATCCCTTTCTTACCCCTCCTTGACCCGTCACCTTATCGTGGTGGAGGGGTTTGTGTGTCCCAATGATCCAAGGAGCTAAGTTGTCTGGGGCTTTATGCCCCTAGTAGGGTCACCCATGGCAAACAGGTCTGAGGTGAGGGACCAGACAAAGCACAGCTCAAAGACCCCTTATGAAGAAGACAAATTATGGACTCAGGTTTCCCTTTCCCGGATGCGGGTCACCGGGGCCCCCCTCTGGAGCCAGGCCTGGAGTTGGACCTTAAAGGAGAGCGCCTGGTTGCCGGGCCTGTACCCATGGGGCCCGGCCGGGCACAGCCCGAAAGGGTAACGTGGGTCCCCCTTCCAATGGGCTCACCACCTGTGGGAGAGGCCATAGGGGTCGGGTGCAGTGCGAGCTGGGCGGTGGTCGAAGGCCGGGACCTTGGCGATCCGATCCCCGACCAGAGCTGTGGCCCTAAGGTGGTCGGTGCCTGTCGTGGCGGCAATCCCCTAACCCGTTGGTGGACACCAATGGGGAGGGATGGCGTCAAGCTGAAGAAGGAGTCCTATCGGACCTTTTTGGCCTGTGGGACACCTGAGGCAGCTGATGGGTACCGGCTGGCCAAGCATAGTGCAGCTTTGGTGGTCGCAGAAGCAAAAACTCGGGCATGGGAAGAGTTCGGTGAGGCCATGGAGAAAGACTTCCGGACGGCTTCGAGGAAATTCTGGTCCACCATCCGACGTCTCAGGAGGGGAAAGCAGTGCACCATCACCACTGTCTATAGTGGGAATGGGGCGCTGCTGACCTTGACTCGGGACATTGTGAGCCGGTGGGGAGAATACTTCGAAGACCTCCTCAATTCCACCGACACGCCTTCCCCTGGGGCCTTGCCATTCCTCGGTGGCAAGGCCCCAGGGGTGGATAAGATTCGCCCGGAGTTCCTCAAGGGTCTGGATGTTGTAGGGCTGTCCTGGTTGACACGCCTCTGCAACATCGCGTGGACATCGGGGACAGTGCCTCTGGATTGGGAGACTGGGGTGGTGGTCCCCCTTTTTAAGAAGGGGGGCCGGAGGGTGTGTTCCAACTACAGGGGGATCACACTCCTCAGCCTCCCTGGTAAGGTCTATTCAGGGGTGCTGTAGAGGAGGGTCCGTCGGGGAGTTGAATCCCAGATTCAAGAGGAGCAGTATGGTTTTCGTCCTGGCCGTGGAACAGTTGACCAGCTCTACACCCTTGGCAGGGTCCTCGAGGGTGCATGGGAGTTCGCCCAACCAGTCTACATGTGTTTTGTGGACTTGGAGAAGGCGTTTGACCGTGTCCCTTGGGTGGTCCTGTGGGGGGTGCTTCGGGAGTATGGGGTACCGAACCCCCTGATACGGGCTGTTCGGTCCCTGTACGACCGGAGTCAGAGTTTGGTCCGCATATCTGGCAGTAAGTCGGACTCGTTTCCGGTGAGGGTTGGACTCCGCCAAGGCTGCCCTTTGTCACCGATTCTGTTCATATCTTTTATGGACAGAATTTCTAGGCGCAGCCGAGGCAGAGAGGGGGTACGGTTTGGTGGCCTCAGTATTGCATCTCTGCTTTTTGCAGATGATGTGGTTCTGTTGGCTTCATCAAGCCGTGACCTCCAACTCTCATTGGAGCAGTTCGCAGCCGAGTGTTTAGCGGCTGGGATGAGAATCAGCACCTCCAAATCTGAGACCATGGTCCTCAGTCGGAAAAGGGTGGCGTGCCCTCTCCAGGTCGGGGATGAGATCCTGCCCCAAGTGGAGGAGTTCAAGTATCTTGGGGTCTTGTTCACGAGTGAGGGAAGAATGGAACGGGAGATCGACACGCGGATCGGTGCAGCGTCTGCAGTGATGCGGACTTTGTATCGATCCGTTGTGGTAAAGAAGGAGCTAAGCCGAAAGGCGAAGCTCTCGATTTACCGGTCGATCTACGTTCTACGATCTACGTTCCCTCACCTATGGTCACGAGCTGTGGGTCGTGACCAAAAGAACGAGATCCTGGATACAAGCGGCCGAAATGAGTTTCCTCCGCAGGGTGTCCGGGCTCTCCCTTAGCGATAGGGTGAGAAACTCGGTCATCTGGGAGGATCTCAGAGTAGAGCCGTTGCTCCTTCACATCGAGAGGAGCCAGATGACGTGGCTGATTCTCATCCCAGTCGCTTCACACACTGCTGCGAACCGCTCCAGTGAGAGTTGGAGATCATGGCTTGATGAAGCCAACAGAACCACATCATCTGCAAAAAGCAGAGATGCAATACTGAGGCCACCAAACCGGACCCCATCTACGTCTCGGCTGCGCCTAGAAATTCTGTCCATAAAAGTTATTGAACATCCACTGCACATAAAAATCAGCCATGGTATATGATTGAGTATACTACCAGTGGCTCTTAATATACAATAGTCTAGGGTTTCTTTGTTGCCTTGTTACCTCTTATTGTTCAGCTCAAGACCAAAATTAAAAAGTGAAAACATCCTAAAATGTTCCATTTATTGCCATGACCTATGCTGTAAACAAACTAATGGTAAAGAACACAGCAGACACAACAAACATACTGTAATTGAAAAGGCCCTTTGCTAAGGATATGTGTTATTAACCATGATAATCAGTAAAAGTGCTTAAAACATTTTACTCCATCGACAAGAAAAAATTGCATTCCAATAGCAGGATATTTTGTTACTTTTCTGATCTGTCTAGCCAATAGCAACCCAAGATGCTATTAGTTATTTCCTCCATAGGAATCATATATAACATAATACAGTGCAGTGGAAAAAGTATTTGTCCCCTTCTCAAATTCTTAATTTTTTTTAACATATTTTTCTCATCTCATAGTTTTCTCATCACAAAAGGATTAGCAATCCCAGTTGTTGAAACTAATGTATACAAGTCACAAACGTTTAGCTTGTTGTGTGCCACTGTATTTATCGGTGGCAATGTACTGCCATTCAGATGAAAAGATGATGATCGATATTATTTATTGACTGAAGCATATGATTTACTTTTTAAACAACGGGCAGAATTTGTTTTACTGCACTTCTTCTACTATCAGCAATAGACAGAATAACAACATAAACACTTGCAAAATAGTGCAGACAGTTTGATTTTACGACTACTTGTGCTGACACAAGTCTTGTAGCAGACCGCTGAATAATGTGATCATGCACTGGAGGATTTATTGAGTACTGGTGTCGTAACAGTTCTGGAACACACTGTCTAAAATCCCCTGTGCCTGTGTCTCCCAGCTAATAATAATATTATGTGTGCAGCATGAAGGAGCTGCATTGAGGTAATTTGGCCTAATGCTCCAAACTATATGCAAGTGATTAAAAAAAAAAAATAAATCTATTTTTTAAAAACTTTCTTACAGCATTGCATTGAATGGTTATGATATTTCCAAGGGTTGGATCGCTCCAATCATTGAAACTTTTTTCAGACATGATCCGAATTCAATCATAGAGATACTCGTGAATTTTCTTAATGGACAACTGTATCGCTATGGTTGAAGTGTTTCCTGTAATAACTTATACATTAGGTCCTCTGTGGTCTTATATTACAGGACGATAAAGGCCAGTACCCAGCTGATGTTGTTCCTGAGCCCCTCGACATGCCCATAGAGATGGCAGATGCTGCCTCCCTGGCCAAAGAACTGCGGACCTTACTAGGAGAGGCTTTGCCACAGCCCAGCTCTCTGCCTTTAAGATTGCAAGTCCAGACCCCTCCTGCTCTTTCCGATAAAGCCAGGATAAAGCTTGCCTCAATAGGAATCCAGCTCGGTGACCGGGTGGTGATAGCTGGACATAAGGTGTGTGGTCAAGTCTTTGTTTAGTTCATAATTGTTTCTCTAACTCAAACCTTGATAATACAAAATTGTTCATGTACATCTTCTGAGGCGCACGAAAACAAAAACACTTCCTCATGGTAGTGAGTGAGTTATGGGTTAAAGAAATAGCTGTGCCCTTAAGAAAGAGTGTCGGTTATTAATGGTGACGCCTACTTTCAATATTTTAATTAGTTTTTTAGAAAATTCTGACCTTTAGCTGCTAAATTAATGCTTTATTGTAAAGTCATTTGCAGTGGTGGGTAGTCAGTAACATGCTGCATTTACTCCGTTAAATTTACTCACGTAACATTTTGGATAAATTGTATTTGTCAGAGTAGTTTGAATGCACCATACTTTTTACTTTTACGTGTTTATGTTAGGAAGAATCCATACTTTTACTCCGTTGACATGCCGCTTACTACTTACATTTAGCCATTATTGCATGCACAATCTATTTTTAGACTTCACCTTCGACTTCCCCATAGGGAGCAGTTGCGCCAATCCAACATGATCACTAGTGTCATTTGACTTCAGTTCGCCAACCAGACGTCACAAGGCAGTCACATGACTGCACACAAAGCCTTTGCGGGACAATCAAAATGACTCATTTTTGGGGGAAAATAACAGCTGTGCGAGTGTTTCCTTTAAAGACTCCAGAAAACAGCTTTTAGTCTCGCGTCTCCCCAAACGTGGATATTTCAGCCCACTTCTAGTCTGAGAAAACACCTTGCGGTAACTTGCAAATCTATTGTCGTTTTGGCAGTATATCTGGCAGCATTAGGCATATTTTATGGTCATAAATTACTGTAAAATCTCTCTCTCCCTCTCCGCCTCCCTCTCTCTCTCTTTAACACACACAATCAACAAGTCTTCAGCAAACAGCATCTTCATTCAGTCATTTCAGTGGGCATTTAAAAATCGAAATGAAGGTGGGTGGGTGTGGACTCATATTATTAATTTTTATTTTATTTGACTTTCATGCTTTTTTTTTTTTTTTTTTTTTTAAATCTGAAGTTACTCACATCTACTCTTTACTTGAGTAGTTTTTTTCACAGAGTACTTACTCAAGTAAATATTTGGAGGAATACTTTTTACTTGAGTCATATTACTGTGAAGTAACAGTACTCTTACTTGACTACAATATTTGGCCACACTACCCTATCTCTGGTCATTTGTCATAAGCTTTCCTAAGAAAGAAAACTAGTATAGAATTGCATTTCACATCTTTCACACAATAATAAAATACTACTACTCCTTCCTTCAAAACAGTGAGCCATTGTTAGATTTCTTTGGATTTCTCTGATAATAAAACCACTGCATGCCAATATGGACTCATTAACAGTTCTTTTTCTATCTGTGCCCTGGCTTTGATATGTGTTTCACTTACTCTCTTCTTATTGCACCCAGGAGCAATAGAAGGACGAAAGATAGAATCCGATCACCCACTGTTCCAGTCGTGTTAGCCTTCATTGACTGAACTTAGGCCTAAATTCAAACTAATTTACAAATGACTGAGCTAATACTGTATCTGTCTTGACTTTGCTAAAACATCCTCCAAATGTACTATGCCTCTATTACCAGTGTGCAGTTTTCATGATTGAAAAAGCACTGTGATCAAAGTGAGAGCTAAGCCATTTGTTGAATGCAAATTGCGTATGAGCCACATGGCTTGGTAAGGTTACAAAGAGGAAGTACCTTTTCTTCTTATCAAAGTAACCAGCCGTTGTCAGTGTTAAATTTGCTCAGATAAGATCATACTAACTGCCTCTTGTATAGACCAGTTTGTAAGGTGCAGTGTGTTTTGCAGTCACTGTGTTTATTCCTTGTTTTCACCTTCAGTCAAATATGCATGTTGTTGCCTTTGCAGGTTGGAACCCTGCAATTCTGTGGCAACACGGAGTTCTCTGGTGGTCTCTGGGCTGGAGTAGTGCTTGAGAAACCAGAGGGGAAGAATGATGGCTCTGTAGCAGGCGTCCAGTATTTTACCTGCCAACGCAAACACGGTAGGTCATAGCACAACCCTTGACTCATGTTAGAAATCAATTATTATGCAATCAGTATAATTCATTAGCAAGACTATGTATTACGAAGCGGAACTAGCAATAGCATTTTATCTTATTACTTTTTATTTTTTAATTTTTTTTAATTTTTTTTTACAGGAGTATTTGCTCCTCTCTCCAAGATAAGCAAACATTTGGAAAGACGTAAAAGGACCAATAAGGTGTCTACACCCGCACGCCCTCGTCGCATTGACCTGTCCCTCATTCCCCCCAAGACTAACACAGGGTTAGGTATGTAACTTAAGTCCAATTATCTCACGATCCAAATCTTCCTGCTTTCTACTTTTACAAAATGTGCCTTTTGCTTTTAGCATTTGTTTTACAGTTGTTGTCAAAAGTTGAGCTCTCAAAACAGACATTAAAGCTTGTTTGTATAGATTCCAATACATAAGCTTGATTGACGAGGACAACATCCATTGGGTAGTGTGCAGTGCCCAAAAGAAAAACAATCCTAGGGCAATCAGCTTTTTCATTCAAAGCAATAACAGATTGGAACAAAACCTGCACCGATTTTAAAACATTCTGCACAGACAAAAAACTTAACATGAAGAAATCAGACATGCCATCATTTATCTTCACTGGGGTCTGAGAGTGGGTTGAGGGATGATTTGTAATGGGAAGGGTTGCTGGGGTGGCGCACACTACTTGGACTTTCTACATACTTATTACTGTATGTAAAAAAAAAAAAAAAAAAAAAGCAAACATACATTCAATAATTTGAATAGGTTTGAACAGGATAATATTTCAAACCATCCGTCCATTTTCTATACCACTTATCCTGTTCAGGGAGAGTGGGAGCCTATCCCAGCTGACTGAAGAAAAAAAGGTGGACTACACCCTACACTGGTCGCCAGCCTATCAGAGGGCACATATAGAGACACATGACCATTCACACTCACATTGACACTGTCACTTAGGGCTTTTCAATTCCCAAGTTTATTTGTCGGATTATTATTATTTTTTTAAATCTTTTATTTTTTAGCTGCTCTCATAATTCAAAGCCCACACCCGCTGATGTGCACTGCTTACACTAACATCATAGCAAGAACAGGGAGGAGGAACTGTAATTTACACAGGCACAATCAGTGTTGCCAATTTGGCGATTTGGTCACTCTATTTAGCGACTTTTCCGACCCCTCTAGCGACTACAGTAATTCCCCGCTACAGTATATTGCGGTTCACACTTTGCGGTCCTGCTAACTCGCAGATTTTTTTTATGGCAGTATTATTACAGTTGTTACACTTTTTTATAATATACTGTTTGTATAATATTTTTGTGTGGTTCTTTGTGCTCTCTAAATATATTGTATATGTGAAGTTTGTATTATTTTAAGTTTTTAAAATCCTTTAAAAAAAATTTAAGTGCCGTAAATACTATAAAAAATGCTAAGAGCATTTAGGGTTGGGTATTTCTATATCGCAGCTTTCACTTATTGCGGGGTAGTCTGGAACGTAACCCCAGCAATGGAAGGGGGGATTACTGTATTTAAAAAGAAAAAAAATGACTAGCAACTTTACTTCCCGTGAAGAAACAGATTACACGAGTTGAATCATTTCACATTGTTTTCTGTTTGACAAGAAAGGTGGAAGGCAATCACGGAGACAGTGCTGGTGAACATTACCAAAAACACTGCAAAAGCAGTAATTTATCGACACGTTAGAAACTTTTGACACAAGGTATCTGCTTCATTTTAACGAGCTCGCCTTGCCTCACCTCTACAACGCTACATGAGAGAGCTCGAGGGTGTGAGACACTCTCGTCACTCTCACACTTATATATGGACCAACCGATCCATGCAGTTTGACTGCCCATATGTTACATTGTTGAACATTTAAAATGTTAATTTAGTAAGGATTTACAGTGGGAGGAAAACAATAATGTGAACCCTGTGGAATTTCTTCAATTTCTGCCTAAATGTGTCATAAAATGCATGTTGGTTGCACAATTAATCAAATTTTAATAGTGATTGCGATTTTGTATGCCACGGTTAAATGAGCCTGATCGTTGACAATTTATTTTGCATTTAACTCATTCAGTGCCAGGCGTCCCAGTTAAAATGGATATTTAACTTCTAAAGCAGTCAGTGGCACTGAATGTGTTATTGCGGGCACTACTACATATGAAAAGTGCTTCATTTGCAGCAATGCCTGCAACCTAGTCAGCCAGCCACCACGGGGCGAGTGGATGTTTAAGGCTTCATTAAGCTCCGGCACTGCGCTCCGGTGCCAACTTCAAAATAGGAGCATTAAATGGCATTGCTGTTCAATATAGTAATATATGAAGTTTTATTTTGAAGTTGGGCCTCTCAGCACATTGGCGGAGAGGAAGCGTGTCCCCGCAATAAAAATGAGTTTGACATCCCTGTCTTAGACAGATAGATAGATAGATAGATAGACGGTACGGAAAGTATTCAGACCCCCTTATATTTTTCACTCTTTGTTATTTTGCAGCCATTTGCTAAAATAATTTAAGTTCATATTTTTTCCTCAATGTACACACAGCACCCTATATTGACAGAAAAAAACAGAATTGTTGAAATGTTTGCAGATTTATTAAAAAATAAAAAAAATAAATATTACACAGCCGTAAGTATTCAGACCCTTTGTTCAGTATTTAGTAGAAGCATCCCTTTGAGCTAATACAGCCATGAGTATTTTTGGGAATGATGCAACAAGTTTTTCACACCTGGATTTGGGGATCCTCTGCCATTCCTCCTTGCTAATCCACTGGAGTTCTGTCAGGTTGGATGGTGAACGTTGGTGGACAGCCATTTTCAGGTCTGTCCAGAGATGCTCAATTGGGTTTAAGTTAGGGCTCTGGCTGGGCCATTCAAGAACAGTCACGGAGTTGTTCTGAAGCCTCTCCTTCGTTATTTTAGCTGTGTGATGAGGGTCATTGTCTTGTTGGAAGGTGAACCTTCGGCCCAGTCTGAGGTCCTAAGCACTCTGGAGAAGGTTTTCATCCAGGCTATCCCTGTACTTGGCCGCATTCATCTTTCCTTCGATTGCAACCAGTCATACTGTCCCTGCAGCTAAAAAATACCACAACAGCATGATGCTGCTACTATCCATGCTTCACTATCAGAATCAGAATCATCTTTATTTGCCAAGTATGTCCAAAACACACAAGGAATTTGTCTCCGGTAGTTGGAGCCGCTCTAGTACAACAGACAGTGAATTTACAGAGCACTTTGGAGACAGAGACATTGACAAAAACAATTGTGCAAAAAGATGCAGAGTCCTCTAGCACTTAGAGCTGTTCGAATGACTAATATTGCAATAGACCGGTGCAATGACCATTGTGCAAGGGGCGCTGAGACTTCAAGGAGTGTATGCGGTTTAAAGTGACAAGTAGTGCGATAATCTGGGACAATGTTGGTTGTGCAAATGTTACAGATACTCTTCAATCAGTGTGCAAATGGAGCAGATGCTACTCTGGCATGAGTGGCCAGTATATGCAAATAGTGCAGCATGGCGAGACAACTACAGTGAGTGCACGAGTTATACATAGGTAGACTATTGGGACTGTTTTGGACAGGTGATGAGCAGTGCCTGGTTTTCTCCACACATACCGCTTAGAATTAAGGCCAGAAAGTTCTATGTTGGTCTCATTAGAACAAATCTTATTTTCACACCATCTTGGAGTCCTTCAGGTGTTTTTTAGCAAACTCCATGGGGGCTTTCATGTGTCTTGCACTGAGGAGAGGCTTCCGTCGGGCCACTCTGCCATAAAGCCCCGACTGGTGGAGGGCTGCAGTGATGGTTGACTTCTAGAACTTTCTCCCATCTCCCGACTGCATCTCTGGAGCTTAGCCACAGTGATCTCTGGGTTCTTCTTTACCTCTCTCACCAAGGCTCTTCTCCCCCAATTGCTCCGTTTGGCCAGACGGCCAGCTCTAGGAAGGGTTCTGGTCGTCCCAAACATCTTCCATTTCAGGATTTTGGAGGCCACTGTGCTCTTAGGAACCTTAAGTGCAGCAGAAGATTTTTGTAACCTTGGCCTGTGCCTTGCCTTAATTCTGTCTCTGAGCTCTTCAGGCAGTTCCTTTGACCTCATGATTCTCATTTGCTCTGACATGGCACTGTGAGCTGTAAGGTCTTATATAGACAGGTCTGTGGGTTTCCTAATCAAGTCCAATCAGTATAATAAAACACAACTGAACTCCAATTAAGATGTAGAACTATCTCAATGATGATCAGAAGAAATGGACAGCACCCAAGTTAAATGTGAGTGTCACAGCAAAGGGTCTGAATACTTATGGCTGTGTGATATTTCAGTTTTTCTTTTTTAATAAATCTGCAAACATTTCAATTCCTTTTTTTTTCTGTCAATATGGGGTGCTGTGTGTACATTGAGGGAAAAAATAACTTAAATGATTTTAGCAAATGGCTGCAATATAACAAAGAGTGAAAAATTTAAGGTGGCCTGAATACTTTCCGTATTAGATAGATAGATACTTTATTCATTCTGTGAGGGAAATTACATGTACAATTCCAATGAAGTTGGGACGTTGTGTTAAACATAAATAAAAACAGAATACAATGATTTGCAAATCATGTTTAACCTATATTCAATTGAATACACTACAAAGACAAGATGTTTAATGTTCAAAGTGATAAACTTTATTGTTTTTAGCAAATAATCATTAACTTTGAATTTTATGGCTGCAACACGTTCCAAAAGAGCTGAGATAGGTGGCAAAAAAGACTGAGAAAGTTGAGGAATGCTCATCAAACTCCTGTTTGGAACATCCCACAGGTGAACAGGCTAATTGGGAACAGGTGGGTGCCATGATTGGGTATAAAAGGAGCTTCCCTGAATTGCTCAGTCATTCACAAGCAAATATGGGACGAGGTTCACCTCTTTGTGAACAAGTGCGTGAGAAAATAGTCAAACAGTTTAAGGACAATGTTCCTCAATGTACAATTGCAAGGAATTTAGGGATTTCATCATCTACGGTCCATAATATCATCAAAAGGTTTCAGGGAATCTGGAGAAATCACTGCCTGTAAGCGGCAAGGCCGAAAACCAACATTGAGTGCCCGTGACCTTCGATCCCTCACGTGGCACTGCATCAAAAACCGACATCAATGTGTAAAGGATATCACCACATGGGCTCAGGAACACTTCAGAAAACCGTATGTCATTAAATACTGTTCGGCACTACATCCGTAAGTGCAACTTGAAACTCTACTATGCAAAGCACAAGCCATTTATCAACAACACCCAGAATTGCCGCCGGCTTCTCTGGGCCTGAGCTCATCTACGATGGACTTATGCAAAGTGGAAAAGTGTTCTGTGGTTCGACGAGTCCACATTTCAAATTGTTTTTGGAAATTATGGACGTCGTGTCCTCTGGGCCAAAGAGGAAAAGAACCATCCGGACTGTTATGGATGCAAAGTTCAAAAGCCCGCATCTGTGATGGTATGGGGCTGTGTTAGTGCCAATGGCATGGGTAACTTACACATCTGTGAAGGCACCATTAATGCTGAAAGGTACATACAGGTTTTGGAGAAACATATGCTGCCATCCAAGTAACATCTATTTCATGGATGCCCTGCTTATTTCAGCAAGACAATGCCAAACCACATTCTGCATGTGTTACAACAGCGTGGCTTCATAGTAAAAGAGTGCGGGTACTAGACTGGCCTAACTGCAGTCCAGACCTGTCTCCCATTGAAAATGTGTGGCGCATTATGAAGCGGAAAATACGTCAACGGAGACCCCGGACTGTTGAACATCAAGCAAGAATTGGAAAGAATTCCACCAACAAAGCTTCAACAATTAGTGTCCTCAGTTCCCAAACGTTTATTGAATGTTGTTAAAAAAAAAGGTGATGTAACACAATGGTAAAAATGACCCTGTCCCAGCTTTTTTGGAATGTGTTGCAGCCATAAAATTCTAAGTTAATGATTATTTGCCAAAAACAATAAAGTTTATCAGTTTGAGCATTAAATATCTTGTCTTTGTAGTGTGTTCCATTAAATATAGGTTGAACATGATTTGCAAATCATTGTATTCTGTTTTTATTTATGTTTAACACAATGTCCCAACTTCATTGGAATTGGGGATGTAGGAGTTTAAAATGCCAAGACACTTCCTAGTACAAAAACTGACAAATCCATACTGAACACTTCACCGTTGATGTTTTGCATGATATCCTGCGACAATTTTACACTGCTGTCCAGTCAACAAAGACAGAGTGCAGCCTTGCAAGCCCTAGAACCTGCATCACCCGTCTCACATAAATATACCAAATTTATGTTTAATAATACGTCGTGATTTTATCATCAAACCTGTGGTTGTTATTTAACATTGTCAAACTACAAAATCTATTTGCTCAAATACTGAATAGCATTTACATTCCCTTAGAAAGTTATGGAATTTGAATGGCTCTTCATAGTCAAGTCCTTAGGCGTTGCAAGGGAAAATAAATTGTTCGAGTAAAACTTTCTATTTTGATGACAACATGTATAAAATTATTAATTGGTAGTTTCATTAATTATTTTAATCGCCAAGAGACCATGGTATAAGCGGGATAATGCCCTTCGAGGTGTGCAATTATTAAGGATTAATGGACTTTGCACAGGCAACCATCCTCTGCTGCGCATTGGTTTATTATTTGGCGAGATACTGACATACAGTATAAAAAATCAGAATGAGCCACTTCTATTTAATCAAATGTCGCAAATTATTATTATTATTATTATTTTTTACCTATAAGAAAAAGTATGGAATTTTGAAATCTTAAATGTGAAGAAACCCTGAAACATTGATCATGAGTGATGGACGGCGTATGGACAAGTTGACACTTTTATAGTCGGCCACATCTTACAGGTTTCTGCTTGAAAATCACCTTGCAGGAGGACTCATTTTGTAGTGTGCATTCATTGTTTCACTATTATTGTCAACATATAGCTTTGTCACAATGCTCCCAATATGTCGATTTCTGATGTTATGGTTGTCATCACATCATCATCTTTGCCTTCACTGTTACTCTGTGGGCTGATGTGTCCCACGCGGAAGTGTGCGGCCATGTCCTCCTTCATCAATGTACCTGCACAGCAACTCTGCACACCGGTGATAGCGTGCAAGCATATGTGGTGACGTGGAATCGCAAGTCTCCCCAGTTGTTTGTTGTAGGGTCACTTTCTAATTGCTGTACACAGCCCCTTGTGATCCCATTATCTTCTTGGGCTGTGATCCTATTTGCACTTAAATAAATGCTTTACAGGCGTGATAAGCACCGTATAGCCAATCACACTACACACCGGTCGGACTGCATGGCTTACTGCCTTTATCTTGTCCTGAAATTTTGACCCTTCCCGTCTTTTCTTATTTTCCACTCTTTGGGGTTCCTTCTTCACTGTAGTACTGCCCTCCCAGGACACGCATAGATAAAATCCATCACCTATATGTTATTATTGTCTATTCTTGCTGTGTGGCCCTTCTCAAACCTTGCTCTGTCTGACTGCAAGCTGTGACCCTGCAAAGGATAAATGGTGTCGATAATGGATGGATGTGTCTATATTAATATTGCTCAGTGTTGAAAGGCAAATTCACAGACAGTGCATAAATTAGATTGCTGACAAGACCAGTCCTTGGTCGATGTCCTCGTCTCTTGACTAACGTTGGCCTGTAATATCGTCAGGCCAGTGACCTTAGAATATCGTCGAAACTTGTCTTGGTAGGTTTTTATGGTTTGTGGGCCCTCTGGGGTTTACAGATTTATTGTACAAGGGTAATATTCAGAGGTTTTGGTGGTTGATTGATTTTTACGTGACTGGAATTGTGGACCTTAGAGTAGCCAATGGAATGCTGTGATTGATAGTCCAATTAAGTAGAGTTTAATAACCAGGGCATAGACAGGCTGAATAGTCTTAGCAGCAATTCATCACGAGGTGTGAGTGTGTATGTATGTGTGCAGCGCAAGAAATGTGAGGTTGTTCGTGTCAGCACCTCCTTACACCCCAGGAACCAGACTAATTTATGACCAAACTTTCTCAGGGCTTTTCTTAGACGTTTACAGTCCAGATTCTGAGTGCCACCTGAGTTTCTGCGACTTACCAGCTCAACAATGCAACCAGCTTGGTCGTGCGTCACTGTGAAACCCTCTCATTTCACTAACCAGAAAAATGACAGGCTATTTATTCAATTAATAGACTAAGACTGATGATTCTTTAGTTTTTATAGTCAGGCACAGCATACATCATTTGGGATTGGTGGACTCATTGTTTTACAGTAAAACAAAATGTTGCGTGAAATAGTTTCAATTTCTTCCCCTGTTCTTTAACTTCAAAACAGTCTGTAGGTCGATTAGCTGGAACAGAAAGGCTGGAGCCTTTGACACACTGGCCATCTAAAGTTCGCTGTTCTTTGTGTAAGGTCCCAATGTGGGAAGGGGGATTGAAATAGAGCTGACAAATTTCCAGCTTTGGACAGTAAAGTGTGATGTTTAACCCCCGAGATTCACTGCGCATGCCTCTTTGTGTTGAAGCAATTGTCACCACACACCAATTTATCCTAATGTTGCAAGCTGTGTCTATAAACACTTTTTGGAGTGGTGATTTGTTTTCTTAAAAGACAGGTGAATACATCCAGGCTCTCCTTGTATGCTTCTAATGCACCAATATACAGACAACGCCGAGTGAAAGCAGGTTATGAAAAGTATGAAATGACAGCTTTACAACAACCATTTAAGACAATGAAGAATTGATCTGCCCAAACAGTATCAGTACCTCAAACTCTTATTTAACTGAAATGGTATTTGCTTATATTTAAGGCCTAGTATTGAAAATCAACTTAAAGCAAAGGGTGATTTATGCTCTTGTTTTTTTTTTTTTTTTTTTACATTTTATTTGGAGTGGAGTGCACAGATCTAATAAGTTGGTTTCAAAGTGAAAGTCGGACACAGTGCTGACTGACAATTTGTGCATTTCATGAAATCGTCTGCATTTTTGAGCTAGCCGACCAAGTATGTCTGACATTTTTGGTGCCCTTTATGTTCAGTGTCATTTTTTTCCTTGTTGATTTGATCACAGGCGATCTCTCGCAATCGCTCTCCTCTTCGACTTCCTCGCTAGAATCACGTCATGGACAACGCCCTCGCCCGCGTCCCCATCCCAGGCAACGTCTTATTACCAGGCAACAACGGGAACATATTTCTCAGAGTCCCTGTGGTACAGCAGGTGGGAATTATTTTACCACATCAAGATTGACGGAATCATACAAGATACTGCAATATGTTTGACAAAAATACGCTTTGCCTTTCCAGGATATCGAAGCCAAACACCTTCAGCTAGTAGCTCTGTTTGTGGGGGCCCAGAGGTGCGCCTGGGGGATAGGGTGCTGGTCGTTGGCCAGAGGACTGGCGTAGTCCATTTCTTTGGGAAGACGAGCTTTGCTCCAGGTCAGAATTTATTCACTCACATCTCACAATTCCCTTCTCCATTTGTTTGTTAAATTCTTATGATAGCGAGCGTTTAACTTGACCAAATACAATCCAAAGTAATGGTTCGATCTTAATCCCATGAATTCAGGCTTTGAGTATAAAATTGTTGCTCTTAAAATGACAAATGAATGAAGCATCTTCATACAGTAGACGGCTTCAACGTCGACATACGATTCAGCATACATGGTGGGGTCTATATATATGTACTGTAAATGTCGTCTATGGTAATACTTTTCTGCGGGTGTCGCAAATCGGTGATTATGACACGCTCCCTGGAGCTGCGCTTTGGCTGACAGAACAACCACTGCACCAGTATGACTGGTTCTATGTATATACTGTCAAATTTGTGTAATGATAGACTGAAAGTGTTTGAAAATGAAAAACGTCCAATCACACAAAGGATCAGGATCTGACACCTACCTATAAAGTAGTTAAAAAGCTAAAATAAAACATTCAAAGGCTATTTGAAATATTCAGGATGCTATCAATAAATTATGTCTGCCCTTTCAAGTTTGTTTATTTAGAATCTTGTGTTCTAGCCAAAGGGACGTCATGAAGAATCAACAATATTGTAGTACTTGCCTTTGGTAACATTTATTTTTTTCACTTATACAAAGAAACCAGCTGAGTTAATTCCCTATTGTTTTGAAGCCAAAAATAGCAAATTTTCCAAAGTATCATGATTATCATTGCATATTATTGAAGTATTATCAATCAGTGATTCACTTGCGTATAGCTACACACGCACTTTTCATTTCAGTTTACTGTATTTTTTGTTTAGTCATGAGTTATGGCTGTGGATAACCTCAGGTTAGACACAGGATACTTTGGGGGAAAAGGCTTGAGAAGACAACTGCTTCAAAAACTGCAACCAAGGAAAACCCAGAGGAACGTTTATTATTATTAGACTTTACACCGATTTTATCGGGCTCATCGGTATCGGCCGATATTTATCATTTTATGCAGATCGGCTGATGGACTTTAATGTCAATTCGGCGACCCGATCAATGACGTCATTGATCGGCTCCGTAAAAGACATTTACTCCGCCTCGCCGTCATGCACAGTATAGTTGAATCCAAAAGCTAGTTTATTTTTAGACTTGTCGCGCGTTTTTTGACGTAGTATTGGAAATATCTGAGGGCCAATAAAGTTATTAAAAAAAACAAAAGAAAACATGTCGGCGGTGTGGAACAGACAACACGTCTGAGACAGACACGTAATGCCCGAATCAGACTACAAGACAAATTTGCTCTTTCACGATTGTCAGACTACTGCAATAAAATCTTGTATTGCGATACCACTGCATCCCGTTTTTTACGATCATTGGGCTTTATCTTGCCAACTCAAATGCGACCGAATACACTCGTTACGGTGGCGAAGACAACAAGAGTGGAGCGCGCCAACATTGTATTATAAGGATAAAATGGGGAAAAACGTGTGTTGGTGGTCACCGTTGCTCAGGAGAGGATGTTCGTTTAAGGCCTATTTGAGGTATGTTCCCGTACTTTGAATACGATACGGCTCGCAAGCACGCAACAAAACGTTATGTAGCCTAGCAAGCTAGTGGTACCATGAACGGTTGCGCTTAAACATGCCGCCGTTCTGTCGAATCATGCTCTAAAGTTTCGGTGCGGGTGAAGTAATTTAATTAAAAATAAAGTAATTGAATTGCAGTAAATTAGCACCCGTTATTTCTGTCATGTTGGTTTGACCTGACTGATTAGAATACACAACCTGACTAGAGCAGTGATTTCCAACCTTTATGGAGCCAAGGAACATATTTTACAATTGAAAAATCTCACGGAACACCAACAAACAAAAATGTCACAAAAAGTGGATACATTAATTACTGTATGTACTTCCTGCCATCTAATAGACCATTTGTCAATTGTTCTGTCTGTCACTATGCCTCACTGGCATAAATAGATGAACAAAGATACATTATTTATTGTAAATATATTTTTTGAGCAATTAAGTACACAAGTATATACAGTAAATGAACAGGTCATTTAAATAGACACATTCCTCCATCTTGTGATCGGATCGGTGATCGGTTATTGTTTTTTTCAACTCTCTGATCGGCCCCAAAAATTCTGATCATGTAAAGCCTAATTATTATTATTATTTTTTTAAGTATTTAAGTCCAAGCATCAGACTAGTAATGCGCATGGCAGTTCTTTTGAATGGAATTAATCAGTAGAATCAGTTTTAAAAATATTAGTTCGAGTCATTCACTGAAGCGTTCAGTTCTTTTTCACAGAATCATTCAAGTGCTTCCTCATTCAGTTAATGATTCAACCCTGAGGTTCACGTTCACTCAACACGTCCACAAAGGACTATGCGTTGTTGTTCTTACATATTGTAAACTAGGAAAGTCAGGGAGATTTAAGCTAAGTTATCACCTACCTACAGTGGGTACGGAACGTATTCAGAGCCCCTTAAAATGTTCACTCTTTATTATATTGCACCCATTTGCTAAAATCATTTAAGTTATTTTTTTTCCTCATTAATGCACACACAGCACCCCATATTGACAGAAACAATGGAATTGTTAAAGGTTTTGCAGATTTATTAAAAAAGAAAAACTGAAATATCACACTGCCATAAGTATTCAGACCCTTTGCTGTGACACTCATATTTAACTCGGGTGCTGTCCATTTCTTCTGATCATCCTTGAGATGGTTCTACACCTTCATTGGAGTCCAGCTATGTTTGATTATACTGATTGGACTTGATTAGGAAGCCACACATCTGTCTATATAAGACTTTCCAGCTCACAGTGCATGTCAGAGCAAATGAGAATCATGAGGAACTGCCTGAAGAGCTCAGAGACAGAATTGTGGCAAGGCACAGATCTGGCCAAGGTTACAAAAAAAATCTGCTGCACCTAAAGTTAATAAGAGCACAGTGGCCTCCATAATCCTGAAATGGAAGATGTTTGGGACAATCAGAACCCTTCCTAGAGCTGGCCGTCCGGCCAAACTGAGCAATCGGGGGAGAAGAGCCTTGGTGAGAGAGGTAAAGAAGAACCCAGAGATCACTGTGGCTAAGCTCCAGAGATGCAGTCGGGAGATGGGAGAAAGTTCTAGAAAGTCAACCATCACTGCAGCCCTCCACCAGTCGGGGCTTTATGGCAGATTGCCCCGACGGAAGCCTCCCCTCAGTGCAAGACACATGGAAGCCCCGCATGGAGTTTGCTAAAAAAAACACCTGAAGAACTCCAAGATGGTGAGAAATGAGATTTGCTGGTCTGATGAGACCAAGTTAGAACTTTTTGGCCTTAATTCTAAGTGGTATGTGTGAAGAAAACTAGGCATTGCTCATCACCTGTCCAATACAGTCCCAACAGTGAAGCATGGCGGTGGCAGCATCATGCTGTGGGGGTGTTTTTCAGCTGCAGGGACAGGACGACTGGATGTAATCAAAGGAAAGATGAATGTGGCCAAGTACAGGGATATCCTTGACGAAAACCTTCACCAGAGTGCTCAGGACCTCAGACATACATACATACATATTCGATTTATACATACATACAAAATGAAAATGCAGTGATATTAGTCAGTTTTTGCTGCGCATAAATGTATGCTTGTGATTGTTATAGGCACTGTCTGCATGTGTTGTTGCACCATTTGTGTTCAAATATAATTTGTTTAATAATTTACAACGATGGCGATATTGATATTTGTTTCGCTAGCCCAGGTATAGCGTTCGCATTATGTGTTAACATGAAACTAGTGGACTTTGGTAAAAACAAAGTTATGTGGTTTGGTTAAATACACAACATGTAATTCTTTGTTTTATGTTTAGTTTTACAGTAAACTTTAACTGGGGGTGGCAATAAAGAAGTTACCTGTACCTTCACATTTTGTTGCGTAGTTCACTGGCACCATCCAGCGATGGAGTGTCTGATATTGACGTGTGTGTCAAATTTTTACTCGCAAAACAAAGCAAAAAAATTGCCTCAGTGATGACTCTTAACTCGAAAAGATTGCGAGTTGGGCAAATCCGCATCTCTTGATTCATTCATTCATTTTCTAAACCGCTTATCTTCACTAGGGTTCGGGTGTGCTGGAGCCTATCCCAGCCGACTGTAGGCGAGAGGCCGCGTCCACCATGAACTGGTCGCCAGCCAATCGCAGGGCACATATAAACAAATATATTGTAACGTGCAGAATATGGTTTGGCATTGTCTTGCTGAAATAAGCAGGGGCGTCCATGAAAAAGCTGTTGCTTGGATGGCAGCATATGGTTCTCCAAAACCTGTATGTACCTTTCAGCATTAATGGTGCCTTCACAGATGTGTAACTTACCCATTCCATTGGCACTAACACAGCCCCATACCATCACAGATGGTGGCTTTTGAACTTTGCTCATCTGAGATGAGCTCGGGCCCAGAGAAGCCGGCGGCGTTTCTGGGTGTTGTTGATAAATGGCTTTTGCTTTGCAGAGTAGAGTTTCAAGTTGCACTTACGGATGTAGCGCCGAACTGTATTTACTGACATTGGTTGGGACAAGTCTTCCTGAGCCCATGTGGTGATATCCTTTACACATTGATGTCTGTTTTTGATGCAGTGCCGCCTGAGGAATCGACGGTCACGGGCAGTCAATGTTGGTTTTTGGCCTTGCCTCTTACATGCAGTGATTACTCCAGATTCCCTGAACCTTTTGATGATATTATGGACCGTAGATGATGAAATCCCTAAATTCCTTGCAATTGTACCTTGAGGAACATTGTCCTTAAACTGTTCAACTATTTTCTCACGCATTTGTTCACAAAGTGGTGAACCTCGCCCCATCCTTTTATACCCAATCATGGCACCCACCTGTTCCCAATTAGCCTGTTCACCTGTGGGATGTTCCAAACAAGTGTTTGATGAGCATTCCTCAACTTTCTCAGTCTTTTTTGCCACCTGTCCCAGCTTTTTCGGAACGTGTTGCAGCCATAAAATTCTAAGTTAATGATTATTTGCTAAAAACAATAAAATGTATCAGTTTGAACATTAAACTTGAGTTAAGTTTGAACTTGTCTTTGTAGTGTATTCAATTAAATATAGGTTGAACATGATTTGCAAATCATTGCATTCTGTTTTTATTTGTGCTTAACACAACGTCCCAACTTCATTGGAATTGGGGTTGTACTAACCAGTCATTCCACCAGATTCCAGTCATCCACTGTGCCTCCCTCTTGATTCATGTTCATTTTTAAATCTATCCATCCATTTTCTGAGCCGCTTCTCCTCACTAGGGTCGCGGGCGTGCAGGGATTGAACCCCGGTCCTCAGAACTGTGAGGCAGACGCTCTAACCAGTCGTGCACCGTGCCGCTAATTTTTAAATGTCAAACATAAATATTTTCAGTCTACAACAAAAATGAAGGAACTGGCCTCACTGTTCCAATACTTTTGAAGAAGAATACAGTATAAGTGAGAGTTATTCACGCATATCATGGCCTGTTATGTCGGCACGGTCGTTTCCAGTGGCTATTAAGTTGCTCCCCTTCTCGGTACAAATGACAAAATGGTAAAGTGGTGGCTGACAAGCTATTGCTCTGTTATCTAACGTGTTGTGGCTTATCTGTTGTGTACCCAAGAACTAATGTGTGCGCATATGTACTTGCCACTCGCAATACTGTCAATATTGCGACATTACATTTTTGTATTGTGTAAAATAAGCAGACCGATATTATCATGGACTATACCCTTATGGCAGAGGCCTATTGCTTGCTTGCACTACGCGTGTCACATTCACTGTCTGAAATGTACTGCACTTTAGAGTTCCACTTTTTTCCCAGTATTACACCATTTATAAATTGATTCAGAATACGTAACATCTGTAACCCCCCACTTTGGCAGATTCCAAGGTGTTTTTTTTAAATGTTGTCAACAGAAAAACATACATTTGGGAGGACATTTAGTAATTACGAATGTGCCAAGTGTCTACCAAAAGAAGTACAGTGCATTCATTACATGCCTTGACAAAGCTTTAATCTTCAATCAATCAATCATTGATTGATTGATTGATTATCCTTAGTTTTTTCACCTTCTATATAAGTCACTTTTCATTGAAAGTTCCCCATCTCGAGAATGTCAATATTTTATGTTTAAACTGAATGTCTGTAGCCCATTCAATACAGTTCAATAATTGATAATGATACTTTTATCCGACAGCACGGGGCACCTGTAGTTAGCATGTGTGCATCACAGCAAGGTGGAAATGTGAGTGTGAACCGTTGTTTATATGAGTCCTGTGATTGACTGGTGGCAAGTTCAGGGAATAAAATATTACTGCCCACCATTTTGTATTTCAGGAGGACATGTTAAGGATTGTTGTATAGCAACGACTGCGTACATGCTCAGAGGCTATGCGCGGTAAGTCCAAATAGTGTCAGCCAGAAACGGGGGTTCAATCCCCGGCCCCGCCTGTGTGGAGTTTGCATGTTCTCCCCGTGCCTGGGTGGGTTTTCTCCGGGCACTCCGGTTTCCTCCCACATCCCAAAAACATGCGTGGTACGTTGATTGAAGACTCTAAATTGCCCGTAGGTGTGAATGTGAGTGTGAATGGTTGTTTGTTTGTATGTGCCCTGCGATTGGCTGGCCACCAGTTCAGGGTGTACCCCGCCTCCTGCCCGATGATAGCTGGGATTGGCTCCAGCACGCCCCCGACCCGTGTGAGGAGAAGCGGCTCCAAAAATGGATGGATGGATGGAGTTCAGAGTGTACCCCGCCTCTCGCCCGAAGATAGCTGGGATAGCCTCCAGTACGCCCGGCCCGTGACCCTAGTTAGGATAAGCGGTACGGGAAATGAATGAATGAAGTCAGTCGTATGTCGTTCTTTGATTTAATGTGATTCGAGGCTGAAAATTCTGACTCAGTGTAAGTTTTTTGGCAGACTCCAACACCAAGTTGAGTCACCATGATTCACAAACAGCCCTAATAATTTGTCATATTAACTGAAAACTTTAACATGATGGTGAAAAGAAATGTATTTTTTGTCATATATTTTTATTTTTTAGGTTTCTATTTTTATAATTTTTATTTGATTATATTATTCACAGCATTGCTTTGGAAAGTGTTCCTCAATGAAGAAATATATCCTTTGTCAGACAAAGAAGAAAATAAAATAAGGAGTAAGTAAATTGACTGGGATTGGTTCATGATCGACTTTACAGTTTGTCTCTCCTTCCAGGCCACTGGTTGGGCATCGCACTGGACACACCCAGTGGGAAGAATGATGGATCAGTGGGGGCAGTGAGATACTTTAACTGCCCCCCAAGACATGGAGTCTTTGCTCCTCCATCTCGTGTTCAACGGTGAGCACTCATCCGTGAAGTTACAATTGGATTAAACCTCTGTTGGATTGAACGATGTCTAACTACAGAATAGCCTGAGGTTGGCTTCGTCAATACATTTGCCGCTAATGAGTTCCTTTGACAATGTCATTTGTGCTAGTGTTGCCATAATGATGTTACCCTGTGTGGCAAAAATTCGCCTCTATGCTTGTAATTAACAGGAGTCCGAGGTGTGAGTCGAGACGCTCAAGGCCTTCTCTTGCCATGACTTCTGCATTTTATGTGGCAGCCAATGAGCCAGCAGTGGCAAACCTCGCCTTAAAGTATAGATTGTGGGTACAATGTTTAAATCATAGATAAGAGAATGAGGTGTTGTCCCTAGAAGCAAAAGAATACCCAAGGTGATTGATCCAAGATCATTGATTTCAGTTGTTGCTGCTGCTGATAGCCTAACCAGTTATGAGGTTTCAGGAGCCATTACTTTTCCACACAGGGCCAGGTAACTGAATAGTTTTTCCCCCATAATAAATGAAATCTCTATTTAAAAACAGCATTTTAAGTTCAGTTAGGTTATATTGGATTGATTGTTTAAACATTAAAGTAGGGAAACTATGCAAAAATCTAAGAATTTGAGAAGGGGGCCAATACTTTTTCACGGCACTGTATATGAGCAAGAATCCATTTTGTACATCAAGCATTAAACTTGTTTCCAAGCATCTTAATGCCGCCTACAAATGTCTTCATCATCTGGCATTTGCTCTGTAGGAAGATGTCCAAGATACTTGCCTGGTATTACAGACTGTTGCGTCAGATTATAATTCAATAAAAATCAGGAAACCCGTGTTGTTCAGCTGTTTGGTCATGCAGAATTCTGGCTCTGTATGCCTTTTTTGTACTGGAAGACTTTTTCTGTGTGACAGGGGAGTTTGAAATTCTCCCACTGTTGTTGTTTTTATTGTAATGATTATTGGGAATGCAGTTGGACAGAACAAGGTTTGTGAGGGAAAAGAGAGCTTAGAGTAAAAATGAACCAAAAAAAAGGGAAAATAGCAGAATAGCACAACATATAAATTTTTTAACGTTACATAGTAGTCTGAAGGAAATGGAGTGCCACACCCTGTAAGGGAAGAACTCATTAAAGTGGAGAGGACAGGACAGGGATAGTGAGCTTGGCAGTGCTACTGGTGTGTGGTGTAGGAGGTACTATGTAGTGACTAAATCCAGTAGGTACACTTGAGTACAAATGAGTCAGTCAGCCGGCCACTTCCCCCAATCCCAGCAGGGAGTAAGAAGGGCCCAACACAGGGGTCAGCCACCCCTCAGGAGGGCTAGTAGTGACCTGCCACTGGCGAACCAGTGCCCCACGCCAGTTGAGAAGGAGGAATGTCGGCGGTGCCTGAAAGGGGAGACGAAGACGAGGACTACAAGGGCCACGGGGCCGGGGTGGGAGGTGGGAGGAGCTGTGGGGAACCCAAAACCCCCAGCCGGCTAAGCGGAAGGGGGACAAATTTATTTATTATTTTGTTGGACCTGCCACATATTTATGCAACCAAGACATTATTATTATCTGTATTATTTACTATTCTGATAATCGGTAGAGCTAGAGTGTGAATGAATTAGTACATACTGTAGCCTGCAGTTGTTGCAGCAACTGTATTCAATGCTATTCCATGTCATTTATGTCATCTTTTTATCAATCTACTCTATGGAGTGCGTGTCACTCTTGCTGATCATAATCTGGGATCTTGGCTTCAAAAGTGCACGCCATCAAGACCCAGCGAGTGAGTTTGCATTTCTACAATTTAATGAACCATTTTATCGCCATGAACTTTTTAGATCAGTTGCCTCAAGAGGCAGCACTGACTCAATGGGCATATCAAGTGCTAAGGTAGCTATTTATGGACAGCCTGGAGTCGTTTTCGATAGTCACATGCCAGGTATAATTTAGTGCGCTGTATCATTTAAAAGCGAAATTGCTGGTTTTACTTTTAAAATCAAGGTAGGGCTGATTTTGCTCTGCCACGACAACTCTCTATAGACCCTCAGGGAAATTTTCGAGGAACGTTTGTCTCCTCATTTCTTTATTGCTTTCATTACTCTCCTTACATTGTTTCTTTTAATCTACTATTGACACCATTTTTGAAATGGGACCTGCTTTGGGCGAGTAAGAACCTTTGTGTTTGCCATCTCTTTTTTCTGTTCTGTTTTCCCCCTAATTAACCCAAAGACCTATACTTCCTTTTTTTTCACCCACACACATGCTTCCCCGTCCTTCATAGGGAGAATCTCAGTTTCTCTCCATGGAGCAACGTGTTTGAACCTCCTTTTTCTTCTCCTGACAGCAGCTATAACACGCCATTAGGAAAACAAGCAACACTTCTCTTGCTGGAGGGAGATAAGATAATCCTTTATTGCTCTCGCAGTGGGGAAATTCATGTCACAGCACTTTTTGCTTGTGTCAGAGCGAGCAATTGTGTAAAGTAATTGTATTTTTATTTGAAAACGCAAATGTTATACGACAGCAGTTACTGAATTAAAAGTGACTTTGCTGCAGGCAGATTTTGCATAGGTGATCATGTTATGCTATTTACGCTACATCTGATTATTATTTTGCACGCACCCAGGATCCACGGATCTGTTGATTGCCTCTCAGAGCTCTCCTCGTCACATCTCAATCACCCATCAATCAGCGGTGAGATTGCTGCCCATATTGCAGCCCTTGTTTCAAACGTGTCTCTGCATTCATCATCTTTTGGCACAATATACACACTTGATTCTTGTGATTGTCGTGCAGGGGTGATTCGCCGCAGTTTCAGCACATCATCTGCCATTGCTCCACCCAAGGAGACCAGCAGAAGAAACCCCGTGACCAGGTGTGTCTTGTTGTACATGCAATACAATTTCACAGATCATGGCCATCATTCTCAGCTACAGAGAAATTGAGACTGATGAAAAGCAGACGTGTTCATCAGCAGAGTTCCTATTTTAAGAAAAACCTTAAATAGTTCAACAAGGGATTTAATTTCAGGCTGTTAAAAACAGTGGAGCTTTATAACGTCCAACATAATCCGTTCTGAGCCTATGGTCGACCTCTGTTTTCTCCTCTCCCCACCCACAAACACTAGTGTCTAAAATACTTTTTATGTTTAAAAAAAAAATACATTTAGTTTCATGCTAAAATCTATGCCTAGAATATGATGAGGTGATTATACATTGTTCTGGTTTCACTGTCATAACGGTGCTCTGAGGGAAACCAGAATTTCAATGTTGTGTGTGACGCCACAATGACCCGCAAGGTTTAGCTCACCTTTATTGGCACATTTTTCCTGAAAATGTTGGTTGCTTTTCACAATTTCACAACCTTGGAGGTTCCAATCATTTTAGCTTCTGTCAGTCTTTTGTTAATGTTTTATTGATCATGTTAATTTCCTGATATTTGATTCTTTGCCCCCCCCCCTCCCCCCCCCCCTCCCCCCTCACCCCCATGCTCCCACTTCCCAACATCCATAAAAAAACGAAACAAAAACCGAAGGAGTCGTTCCCACCCTCATCGTCGCCGCTGGAGCACATTGAGTGGAGGCAGCGGCAGCAGCATTGCAAGGAGTCCCGCTGGCACCGTCTACAGTTCTGATAAGCAGGTCCGCCTCCATGAGGGTATGCAGGTGCTGTTGAACAGCGCCAACGAAATGGCCTCCATCCGTTACATGGGCACGACTGACTTTGCTCCGGGCCTTTGGCTGGGTCTGGAGCTCCGAAGCCCCAAGGGAAAGAACGATGGTTCTGTACACGGCCACCGCTACTTCACCTGCCGCCCGGACCACGGTGCGCTCGTCCGTCCGAACCGTGTTACCTATCGTGGCATCAATGGTTCCTGCTTGGTAGATGAAAACAGTTGAGAAATGGACCTTTCACAGAAGGTATAATAAAAAGTGGAATCTCTCTATTTTAAGCAATTGTATAGTCCAACATTTTAAAAGCATTTATCATCCGCACTGCTTTATTTTGAATTTTCTACCTAAAAGCATTTGTTTGATAGTTTACACCCAGCTAATTGTTTAGGAGACAGAATTAATGCACTTTATTCAATTAGCTTTGAGTTCCCATTAGAATTTTTTCCAGCGGGATTTAACTACTTCTAATCTGATTGCAGTCTCAGACATTAATTTCTTGAATCAGAACGCATGCGAGTAAATATCGCAGATGTAACGGCCAATCAAATGTGGCATGTGAGCTGTCACAACCATAAGATACATTTCCAGTTTTAAGCGAGCGGCAACTGGTCACTGCCATTGCCAACCAGTACCAATAAAGTATAATACAGCATGTATATTGTGTTTTAAAAGAATACTTACCTATTTTATAACCTGTGGACAAAATCGCGACACTTAGTCTCTTGTCAGCAAATGCACACAAGCTTTCACAAGAAAAAATATTTTTCTGCGGGTATGGAGCACCATCCACCCGGCTGCTGCCAACTTGCCGGTGGTGCCAATCTGTAATAATACAGCATAAATATTGTGTTTTACAATAATATTTGACTTTATATATAATTTCATATGTACATCTGTAGACGAGAAAGCGAAGCGTGTCGAGTTTCTGTTGTGGTAATGCATAAGTCAAGTCAATGCGAAGTTAAAGCAGCGCGAGAGGGCAAACGCAATTATCCTTAAGTTCTGAAGTTGAACTGGATAGTATCCCATTTGATTACAGTTATCAGTCTAAATTTACAGAGAGCAGGTCATCCATTGTGCATGTGCAACCAAGCCACTTTTCTGTAAAAGACTTGCGCAGCATTTAATTATGGTGTGTGGGCTACAAGAGTAGCTAAAAGATCTTCAGCGAGGTTCTGTCGATGGGCGTCCCCCTGCAATTGAAAGAAACTGGTGGTTGGAGCCAAACGGTTCTCTGACTCATCTGTTAAAGCAAGTGATCAGATTCCACCCTAAACGTATAATCGCTTCAAATCCAAAAACGCAAGTACAGACCATCCTTCTATTAGATGAAAATGAAAGAAACCATATACATTACAATATGGAAGATGAATTTGCTTGAGCATTTCTTTGACTGTGCCCTCTAACCTAGACATCTTTATTCAATCATTATTTCAGATCCATTTCGTATAGTGAAATTTGGATGTATGTTTGTAAGTCGAATGCATTCCAGTGAGGTTTGATACTGTATTTACATATTTACTAAAATAGTAAATGAATAAAACAATTCTAATTTGACCCATTGTTCATTTTTCCTTCTATCTCACTTTTTGTCCACTTTTTCTATTAAGCCTGACCAAACTGACCAAACTATCACACAGCCTGCAGTGTTCGATGAGTGGTTGACTGTCGGCTACTGGCTTTGATGCCATTGAAAATTTGGGTCGCTGGTGAATGCCGTTGTGCCGTCGCAGATGGAATAGCCTATCAAAAATGCACTTTAAGTGTAAGCGAGACCCAGCAATCCAGCTGCGGCTCCGCCACGTCATGCTCATGCAGTACATACAGTGTATATATAGTGTTTTACAATAATACAATATTACTTACTATATTTATAATTTCACATGTACCAGTGGCTAGAAAGCAAAGTGTGGAGAGTCTTAGATGCCAGCACCTGGGGGATACCTGGGGCTGAGTCTATCCATTTGCACGCCACTGGAATGGTCTTTAGTGAGTGTTTAAATTATATACATGCACACACATACATATTTACAGTATTGGAATATACAAACCATCTCAAGTTACGGTTACAAAGCGCAGATAATCCTGCACGGGGTCTCCTGTCACCCAGTCAGGGTTTAATTGCTATAATGACCAGCTCAGTGTACATAAGCCTGCTTATTACAATGAAGCTACTTTTCCAGAGCAAGTTATAATTGAAACATAATATTGACTGAAATTTCATAAAAACAAGTTGGAGACCCTTACAGATCAATAATATGTTCAATATTATATCTCTTTTGTGGACTTCATTTACTAGTTTGCTAGTGCGGTTAAGTTTATAACTAACAAGAAATGACTAAATAAACAGAGCATAAGGACACAAAAGATTTTCCTCCCAGGAATTTTTATTTATTTTTTACCTTTTTCACATCTTCCTGATGAAGTCATTTGCGAGGACTGTCGTTACAAACTGTGCTTTCAGATTTTTGACATGTTTTTGTTAGACTTTTTTTTCCCCCTTTTTTTTTTTATTTTATTTTTTTTTTATTGGAGGAGCTATTTACACAACGCAACCCCAGTTAAAAGGGAATGGCGTCTTTTATGCAATGTTATAGAGCCTGAACAAATCAATGATTCAAAACTACATCTCATTTCCCACAATTGCCAGACTGCTTCAGGGTTACATGTAGGAAGTTTGTGGAACTGTGTGCCTTACAATTAATTCGCAGGGCTATGTTCGGAACGTAACATTTGAATAGCGTATGGAAAAAGGCCAATTCCTCAATGGAATTGCAATGGCAAAAAGGAGGTTGTGTGGGGTATAGTTGTTGGTCACTAGTCGAGGCACTGCATCGATTGGTCTGCCTCATCTTGGAACCTTCGGTGTTTGGTCAGGAATAGTGGTCGCCTAGTAGTGTAGTACAATGACACCATTGCTGCGATAATGTTTCAGGTGCACTCACACTGGGCCAGTTCTTTTATTTTGTACCTTGGCACAATTAACCCCCGCTCCTCTGTCCCCTGGAGGCCTGCTCTCACAGGAGGCGGTCACCAACCTGGTGCCCGTGGGCCTCTTCAAGAATTAGCTCACTAGTGATGGGACGTTGTCATTTTTTTTTAGGAATGTTGTGAAGTGATAATTAGAAAATGTAAGCACTTAGAGATTTATAAAAGTGTTGGATATTGATAGTAGTTTTGTATCTGTTTTGTACCTTACCTTAATTGTTGATAATTGTGAGAAATCATTAACATGATCAGTGTCTACATATAGACAAATATCATTAATTATTAATAATAGCATATAGATAAAGGCAATTTGACCAGTTTTACAAATTTTATTTCGGAAGTGTGTTTCAAACTGGTAGCCCTTCGCATTTATCAGTATCTAAGAGCTTCCTCTCAGTTTAAAAAAAGGTTAGTGACGCCTAATCTACAATGGCTATGATGGCAATGTCATGGGGGGGAAAAAAGACTTAAATAATGGTTCAACATAAATGATTGCGCATAAAAGTTAAACAGAATTTTCACCAAAATAAATGTTTGAAAACAAAAAGTTCTTAAAGATTAAAAGCAATGACTTAAGCAGTGATTCTATATCGTATCACTAGGGGGAGCCCAAGTACCAGACTTTGATAAGCACTGTCCTAATTGCACCCCCACTAAGAGGAGCTCACATGTCAATGGGCAAGTGTTTGGAAGTCCCAGTTGTCCTGCATTACTGTAATGTTGTTCATGTCCCAAATTCCAAGTTTGGTCTTTTAGTGAGTGTTTAGGCTGCACCTTTCTAAGGCTCAACTTTCCCTTAATTTTGCAGCTCTTTAGTGCACAGATTGGATTTGAATCCCGGGTGCTCCGTGTTCCTCCCGCGTCCACATTCCAAAAACAGTCATATTTAAAGAAAAATTAAAACTCAATATAAACTATAAGGAAGCAAGTAGCCAAATGGGTCAAGTCTGAGAGTATTGTAAAAATTGTGCAAAGTAACCATCATGGAAAAAGTCATCACGCAAGGCACTTATCTTGGCAGTCAAACCTTTATGTAAAATAAATCACTGACAAAAAAAGAAAATCCCACATACATACTGACCGCATTGCAACATATTTTATTATAAATAGAAGAATTGTAAAAATCAGCAACCCAATGTACTTTTTTTACATTGAAACAACAGCAACAACAACAAAAAATTAATACCTGGTCGCCAGCCACGAAGTCAAACGATTCAACGTGCTGCCCTTGTTCGCAACTTTTTTTCCTTTCCTTCCGTACAGGCTAATTGCCTTGGATTAGTTTTCCGTCGGCGGCGACTGGTTAGCACATCTGCCGCACAGTTCTGAGAACCGTGGTTCAAATCCCGGCCTCACCTGTGTGGAGTTTGCATGTTCTCCCTGTGCCTGCGTGGGTTTTCTCCAGGTACTCTGGTTTCCTCCCACATCCCAAAAACATGCATGGTAGGTTAATTGAAAACTGTAAAATGCCCGTAGGTGTGAATGTGAGTGCGAATGGTTGTTTTTCTATGTGCCCTGTGATTGGCTGGCGACCGGTTCAGTGTGTGCCCCGTCTCTCGCCCGAAGAAAGCTGTGATGGCCTCACAAGGGTCACGCCCGTGATCCTAGTGAGAAGCGGTACAGAAAATGGATGGATGGATAGGTTTCCATCTGCATATTTTTATAACACGCAGAAATATTATAACACATGAAATATTGGCGTCATCTTGGCTGCATTCCTCAATGCTCCGAAGCTCTGTAAAAATACAATGGACATAAAAAGTTTAAACACCCCAAATTAGACAAATAACATTTTAAAACGTTTCCCACCATAATGTGACCTATGACCTGTACAACTCGATTGGGGGGAAAAAAACAGCTGACATATAGTATTGCGATTGATCAGGTGTTTACATCCTGTTATAAATGGTGATAGGGTTGTTTAGAATGAACATAAATGCATTCAAACTCTTATTAAATGGGAGTCAGACTCAGTACACACCTGTCAGCATTGTAAAGTGCCTGTAATAAACCCTAAAGTTCAGATGTTCTATGCATTTCCCTGTTACACAATTTAAGACATTTGTGATTGTTAATTTTGAACTAAACCACATCGTAGTTATGGAGGTGTGCACACTTGCGCAACCACATCTAATTATTTTCAATTTTACTTCCTATGTCAAAACTTTTATTGTGTAGGTTATAGGTCACATTGTGGAAAAAGTTTTCAAATGATTTACCTTCTCATTTCTATACATCACCAAAAAACAGGGTGTGTACACTTTTTATATCAACTGTATACCTGAAAAATGCCTGACATCTTCGCAGTCCGTCTTGTTTGCTGTGACTTCACATAACATATGGGAAAAGCTTGTAATGAGAATATAGCTGTGACTTCACATAACATATGGGAAAAGCTTGTAATGAGAATATAAACTTAGGTCGTTGTCAACCCGTGGATATTTCCTTCAAAGCTGTAACTTGAGACAATGCTCTCTTCAGACGAGCTCAACTGTTTTAGCGTGTTGAAAAGCTCTACTCGCATGCGACTCATCTTTCGTTATCTGCAAGATTGATGAGCCAGTATGGCTCCATCACAGTAGGTAGCTTCATATGCACATCTGCACAGTAGGTAGCTTCATATGCACATCTGGCAGTTCTTTTCTCATCTGTTAGTTGCTGTCCGTCGCAGTTGTGGTCTAACTGGATGCCATGCTAAACTGGTTTGGGCCAGGTATCCTGAACCCCCGCCACCTGCTTCACATGGCGCTCCTAAAAAATCACAAAACAGGCTATGCGGAGGAATCCATTTTGTCTTGAAATTCTACTTTTTCAACAATTTTATTGAGAGAAATGAGTAAGGAGTTCATCCTGTTTCCATGTTAACTCTTCTGGTCAGTTTTTAAAGTGAAAACAATGACAATGACTTTTTATTTCGGTGCATTTCAACTTTACAGAAGTAATGATTCATGAACAAAAAACAAAAAACGTGATGACAGTACACAGTATTCGAAGGGAGTTTGGGGCACGGATGGTTCTACTTCTGGGTGGGCATCAGGTCGTCGATGGTCTCCCCCGCCTCCAGTTTCTTTTCCATCTCCACCAGCAACTTGACACCATCGACGACCATCTGCACCAGCTCCACCTCAGAAAAGCCCAGTCTGTCAGAATTTGATATGTCAAAGACTCCATCCACGGCATCAGTGTCCACGCCACCTAGTGGATCAATCACATTTTACAGAACTTTAGCCTGATGTTCAAAGAGTACCAAGTGGCTTGAAGCAACATGACAAATATACATACCAGTTCCACGTTTCTGCAGCCTCAGCCTTTTAAGGACCTCTTCGAACTCGGGGTGTTGGCTCATGTTTGGTAACTTCACATGCACACCAGCGCGAAGGCCGGTGCCCAGGTTGGATGGGCAAGTCAGAATGTAGCCGAGGTGCTCATTCCACATGAAAGAAAAACCTTTGTTCTTAAACAAAGATTCAATCTAAAAGGACACAACCAGATCATCACATTAATTATATCATGATAGACAAATTGTTAAGTGTTTAACAAACCTCTGTGAGTCCGGTGCAGAAGCGAGTAAACACTTCCTTCAAGTTACCACCCTTCTGCATGGAGATCACTCGTAGATGGTCCTCTTCATTCACCCACACCAAAAATGTCTTGTTGTCATTATGCCTTGAAAGCAAACATATCAATTGGACCGTCTTTCCAGTTTCCTGGACATAAAAGTGTCTCTCACCAGATGCCTCTGGCATCGGGCCAGTCACGGGCCATTCTTGAGGCCAGCAGCAGCGGGGACACTGGCTTGTCAAACAGCAGGTGATCGTCAATCATCTGCTGCTGCTCAGCTTCTGACAGGTCTCTCAAGGAATAGTATTTCCCCTGCAGGTCTCCAGTTAGTGAACCCAGGACTGCGGAAAGGGCACTCTTTCTAAACAGGTTTCCATCATATAGAACATAACGCTGTCCTACTTGTGTACTTTTCTTTACCTTCAACGGAGAGCTTCTCCACAGCACGTCTCTCGCCTCGTCTGCAGAGTGGCGGTAGGCAGAAGCCGCGGACACTGCGGCCTGTTCGGACTCGGGAGCTCAGCACATATTCCGGGTCGAGGTCATCGCCCCCCTTGAACACCAGATATTTGTGGTAAAAGTCTAAAACACCAATGTATGTTGATGTGATCCTTTACCATGAGGTTGTCTGGGTTGAGGTCAGTCTTATGCATGTCTGTTGGTTTGTACCCTCCATGTCTGTCCTCAATGACGAGGTCAAGCACCTCTTTGAAGACCTCATATGACTCCTCATCTCCAGCCACACAGCCCACCGTCATGATAAAGGGGTGACCTATACACATCACGACAGTGACATCGCATAGAGGACAAATAAATGGAAAAGTACTTTGTATGCTCAAGTAACAGGAGCGGCAACTAGTTATTACCTGGATTATCCACGCCTGTCTGAATGACACGGTCTATGGTAAAGCCATTGGGGGTGGTCCGCTCCCTCAGTGTTTTGTACATGTCCATGTTTAAGAACTTGGCCATGTGGTTGTTGTGTTGAGTGAGATCCGGGAACTCGTCCTCTGCTGTCAGCCCCTTGAGCTGAAGGTTGGCCATTTTTTGACAGCTAAACAGAAACACATTCTAGAGTGGGACTAGAAGAGCTCAAACCCATGCAAAGCACAGGAGAGAACATGCAAACTCACTAAATAGAGCTTTATATCCAAAATCTCCAAAGAGGACATTACACACCTCCTTAGGTACGCCTACACACAATGGAACATATAATTTATATATGCACACACATACATATATATGTGTATATAATATATATATATATGTATGCATATATCCATCCATTTTCTGAGCCGCTTATCCTCACTAGGGTCGCGGGCGTGTTGGAGCCTATCCCAGCTATCTTCGGGCGAGAGGCGAGGTACACCCTGAACTGGTTGCCAGCCAATCGCAGCGCACATATTGATGAAGTTTCAAATCTTCTCCAAACTTAGCATGCCGGTGTGATGATCATGGTTACTTTGTTAGCAAACAGTACTCATCATAGGTGAGTCGCTTTCATGAGCTGCAAGTATTTAGTGTGCTTCTAGTTCCAAATCTGTTACCAAAGGCGAATAGAATAGCCTGACGAAAATTTTTTTTTTTTTTAAATAACTATTGGCGGTCAGATATTTACAGTGCTATGTCAAAAGACACACGACAATGCTTAAAATAAACTAGCTTTTGGATTCAAATATACTGTACACGATGGCGACGCAGATTAAATGTCTTTTGCGGAGCCGATCAATGACGTCATCGATCGGATCGGCGAAATTATGACATTAAATCCCATCAGCAAATCAGGATAAATTGCTAATTATCAGCCGATACCCATCAAGCCGATCAGATCGGTGTAAAGTCTATTGGGCACATTGTTCAGTCTCAACGTTCCGTTTGATCCAAGAGCCGTTATATCACAGTCCGTTTTATCAAGGTTCCACTCTGTGTGTGTGTGTATTATATATCCAGTCCCCTCCAAAAGTATTGGAATGGCAATTCCTTTGTTTTTGTTGTGAAGACATTTGGGTTTCATATCAAAAGATGAATATGAGAGAAAAGTTCAGAATTCAATTCAGAATGTTATTTCAGCGTATTTACATCAAGATGTGTTGAACAATTCAGGACAGAGCATTTTTTGTTTGAACCCACCGACTTTTCAAGTGAGCAAAAGTACTGGAACATGTGACTGGTAAGTGTTTTGCAAAGTAGTACAGAGATGAGCCACAAAAGTTTTGGAACAAAGTTTTAAGGACTGTAGAGACCAAGATGAACCTTTAACAAAGTGGTGGAAAGGCCAAAGCATGGAGAAAGAAAGGATCTGCTTATGATCCAAAACACACAAGCTCATCTGTGAAGCATGGTGGAGGTAATGTCATGCAACAAGACAATGAATGACCCAGAACACACTGCAAACACAACAAAGGACTTCATCGGGGGAAAAATTGGAAGGTCTTAACTGGCCAAGTCAATCACTGGACCTTAACCCAATAGAGCATGCATTTTACTTCCTCAAGAGGAGACTGAAGGGAGAACCCCCCAGAACCAAACAAGGAAGGAAAGAGACTGCAGTTAAGGCCTGGAAAAGCATTTCAAATGAAGACTGCAACAGTCTGGTGTAGTCAATGCGTCGCAGGCTTGATGCAGTTATTGCAAGTAAGGGCTATGCCACCAAATATGAAATGTTATTCACTTTAAGTTAATTTAAACATGTCTGTTCCAATACTTTTGCTCACTTGAAAAGTGGGTGGCTTTAAACAAAAGGTGCTCTGTCCTGAATGGTTTAACACATCTAGATGTAAATACCATTAAATATAAGCTAGAATTTGAAACTTTTGTCTCATTCATCTTTTGTGTGTGTGTGTGTGTGTGTGTATATGTATATATTATATATATATATATATATATATATATATATATATATAGTGTATGTGTGTGTGTATATATAGTGTATATATTTAGTGTATATGTAAAAACTGCTTATTGGGATAAGCATCAGATTGTGTACTTGTATGAGGGAGGGCAAGGTCTGGTCCACCCTATATCATCAACCCATCCATTTTCCATACCGCTTATCCCCACTAGGGTCGCGGGCGTGCTGGAACCTATCCCAGCCATCTTCAGGCGAGATGCGGGGCACACCCTGAACTGGTCGCCACCCAATCTCACGGGCACATGGAAACAAACAACCATTCGCACTCACATTCACACCTACGGGCAATTTAGAGTCTTCAATGAACCTAGCCGTATATCAAAGTGTGCATAATTAGGCAGCTTCTTTTCCTCGGCAAAATGGGCTGAAAAGAAAATATTCGCCTGACAAATCTGAATGTGTTACCAATTCAGGTTGATATCTAAAACCCATGATCCCAGCAACATTTTGTTGTAAATAGTTAATAAAAGGGTAAATATGCAAATTAACAGCCATTGTGAAAGAATCCAAGTTTAATCTACCAGGAAGCCATTTTACTTCAGTGCTTTCATATTACCGAATTGCAATTAGTGCTAGATGGCCAATGGAAGGGCCACTACAAAAAACGATTTTATGGACCGATGAGCGACTCTTGATGGACCAGTAACGGGCAGAGCTCCGATTTAAATCCGTTGCCAGAGGATGGGAGGTCTCCACCCAAACCTACTGCCTGTTTTTAAGAAGAGCCTTTCTTCACGCAGTGGCGGCCATTTTTCAAGATCAGTATTCTTATGTAGGACAATGCTCCACTGCCTCCACAGTGGCGAGCCAATAAAGGCCTTTAAGATGAAAGAATAACGATCATGGCCCCCCGGCCTGAAAATCACAATTTGTGGGCACTTCTATGGGAAAAACATATTTCCCAGCACGCCTGTGGAAGGTTGCGGGCTGACATGCTCGTCACATAGCAAGCTTGTCAGGAATCACTTCATGTTGGTTTGTTGTTCAAAAGCAGTTTATTTCATTAATTGTTCATGTGTATTTAAATTCCAATTGTGTCACTCAGTTTCATAAATCCGCATACAAATTAGCACTTATTATAAAAGGCCAAAACCTACTTTTGAAGTGTATTCACGTTTTTGAATTACTAAAGAGCGCCGTAGTGGTCCAACGCTGAAATGAACCCTCAAAAATACAAATTGTTTATGTTGTTTTGTTACCAACAAGTCGCACACTAGAAGCTAAATGCGTGTTACACCTTTCTAGCACGTTATCGTTATACAGTATTATGCTGCACTAGTCGTCCTCGCCATATTAAATATTAAAAATTAAATAAACGAAAGCTCAAATCGGAGCACATATTTTTTCTCCAAACACATTCAAAGTTGAGCATGTTTTTGGTGTCTTAACTTACACTTGTTCAATCGTGTCTGACATGTTGCCGTCTTCTCTTCACAGATCCAGCACTAATACTAATAATAACGATAATAATGATGATAATAATAACCTGCCACTCGGGAGATGCACAGACGTTTTTTTTTTTTTGTCCGGCTGAAGGTTACCACGCACACATTTATATATATAATACGTGCGCTCCTATAAAGCAACGTGTGGGTGTGATAAAAGCGACGCGCGCGACATGCGCGATGCATTCAAAGACCTCGTGTGGTCCACGTTCGCTTTGCACTCAAGAAATTGTTGCAACGCGTCATTTTCGTACTCGTGACGGTAAACATCGACTGTTATGAAAAAAAAAAAATAATAATAATAATAAATGAAAATTATGATACAACCGCGAATGCCTTTTAATTCATAAAGTGGATTAAAAGCGTGTATTTGTTTGTACTAAATCAATTTATCACTCTCCAGAGTTGTCCGTTAATGTAAAGTATGTGGCCACAAGGGGACGACATAGTTGAGATGTGGATTTATATTCTTTAACAAAGGTTAATGCGAACATGATTGAATATGTATTCATGCCAAGTCCAAAATGTAATACATTAACGAGGGTTGTGCCAGGCCCCTTATATGACCCTGGATCTTCAGACAAAGAGGTTTTGGTCAATTCTATGCTTCTAGCTGTGTGGGAACTGTTTTTCTTTTCTTTCTTTTTAAAACTTTTTTAACATTATTTTTTTCATTTCTTTCAACATGACTGTACCCATGATGGAACGGGCCACAAGTTCAAGACCAAATACATTTTCTTCCATGTGCGCAGTTGGTCATGTGGCCCAATACTTCTGTCTATAATCTATGTTCTCTATCAGGGGTCACCAACATGATGCGAGGGGCACTAGGTACCCCCAAAGGACCACATGAGAAGCCCGCGGGCCTGTTGTGGGATGTGATTTCCTCGGAATATATATATAGAAGTGATCGTTTGAAAATGTAAACACTTTTAATACATTCTTAGATTTATGGAAATAGTATTGCATATTGATATGTATCTGTTTTCTACCTGGTGTGAATCATTCTTGCTAATTATTGTGAGAAATAATTGACACAATCAGTGTCTTCACATAGGTGAATATCATTAACTAGTAATAATAACATCATTAAAGGTAATTTGAGCAATTTACTGTCAGAACTGTGTATCTAACTGGTAGCCCTTAACATGAATCAGTACCCAACAAGTAGCTCTCAGTTTAAAAAAAAGTTGGTGACCCCCGAGGCTAACTTGTACAACACCAGGCCAAAGTTCCACAATAAGCACGTCTGTTTTGTAATTACAATTATAAAACTGATATGAATTTTGACTTTAGCTGCCTTAAAAATCGCAGGTCAGGTAGTCTTTACAACGTCTACACACAGTGGTACCTTGACTTAAAGAGTTTCATTCGGTCCGTGTCCTTAAGCAAGACGCCGATATCCCAAACCACTCCCCGGGTGCTTACATGCTGCCCCCTGCTCCAGTTTGTACCGCTAACAAGTTTGTGCGTTAGCTGCTGTGTGTTGACTGTGATTGAGAAATTGCACAGAACAAATTTCGAGGATGTTCATGACAATAAAGACGATGATTCTTCTAATGACCAAGGTCATAGCTCAATTCACTTGTAAAGCAAATCATTTCACCCCCCCATTTAAATACCATTCATCTGTTCCAGACCCCCCAAAACATAAACTCATTTTAAAATGTTTTGATAAAACATGCGGTTAAGTCTAGCATGTAACTGCAGGCCCAATTTTGCTTTTTTTGCTATATTTTTATATATATATAAAAAAAAAGACATTCGTGACGTTATTGAAGACTGGGACCTTCATCCCTCCATGTCTAGAATGCACATGAATCGCGCTTGCATCAAGCCACCATGGATTGAACACCAAGTGTAAAGTGTGATCGCCCCAGAAGAAAAAAAAAAAAGACTACAAGTTTAAAGACTTAAACTTACTGCCTCTCGACCTTATTTTAAATCTTGGCCAGCAAGGACAATGGGATGAGTCACTCAAGTGTTTGCCCTGAGAATTACGTTTGCGCTCTTGTTCGACACTTAGGTCCGCCTACACAATCTAATTAGAGTTACTGAATATCTGTTCATTACTAATAAAAGCTGCATTGATATTTTTTTCATCCCAAAAATGTATCAAAAAGTCATTATATAGTAATTTATTCATATTGGCGAATGTCTCCCCAAGGGCAATGTACAGCATTTACCAGTGGCATAGTACAATACTCTTTAATTACATCATTTACAGATGCAGTTCAGTATGTCTTTGTACATTAAAGAATGATGGATAGGCCACAGAGAACACAAAATGGAAAGAGTGATCCACCTACATACAGGAGCCAATGTCAACATATTAATTGCTCATTGACTTGGCCATGACACTCAACAGCCCGTCTTTGCTTTGCAGCAGATGGACTGACACGCTTTTCAAACACAGTCGAAACAACATCGGGAAAAAGTGACAAACATCGTCACTCACTGAAATATATTTGTGGTTGTATTTGTCAGATATGGAACAGAACAGCAAACTCAGATGTTAACCATTGTTGTAATATAAGGAGCAAAAGTAGTTTCTTCATTTAACTCATTTGTATTGCACAGCATTCATTCAGTAATAAAAAAGATAAAATATGTAAATGTAGAAGTGCTTTGAGATAGCAAATTTGAAGGTTAACATTGATTCAGCAATATCCACTGTTTTTATAACCACACACAAAAAAGGAAAGAGATTTTTTTTTTCGTTTTCTAAAAAGCCTTAAGGAAAGAAAAACCTCAGTGTCTTCAACACAATGAAGTCATGAACACAAGAGGCGAGTTTGTGGTGGGATTTTACAGCAGCAGGGGTGACCTTTTTCGAGTTGAGCAACAACAAAGTACTGAACAGATTGTGCCAATTAATAACCTCTGCTTTACCTGCAGCAGCTTAGTGTATGTATCCACAACCAAAGGGCACAATAAAGGACATGGGGGATTTCTTGTGATGACTGGTAGTTAAACTTTGTAGGTTTTTTTTTTTTTTTTTTTTTTTTTTTTTTTTGGTCGGGGGGGATGGGTGGAATTCTATCTTTTCTTGGCTTGCTTTTTGCTGTTAATAATTTCAAACAGCTTAAAAGATGAAGTGCACATTAACTGATGCAGGGTGATTTTGCTTGTACTATGAGCCTGTTCATTGATAATTTATAGAGCGTCATCCAAATAATAAATAAACAAATGAATAAATAAACAAGCAGGCAAGCAAAGATCAACAAACACATTTTTGTAGTTTTTCTTTTTAGTACAAATGTCTCTGTAAATCCAACAACATGATTCTCAAAAATTAGAAGTCAACTGCCAAGCTTTCTTTTTTTCCCCCCCTCCCTTCTGTGAAGGTTGTGGGCAATTTTAAAGTCCTGCAATAGAAATGAAACATGTGGCTGGCAGCAGCCACTTGAAATTGGTCTCCACAGTCATCAGAGTTTGTGAATCAGTCTGCAGTCAGCGTACTATAGAGGTTTAAATCAGAATAATCGTCCATTCTGGTGGTGCCGCAGCCGTCAGTTAGTGACACAGAAAAACTTTAAATATTTGCTATAAACTCTACTCTGTGAGGTTTCAGTCATGCTCCCTTTACGATGAAAAAATACATTTTGTGGACTCAAAAACTAGCCTTTGAATTCATTTTGCCATCCAGTGATCTCTGGTGTGCTTTAATGTACAATGGGGGATTTTACACTCAGTGGGTTTCCCATAATGAAAGTTTAACAGATTGAGTTCTTGGTTATGCTTACAAGGTTGTTTCCAAATTGGAGGGGGAAACCAAAGGATGGATTTGCTGACACAACGTCTGATGCTGTGTAGTCCGAAACACAGTTGCCAAAGATGGGCGGTGAATTTGACTGTCCCGGCATGTAGGCTAAAGCACAGTGGCATTGTGACCCTCCATTCTGGGCAGTCGGGTGTCCTGCACTGTCCCCATGGTGACCAACAGTGGTCGGCTGTCCTCTGATAATCCTGACCGACCCAGAGACACTGATGTGGGGGCCATCTGGTGGGCTGCTGATGCGCCCTGTTGGGAGGGAAGGAGCGGAGGAGGGTTCGCCTCCATCGACCTGCCTTGCTCCTGGAAGCCGTAGCCGATACTCCCGCAGGGGAAACGTCTCAGTCTGTAGTGGGGACCAGGTGGCAAAGTGCCTGAATCTAAGAGGAGGGGGGACTGCATGACTGGAGGTGGAGATGCTAACAGGGGTCCGCAATGACCCTGCTGCTGCTGCAGCATCTGAAGTTGGTGCTGATGTTGAAACTTATGCTGTAGACCCACTGAACCGGCCACCTCAGCTACAGTCCGTCCCACATGCTCCTGCCCTTCGCCAGGCACCCTGCCAACGCTGCTGCCCCCAGCCAAACCACCCCCCACGGCCCCTTGCCTCTGTTGCTGCTTCCTCTGTAGCTGCTGCAGGAACCACGAGCCGTACGTGGGGTTCCAAAGACTGGTGCTCTTCCCGTTGTGGCTCTCCTTCTCTGCTGGGTGACCCTGGGTAAAGGCAAGGTTGATGTGGCCCTCCTCTGGGCCTGGCTGGGCAGGCCCCTTGGCAGTGAGTGTGGAGGTTGCTGCTGAGGTAACAGTGGTAGCCATTGTCAAGGAGGTCTGTGTGTGAGGTTGCTGGTGCTGATGGAGGTACGCTTGGGGCTGAGATGGTGTCTGTGCCTTGGCCTCAGATGCTGTGCTTGACCCGGCAGTGTGCTCCACTCCTCTATGACTCTCCTCTGAGCGGTAGCACGGGTGTGGTTGCGGAAGTTCCCCATCAGGCACTTGAGCATTCACCAGCACAGTAGCACCCGAGGGATCATCAGCGCGTACAGGTACACACTCCTCTTCCTCCTGGACAGGCCCATATTCGATAGGCAAAGGCATTGTCACCACATCAGGGTCCTAAAATGTTCAGGTTAGAGTGTTAACTGTTAACATATAACATTTTAGATTAATGAGTGAGCTAACGTTACATAGAAGACCATTACTGTAATCTAATGCTGGGTACAATGTAGCTGTGATTGGTATTTGTTGTGCCACTTTAAATATCGTGTTCTAAAATGAGTAATGCAAAATATCACTGATGCATATGATGCATATGATGACGGGGGTAATATACAACCCAATTCCAATGAAGTTGGGATGTTGTGTTAAACAGATATAAAAACCGAATACAATGATTTGCAAATCATGGTCCCACCTATATTTAATTGCATACACTACAAAGACAAGATATTTAATGTTCAAACTGACAAACTTTATTGTTTTGAGCAAATAATCATTAACTTCCAAAACAGCTGGGACAGGTGACAAAAAAGACTGAGAAAGCTGAGGAATACTCATCAAACACCTGTTCGGAACATCCCACAGGCGAACAGGCTAATTGGGAACAGGTGGGTGCCATGATTGGGTATAAAAGGAGCTTCCCTGAATTGCTCAGTCATTCACAAGCAAAGATGGGGCGAGGTTCACCTCTTTGTGAACAAGTGCGTGAGAAAATTGTCGAACAGTTTAAGGACAATGTTCCTCAACGTACAATTGCAAGGAATTTAGGGATTTCATCATCTATGGTCCATAATATCATCAAAAGATTCAGAGAATCTGGAGAAATCACTGCATGTAAGCGGCAAGGCCGAAAGCCAACATTGAATGGCCGTAACCTTCGATCCCACAGGCGGGACTGCATCAAAAACCGACATCAATGTGTAAAGGATATCACCACATGGGCTCAAGAACACTTCAGAAAACCAATGTCAGTAAATACAATTCGGCGCTACATCCGTAAGTGCAACTTGAAACTCTACTATGCAAAGCAAAAGCCATTTATCAACAACAACCAGAAATGCCGCTGGCTTCTCTGGGCCTGAGCTCATCTAAGATGGACTGATGCAAAGTGGAAAAGTTTTCTGTGGTCCGACGAGTCCACACTTCGAATTGTTTTTGGAAATTGTGGACGTCGTGTCCTCCGGGCCAAAGATGAAACGAACCATCCGGACTGTTATGGACGCAAAGTTCAAAAGCCAGCATCTGTGATGGTATGGGACTGTGTTAGTGTCAATCGCATGGGTAACTTACACATATGTGAAGGCACCATTAATGCTAAAAGGTACATACAGGTTTTGGAGAAACATATGCTGCCATCCAAGCTTTTTTGGAACGTGTTGCAGCCATAAAATTCTAAGTTAATGATTATTTCCTAAAAAGAATTAAGTTTATCAGTTTGAACATTAAATATCTTGTCTTTGTAGTGTATTCAATTAAATATAGGTTGAACATGATTTGCAAATCATTGTATTCTGTTATTATTTGTTTAACACAACGTCCCAACTTCATTGGAATTGGGGTTGTATTTACTCCAGGCGCTTAATACCAGGTGCAACCTTTTGGGGAAGGCTTTTGTTATGGGCTGTTAGTTAAAAAAAAATATATATATATTGTCCCAAAAAATAATTCAAATATCATATACAATGGACCCCCGCTATTCGCGGGGTATATGGACAGCGAATAATGAAAATCTGTGCATCATTGACGGCCATTAAAATTAAATTGGGAAAAGAAATCTTGAATAAACTGGCATAAACCATCAGCTAGCGTTTTTGGGGTTGGTTCCCCCCAAACGTGAATCCTCAGGTGTCAAACTGCAAGTATGCGGGGGTCCACTGTACAGTTGTGCCTTGAGATACGAGTGACCCAACTTAAGAGTTTTTCAAGATACAAGCCGTTAGTCAGCTAACCGTGACAAAAACGGTTTAATTTAAAAAAATTCTATTTAAGTAAATGTCATTACTGTATGTTTTTATAAAGCACAATATTATGAGCTCTATTTTTCCTTATTGAAATACAGATTACATAAATGTTGTTTTTTTGGGGGGAAGGCTGGAATGGATTAATGATATTTCCATTCATTTCAATGGTGAAAGATTTGAGTTGCGAGTGTTTAAAGTTACGAGTGTGATCACAGAACAAATTGAACTTGTATCTCAAGGCACCACTGTTTTAAAATAATATGTAATTTGGTATTTGATAGGTGAGCAATCAGTCCATGGTGTCCACTTGGCAAATGGGATAGACTCTAGCTAGCTTAACCGCAAACCTGAATACAATATAAGCAGTAGAAAATGAATAAATTAACGTAATGGGGGCTCTGTCACTCACTTTCTTTTTATGAGTTTTCTGATCACTTGTGCTGTGCATGTCCCACATGGACTAAATCCACTCTAAAAGCTTTCCGTCTAGCTTCTCACTTACTTTCTTTCTCCCGCCTCTAGCGAGGCGTGCGCTTTTCTTCTCGGCGGACATCATATCCTTCTTTTGTTTTTATCTCCAATGGGTATTTCTAAGCAGATTTTGTCCCAGAATGCTTTGTGTTGCATACAGCTGCACTTTCTCTCCACCACAGATCCTATGTCAGCTCTGTAGGCAGTGTGTGCTGTATTACTGAAGTCTTCATGAAAGACTTCGTAGAGGTAATCACAGGTACATTGTGGCACAACCTAATACTGTATGTTTTTCTTAAGGGGATAAAACAGGAGGTGTCTAGTTGGGGTGCAACCTTTATAAATGGACAATGACTAATTGGGGCCCTGTGTCTATTAAAGGGGAGGCCACTATTTGAGGAACTATTATACATCTGTTATTCTGGTGTCTTTGTAGCTTCTTTTTCCATTTTGCATAGGACAAGACAGGACACTTTGTCTTGATAAATCCTGTTTGTGATTTTCAATTCCTGGTAATGCTCTACTGCTCTATTCTCCACTAATGTGTATTTCCCCATTTATATGACGCAGAAATGATTATGTAATCTAATGAAAACAACAAACACGACTGGAGAGGTTCACATTCAATTCCAGAATTCAATTACAACCACAATCCTTTTTGTCACCTGCAAGCAGTAGTCAATTCTCTCTAGGATGGTTGAGAAGTTGGGTCTGTCCTCAGGTTGGTGCTGCCAACTTTGAGTCATTATACGGTACCTGTGTATAAACAAGAATGTATAGACATGAAGTCATTTTTGTACTTTCAACTCAGATAGCTGGAAAAACTTCTAAACATATGTGGACATTCTAGGCAAATGCTGATCTAATTGGAGAGATTTTTATAAATCACACAGTGGAATAATAAGTTCTCTTTTAGTATTTTGTTCACAACCAGAGACAACCAGGAACTTTAGTTACAGTCCTTTCTTTTTAACCACCAAACTAAATGAATGTGTTGATTAAACATTTAAGTGCAAAAAGATGGGGGACTACAGGAATCAAACATGAATTAAAACCAAGCAGTCTAACTACTTGTAAAAAAATGTGCTATCAGTGCATTGTTTGATGTAAAACTTCAAAGGTGATTACAGCATATTCACTTTAACCAACCCACAACCCAGTGTAATTGATACTCTGGAGTCGTCATCCTCATCGAAAGCTTTGTTTATCATTTTTTCCACTCATACTTGAGTCTCATTTTTTATACACCGTTGTAAATCTCTCCAAGTCTGTACAATGGTTTTATCTGAGGCCCACTGCTAAAGTAATTATCATAGAAGAACAGTTAATATGTTCTCAAGGACATCAATAAAGGGTGCCTGCTCCCATTATATTTCATTCAATTGACTTCTTTCAGATTGCAGATGAACTCCTCTCACTGCGGTCACCACACTGTCAATTTCGGACATCTGGCACTAATACTGAATATTTCAGTTTTTCTATATAATGAGTTCTATGGAATATTCTAACTGGACATATTGAGGTGCAATGAGGACTAAAAGGCCATTAGTCAATCAGCATCTGTCCAAAAGACCGAGTCTCAAGATAATGTTTGAACAGGTATGTTCGTTCACATGATTGAGTTCTTAGTCATCGGGTGGCTGCAGCAAGAATAAAAAATAAGAAGAACGACAAAGAGAGCTAAGGAGCAAATAATACCCAAACTGTAACAGCTTCTCTGTCTCCCTCAATGGGCTTATAAGTGTTTTTAGTATAGAGCTTAGAGTACCTCCTAGCCCACGATAACACTGCACTCTCAAGAGTCTAGAGCTACTTTTGGGGATGTCAAGCTCCATAAGCAGAATGGGTAAGGAGTCTTCTGATGCTGTAGACAAATCTTTCAGTATAATACAATCATCCTATCTATAACCACTTTCACAACAAATTGGAGAACACAGGCGTAGCAGTAGAGCTGACATTTACTATTTTTTCCTATTTCTTTCACACAGAACTTTATGGCTTTGCACATTCCGGTCATTAGATGCAGAATGACAATTGCTTTCAACACAAAGGGGTGTGGAAAGGGAGTTTTGGGGGTTAAACTTCACACTGGTGGCATTCCGCCTGTGTTACATCTCTGGGAAGCTGGCAAATTCAACTATCACAGGTCGATTTCAACCTACCATCTCACTTTGGTACACACAGGGCAGGGAGCCAAGAACAACAGTAAAAAGCATGACACAGGGCCAGCGTGAAAGCAGCTTTTATTTATTAATTATACTTTACTTTTTGATAACGCTCATAATTCTAACTGCCTTAAACTCAAAAGGGTTCATTTTCAAAAGGGGCCAAATGAAAAACTGGAATGTTTGTCAAGAGTCACGCCAACATGCTAACCTCAGTTGTGTTCCTTATTAATTGAAATAATAGTAAATATATGAAGCATTCAATTGTATTTATTAAGCTGCTACTTGTGTATACATGGTATATGTTGTTATAATTTGGAGATAAAATGTTAAATAAGATTTTAAACACTCATTAAAATGACATACTGTATACACAGATATTAACGTATTACTATTTAATCAACAGTCACAAAGAAAAACAACACCAACCGTGTGCATATAGGTCTATATTTTTTAAATGTGCTGACATTTTGCGCACCAACCGCTAACTCACACTTTACAGTGCTAGCCACTCCCAAACGATTGTCGGGGCAAATCCCCCTTTTCTCTCCAACGTGCAGGAAATAAGAATGTTGCTAACATGAGGACCATTTTTGGCATTGTCACTAGCCACTTTTTGCAAAAAATAATCACTAAAGGAATCCAAAAACTCGCTAAATATATCAATGATGTCGCTAAGTTGGCCACGCTGAAGACAAGTCTTTGCTCTTGCTCGCTTGTAATGCCCACTTACATGTACATTCAATAAAAGCACTGCTTTCAAAATGAAATCATTGCTATTTCAGGTTTTACTTTTTACTTCATATAGACTACGAGGGACATTGAGACTGTGGATTGGCTACATGTGGTCTGTGGCCATACTTTGTGTAGGTCTGCTCTAACTAGTACTCCAGTTCACATACAGCGGCTGAAATAAGTATTTAACGCGTCCCCATTTTGCTCACTAAATATACTTCCAACGGTCTAAATACTTATGGCTGTGTGAAATTTCAGTTTTTCTTTTTTAATAAATCAGCAAAAATTTCAACAATTCAATTTTTTTATGTCAATATGGGATGCTGTGTGTACTATTAATGAGGAAAAAAAATTTACTTAAATTATTTTAGGAAATGGCTGCAATATAACAAAGTGAAAAATTTAAGGGGGTCTGAATACTTTCCGTACCCACTGTAAGTGGAAAGCCAATCATACCACCATAAATTTGCCTCAATCAGGTGCTCCTCACAAGATTTCGGACAGAGGAGTGCAGAGAATAATTAGAAGAGTTGTGCAAGAGCCAAGGGCCATCTGAAGATGAAGAAGAAGAATGGCAGTTTTGGGGTATTGTCTTCCTGGAGGAAACCACAGCTGTGGGTCTGGGGGCTTTTGGGGGTGGATGGTATGTTGCCACATTTTTTTAAGCCCTGTCAAGCTGGTTGGTGAACCGGGTTCTCCATGGTGGCAGGTGTTGATATTAGCCTCTTGGCCTTGGCTACCTGATATGACTGGATAGCAGGGGTGGCAGCTGTGTGGCTATTTGTTCATGAATCAAAGTTGGATAAGTTTTATATGAAGGATTACTTTTAATGCCAATCAGGGGCATCTAAGGTCAGACGTGGTGGGATTCATTGAGGGGTGCTTCTACCCAGCCCCTCACCCCCCCTCCCCCCAAAAAGGCTAGAAATGCCTATTCCAGTCAGTAAACTATTCACCTGCACCTTGGATTTAATATCACACGTACATGACAATTAACTTCTCTCAATCCAATTCAAACAGCTTCTTGATATTGACTGCAAGACCTGTGCGCTTGTAAGCTTCAACCATGCAGTCCATGAGTCGTTGGAGGACAAACATCCATTCACATTCATACCCACGGACAATTTAGAGTCTTCAATCAACCTACCATGGATGTTTTTGGGATGTGGGAGGGAACCGGAGTCCCCGGAGAAAACCCACACAGGCACGGAGAGAACATGCAAACTCCACACAGTCAAGGCCAGATTTGAACCCATTTCTCAGAACTGTAAGGCACATGTGCTAACCAGTCGTCCACCATGCCGCCCAGTACAAAGTTAGAGTAAATAAATATTTTTAAAATAAAATGTTAGAAAGTTTCACATTTTATCCAAACTTACTGTGCCGGTGTGCTTGGTCATGGTGACATTGTTGACGTACAGTACTCATCATAGGCGAGTCGCTTTCATGAGCCTTGAGGAATTTGTGTGCTTCCTCGTTCCAAATCCATTGCCAAAGTCAAGTCAAATGACTTGACAAAAAAAAACCTGTTACTGTACCCAAAATCACATTTTGCGACGCCAAAGACTGGTGTTATGTATTCCTCAGAGTTAATGCTGCAGCCATGACACGCACTCTCTGCTCTATGTACAGGAGACAATAGATACACTACCGTCACATGGCCAGCATGTCAATGCCCCACATTCAACATGGCTGCCACATAGACACGGGAGGCACGTCCTTTGGGATTGGATGTATTTTTTTGGTATATCTGTGACCCAGAAATACGTCAGGCCCATTCTCTGCCTATATTGTGCCACAGCGCCAGTAAAGAACAGCGGCCAATTCTTGTACAAACAGACTTTGTCAATGACGATTTAAATGACAAATGGAAACTATTTTTGGACAGACTGTTCAGTCCCGACGATCTGTTTTATCCAATCTCCATTATATCAAGGTCCCACTGTATTTCACAAGTGCTGACAGAGTATGTCAGGGTTTGAGACTGTGACCAAAATGGTCGCATATGCGACCCTTTTTTTCAATGTGTGCGAGTAAAGATTTCATATGGTTGGACTTTTGCGAGTGCATGTTTTAATGCTCCCTTAACACAGTCTCACCATATAAAGACATGGTGGTTGAAAGTCACTGTCTTTTTCACTGCTTTAGTCAATCTCCTCCACCTGTGTGCTCTCCTTTCTGAAGATAGAGTGCTGTCTTGTTATTATGAACGGCGAACATGAGCGCGTACACGCGGGCGTTCGGCCCCTTCGGCATAACGAGAGCACGTCTCGAGTGGCGGTGCAGTCGCGAGCTGGAGAAAGTCGGTGCTCGCGGAGTGTCCCCTTCATCGTCGGGCGAGGAGGTGACAAGGGCGCAGATAGCACTCAGATTCATAATGACATCGATCCGTCCCCTCCACTTTTTTATCCCCCCTTCTTCCTGAAGCCGGATATCTGGCAACGCAGACCAATCTTACAAGCCCGACATGGAACTCATGCTATCTGATTCTCACGTAAAAACACTACCCGTTTTGTTGTACGTTTGTAAGGCTGAGAAGCGCTGGGAGCACACAACTCTGGCCTTACGTGTCGCGAGTTTTATGAATTCTGACTCAGTGGAAAATGTACACTCTTGTCACCTCGCCGCGTCATGAGTCTCAGTCCCCACACTGTAAAACAAGAGATGTTTGCGCAACTTAAAACTCAGTAACACTTTACACTACATTATTTCTACTTAGCTTGATAGGTCAATACTAACTGAGTTGAAATACATTAAAAATATCTGTTGAAATAGTTACATCTTTTCTTTTTAAACTTTGAGCCAACACATTTTTACAGCGTGTGGCCAGTGGCTGGAGTCCTAAAATCAGGTAGCCGCACAGTGCCTGTCGTATTATTCAGGAAAAAAATAACAAACAAAAAACAATCACAGCGTTTTTTTCATATATAAAAATGTCTTTATGCTGTTTGCACCATAGGGAAATCCCAGAGGTGTGAGTAAGTCACATATGTGCAAGTCACAAGCAAGTCTCAAGGCATAACCTTCAAGTCTCAAGCAAGTCCGAAGTCACTGTGGGAAAAAAAATCAAGCAAGTCATTACTTGGTTTAAGCAAGTCACAAGTCAAGTCATACAATCTTGCTCCAGTCGGAACATATATTGGAGTGGTAATAAAATGTTTTTTTCCACAATTGTTTTCCCCCATAAATCACAACAACTTAAAAAAAGTACTGACACCCTATAAAAGTTAAATGAACAACTGATATTATGATTGATTGAATTTATTGCACAGAATTGTTTTAAAGTTGTATTTCAAACTCAATTTAACTAAACTTTATTTCTGAACAAACTATGCTGTGTACTTTGTGAGGACAGCCTTGTAACTACTACAGTTCTTAAGAGGACACAATTAAGCAAAAGCCAAGACTGTTTTCGGTTGGTCAAAGATAATTAGATCTGTACCTAATGGGCTAATGAAAAATGGAAAAATCCAGAATTATGGCAAAAATACATGACATAAAAATGTTACCATCCTTCAAAAAAAAGTAATGTGATAAATATCTGCATTCTTCTTGCGTCCACTTTCATCAAATCACTCAGGTTTGTTAATTTATTGAGAAGCACTGACTCTGGACAACTGACAGTTGTCATTAGATTAAAAGTTATGTTTCATATGCTGTGGTCTCGATTTTAAAAACATAGTGCAGAAGCTTTATCACAGAGCCGACACAACAGATGACATTTTAATGATGACATGCCAATAAACATATTCAGTAGTATGAAAATTATATTCAGATATAGCTACTCACAATTTTACTGTACTTACCAATAGTGTAATGCACATTTGTCAACATTTTCATCGCTGTGATCGTAATGCAAAGTGATCCCATATAGCAGACCTATACCGCAAATGTCGCCACAGTTTTTTTTTAGTTTTTTTTTTTAAAATCTCCACAACACTAGCAACGCAACTTCACTTCTTCTGCTTTCTGCGTTTGGCTGCGTAACGGCAAAGCAGCAAAATGGTCCACTTCATTATGGCAAAACTCCTCTCCGGTCCTCCTTTCCTTAGATTCCTTTTCCGCCGAACTCTGTAAGGTTTTTGATCACCCAGTTCAGGGCAAAGAAGCCACCAGTCGCCTCTTCACGCTCACGCAGGGCTAAATCAGCAGCAGAATATTCCATTGAGTTCCAGATATTGGCAGGTGGATGCGGGTGGGACGACGTGGCGCTTGGGGGGATTTTTTCAAATGGCCTCTCCGACCAACTCGAGGATGAGCTAGCAGTCCGGAATGAGCCCTCCTCTCTCGAGGATCTCACCGCCCTTTCCATTCGGCTTGATAACCGACTGCGAGAGAGAGTATGAGAGAGGAGGGTCCGCGTATGTAAGAATCCTCCCACTCAGAGCACCACGCCGTCAGCTTCTCACCCGCCTCCCGCACCATCTCCCGCACTTCCGTCACTCCCCGTAGCTACCACAGAGTGCAAATTGGTAAAACGCGTCTAGACCCACAGGAGCGTCAGCGTCGAGTCATCCAGCAGCTGTGTATCTACTGTGGTCAATCCGGTCACTTTATTTCCTCATGCCCCCTCCGATCAAAAGACCAGGCTCACCGCGACCTGAGAGCGTCGTGGTGAGCCAAACCTCCACTCCCTCAAGCTCTCCCTTTCGCATGACCGTTCCAGATTGCATTATAGTTTCTGCTGAGAACACCACCATTACTGCCTTTATAGATTCCAGTGCCGATGACAACTTCATTCATGAAGCAATAATTCACCAGCTCCAAATCCTTCTCCAACCACTTCAGTCTCCAAAGAAAGTCACAGCCTTGGATGGCCGAATCTTCTTCCCCGTTACCCAGCAAACAGTGCCATTCACCTTGCTCATTTTGGGTAATCACCGTGAGAACATCTCACTTTTTGTTATCCGTTCCCCTGATACCACATTAGTCCTCGGAATTCCCTGGCTCAAAAAACACAACCCCACCATCGACTGGACACACTTAGCCATCACCGGATGGAGCCGTCACTATACCGCCCTCTGATAAATCGCCAGCCTCTTCCACGCCTGTTGACCTCTCCCGAGTCCCTGAAGAATACCATGATCTCTCTCCGGTGTTCAGCAAAGACCTGGCCATTTCTCTACCCCCACCACCGCCCGTATGACTGCGCAATTAATCTGCTGCCGGGGGCCTCTCTTCCTTCCAGCCGTCTCTACAACCTTTCCCAACCTGAGAAAAAGGCTATGCAGGACTATATCCATGACTCTCTGGCTTCCGGACTCATACGACCTTCCTCTTCTCTAGTAGGCGCCGGCTTCTTTTTTGTTGAAAAGAAAGACACTACTCTTCGCCCATGTATCGACTACCGTGGTCTCAATGACATCACCGTCAAAAATAAATCTCCACTTCCCCTCATTGACCCCTCGTTTGAACCCCTATGCGACACGCGGATATTCACCAAGTTGGATCTACCGAACGCCTAGCACCTCATCCGTATCCGAGAGGGGGATGAATGGAAAACCGCTTTCAACACCCCTATCGGACACTTCGAATACCAGGTCATGCCGTTTGGATTGACTAATGCCCCAGCTGTCTTCCAGACCCTCATTAATAACGTCCTCTGTGATATGCTGAACCAGTTTGTTTTTGTCTATTTGGATGACATTCTCATTTTCTCCTGCTCCCTTGAAGAACATCACCGTCATATACGCCAAGTCCTCCAACGTCTCCTTGAAAACCCCCTGTGTGTTAAACCCGAAAAATGTGAATTCCACCTCTCCTCCGTACACTTCCTGGGCTACGTTATCTCTAAAGGACAACTATACTCCCACCACCCGCAAAGAACTGCAACGTTTCCTTGGATTCGCCAATTTCTACTGTCAATTCATCCGTAATTACAGTAAGGTCGCAAATCCCCTCACATCCACCAGCTCCCCCTTTCAGTGGACCCCAGCAGCATCCCAAACATTTAGTCAACTCAAGACCCTGTTCACCAGTGCGCCCATTCTTTGCCACCCCGACCCCTCCCCCCAGTTCGTGGTCGAGGTTGACGCCTCGGACACGGGGGCAGGGGCTGTCCTCACGCAGCGGGAGCCCACGATCCAGAAACTTCACCCAGTGCCTTTTTCCCCCGCCATTTGTCCCCTGCCGAGAGGAACTACGATGTCGGCAACCGAGAGCTACTGGCCATTGTATGGGCCTTGGAAGAGTGGAGATACTGGCTGGAGGGGACTGAACTACCATTTATCATTTGGACAGACCACAAGAATCTCTCTTACCTCTGTTCCGCCAAACGCCTTAACCCTCGATAAGCTCGCTGGGCTCTCTTCTTGAACAGGTTTAATTTCAGTCTCTCCTTCCACCACGGCTCCAAAAACAGCAAACCAGATGCCCTGTCTCGACTTTACTCACACCCTCCAGCACTGACGAACCAGAACCCATCCTTCCTTCCTCGTGCTTCATTGGAGCAGCCACTTGGTAGATCAAACAGGTGGTTCAGGAGGCCCAAAAGACTCACCCGGATCCCAAGACTGGGCCTCCAAACCGCCTGTTTGTACCCGATTTCGCAGGCACTGACGTTCTTCAGTGGGCTCACAACTCCAAACTCACCTGTCATCCTGGCATCACCCGCACCATTTAGTTCATCCAGCAGCATTTCTGGTGGCCCAGCCTTGTTCAAGACAACCGGGAGTTCGTCCAAGCCTGCTCCGTCTGTGCCCGAGGGAAGTCGTCACACCTGCCCCCAGCTGGGCTGCTGCGTCCATTACCATCCCTAGCCGCCCTTGGTCCCATATTGCTCTGGACTTTGTTACCAGTCTACCTCCTTCTGAAGGTAATCCGTCCATTACGTACCCCTCCCTAAACTACCATCCGCCTTCGATGCTGCTAACCTCCTTGTCCAGCATGTCTTTAGACTGCACGGTATTCCCATCGATATTGTCTCTCAAAGAGGTCCTCAGTTCTCATCCCTGGTCTGGAAGGAATTCTGTAAAGCGGTGGGCGCAGCAGCCAGCTTGTCGTCAGGATATCATCCGTAGACCAACGGCCAGACGGAGCGGGCAAACCAATCCCTTGAATCTGCCCTCCGTTGTCTTGCCGTACGAAACCCCTCCTCCTGGAGCTCATTCCTCCCCTCGATTGAGTATGCCCACAACTATCTCACCAGTTCTGCAACCGATATATCCCCATTCATGGCTTGCTATGGTTACCAACCCCCATTATTCAAAGAACAGGAGCAGGCAATGGCATTCCCTGCCGTCAAGGATCATCTCCGGAGAATCCAGGCAGTGTGGAAAGACGTCCAAGCGGCGTTGACCCGGTCTGCCGCACGCAATAAACAGCTCGCGGACCGTCATCGCTCCCCGACGCCTGAATACAAGGTGGTCCAATCTGTCTGGCTTTCTTCTCATGACCTCCCGCTTCAGTCCCAGAAACTCACTCTGTGTTTCATTGGTCCCTTCCCCATCAATCCCACTTCCGTCCAATTGAAGCTTCCACAGTCTCTGAAAATTCATCCCACATTCCACGTCTCTTTTCTGAAGCCTGTCTCCACCTGCGCCCTTTTGCACATCCGCTTTTGTCTTCTATCCTGAGTGATTAAATTCACTGTCTATATTAAAAAATGGACCAATGGGCTGCCCCTTACATTTCTTAAAAAGGTTTGGCCGATTTCCTACTCCTGTATATTCTGATTAGTTCAATCCACTGTCTAAATTAAATATGGACCAAAAGTGTGGGCCAGTCTCTCTTAGAAAAAAGGGAAGAAAAAAAAAAACAACAGCAGCGCCACAATCGGCCCCAAAGAACTGCCTGCTCACCGGGCTTGTGCCACCCAGTGTGCCCAATGGCCAGGCCAGGTTTTGGACTGAACATGTGTGACATCAAGCACTTGAGCCAGGACCTTACGAGCTACTGACAAAAATTATTAAATTAATTTCACTGCAACAAAGCTCTCACACAGTTAAAGCAAGTTCCTATTCGATTTCCAAAGCTGAGTAGTAGTAGTCTTTCTCTCTTCCCCTTTTTGGAGTCAGTTGTAACTCGTGGCTCTCCAAGGTCAGATCCTTTTCTTCCCTCTCAGTGACGTTTTCATTATGTGTGTGTAAATACATAGCAAAATACATCATGTGCCTGCTGTATTACTTACAGACTTATTTTGGCAAATTTACGTATTGCTGGGTACAAGGCAACATACGGTGGCCCTAAAAGGACAAAAGAAATTGGGCCTGATATACTAAAAGCCAAATAGCGGGCATTAAATTGCGTGTCCCCTCACTTTAACAGATTGTGTGTGCTGTTGGCAACAGGTTTAAATGGTGGAGCCCACCTTATTTAAAAGAGGGATTTGCATTTGCAAAATCCTCTCGGACCCTCCACATCCCGGTCACCGGCTCTTCCAGCTCCTCCCCTCGGGTAGGCGCTACCGATCAATGCAAACTAGAATTAGCAGACATTCCAACAGCTTCTTCCCTCTTGCAATCAACTTCTTAAACAGCTAACTTACAATTCCATTGCAACATGCTGCCAATTTTTTTGTCTTGAGTTTGTTGTCACATTTCTGTCGGCCCAATTATATATTACTCTAGCACTCACTGTTGTAGTCTTGCCACACTGCACTATTTGCATATCTGTTGTTGACCAATACTGGACACTCATGCCAGAGTAGCATCTGCACCATTTGCACAATCGACTGAGGAGTATCTGCAACATTTGCACAATCAACATCACTTTAAACTGCATACATTCCTTGAAGTGTCAGTGCCCTTTGCACAATCATCATTGCACTGGACTATTGCTATATTAGTCATTCAAACTGCTCTAAGTGCTAGACGATGCAATCTTTTTGCACAATTGTCCAAAATTTTTTTTTACCTGCATTACCAGATAACTAGCAACCCTTTATTGCTCAGTGACTGTTTTTCAAATTCCTTGTGTGTTTTTTGGACATACTTGCCAAATAAAGATGATGATTCTGATTTTGAAAATTTGGGAGAGTACCACGAGCAGAAAAAGTACCACTAGCGGAAAATATTTCGAGTGAGAGAATTGAAATTGTTAGTGCAAGAGGCAAACAAATAGTACTGAGTTATGGAAAATAAATCTAGCACTGTGATAATTTTGGGAACGGTAGCGACCACATAATAGCCTTGTTTTGTTTTATTTTAACTTGCCCTGAGTTTTAATTTAAAAAAAAAAAATTTTTTTCATTTTTTTTATTTAAACCCCCCAAAATTATTGAATGAACAGGACAAACCACTAAGAAACATTTTAGGAGTTTGTTCCCCCACACAAAAAAGAAACATTTTAAAAATATAAAAATTGAAAGAAATTGAAACAAAATAAAAAAAAAAAATCGGCAGATAGGCGAATCTGCGGGTGCTTAATGCGGGGGTCCACTATATTTGTTCAGACTGCATAACACTTTTTTTTGGTTTAAAACTTAAAAGAACAGCACACCTGAAGAATTGCTCTAGGAGAGGCCAGCACGAAGTCCCGCAATGTGTTTAAATGACCGAGATGCAAGGAAATGCAGAGTTGAAAAGAGTTTTGTCATATGTGATTTGGCATGACTCCTTCATATGACCAGCTCCGGGTCAGCCCTTAGATCCTTCGGAAGCTCCAAAATTGCATCTCTGAAGAGACGATAGGTCTAGTCTTAATTTGTGCTTCTGGCATTTCAAAAATTCCACAAGCGGAAAGATCTATTCTCCCAGTCTCCTCTCATTATGCCTTGAACCTTCTTCTCACCAATGTAACTCCATGCATCGTTATTCAAAGCTGTGCCGTTTTGCACCTGCCTTTCATACGCAGTATTTAAAGACACAAAATCACTCATAGCAATTCATCTCAAGTTTAAAAATTAAACTCTGTAAAAGTAATTTGCATCTACTTCCAGAGCCTCCCAAATGAACACAATTTTGCCTGTTTTGGCAGAAGAAATGTTTGGTGCACTAGATTCCACATCTGTTTGTGGAAGCAATCAAGTTCGCGCCTGTTTTTGCACGTGCAAACCTTGAGTAAATCAGACCCATTTTATTTGCAAAGCACAAATAATTTGACTCATCCTGGGTATTCATAGCACTTTTTTTTTTGCAGGGCCCACTAAAATAAGCGTCTCTTTCCTGGGCATCTTAAAATCAAGTCGTTCATTATACTTTGTGTTACAATGCAACAAACACTGCATGCATGTTCATATTTACATACACAGGCCCAGGGCAGTTTTTGGGTGGGTCCATTCTTCCGCCGTTGGTTACAAAGTCCAGCACTTCTTGGTTACTGCGACTTGGATAAGGCATGTAGCCCAATGAGAAGATCTCCCACAGCAGAACCCCAAATGACCTTGGAGAAAAACAAAGAAGGGTGAGAAGGACAATCAAGTCATATATCACAATCACCATCAAAGCTAAGGCTGTAAAGGATACGAGGAGATTTAAAAGAGCTAAGATAAAGAATTAAAAAAAGAACAAACACCTTAGTTGGTCAGGCTGAAGGACAGATAGGAATCAGAGAGCAACAGCACACATGCAAATGTAAAACATCAGAATATGATGTCAAAGTGATGGTGGGTTTTGGGTGGGTTGTAGTTATTTATTATGCATAGAGGATGGGGGTGCTCACCAAGTGTCTGTTTTTGAAGTGAAGATGCCCTCCATGAAGGCTTCAGGTGGCATCCACTTTACTGGCAGCATGGCACGACCACCTTTCCTGTAATAACTTGCTCTACGCACGTGCGCGTGCACACACACACACACACACACACACACACACACACACATATCGCATCCATTTTTAATGCTGCTTTGTCGTTGGTAGAGAAATGATGTAATTGTTCACAATGTTGGAGGTCAAAGCCTAATTCATGTTGACCCTTCACGTGTCTGCATATCATTCTTGACAACCGTATGGACGAGCATGTTACATCATGTGTCGACACCATTGGCAAGTTTACAGTTAGCTAAAAACAGCTTGATTGTGCGAAAGATTATGTGTGGCTATATATGAATCTAAATATGCCTATTTAATAATTTGCAGCTAGAAACATGCTAAAGCTACTACATGTATTGCACAGGTGTCTGCACATTTGTGCGTGTGTGTCTGCTTTTATTCATATACTGTAGCTACATATTGATTAATAGTTTTGCTTGTCACTCACATCATTGTCTTACTTATAGCCTATCTTTTCTTATCCAAGGTATCATGGCTGCAGGTATACAGCAGAAATGGTGCTAAAGATGCTATTTAACGAGTCAGTGATAGGAATGGACTATGATGTATCGGACGATGATAGGGCCAAGACTATAGTCCAGGTGTTGGCCGTCCACCTGAAAATCAAATTAGGTAGTGAGTCTGCGTATATAAAGAGTGCTCTTTTTTTTTTAAATTTTTTTATTATTAAAACACATTATAAAATTTTGGGATGTTTGTGGGCAGGGCACATCTAGGCTGGAAGGTAATGGCATTTTCCATTTATTTCAATGGGTAAAGTTGATTTGAGATACAGAGAGAGGTCAAAGTAAACTCTTAAACATCGGCAAAATTTAAGGGGGGAGACACGGGGGACATGTTCCCTGCACTTTTTCAGAGGGCTGTTTTTGTCCCCTGCAGTTTTTTACAGTCCAAAAACAATGTAACACGATAAATAACGGAGACACTCCTGCCCATAACAGCAGTGCATTGGTCGATAGCAGCGGTTCTTAACCTGGGTTCGATGGAACCCCAGGGGTTCAGTGAAGCATTCGCAGGGATTCCACTGAGGACAAGACACACTTTGTGTGCGTGCGTGTGGCCATGAAAGCCTTTTTGGTGGGGGCAACGTTCCCATCAAAGGCAATGCATGTAAGGGTATTGAAAATAAATCATAACTTGCTCATTTTTCAATCGATTTTCATGAGGTTTTTTTTGTCAACGTCAAAGCATATATTACTAATGCAGAACATTTACAAATTTTACGCAAAATTACTCTTACCTATGAACCCTTTTTAAGGATTGTAGAAATAACACAAAGAAAAGGAACAGACTATTGTGAAAATGATATGAGTGGCACTTGCCAAGGGCAAATGCTACAGTAAAATTCACATTAATTTACTGTAAATTTTCATTTAATTGAATTATCAGTTGTTCTTTGAACACAGTGATTTAGTGTACAACTAATGCGTGGTTCATTTTGTTGCACAAATAAAATACATATCTGCATATACCTGTTTTGAATTTGAAATAAAGCCCATTTTATTTTTCTAATTGGGAAGGGTTCCGTGAACGTGCGTATGAAACTGGCGGGGTTCCATACCTCCGACAAGGTTAAGAACCACTGGTCTATAGCGTAAACGACACTTGGCTTGCCCAATCACGTTGCTTAGAAGCTTTAACACGCTGATGTCAGATGATTAATTTGCCCCGCCAGCAGCGCACTGTGGAATGAGTCTGGAGGAAGCAGAAACACTGTGTGCGTGTGTGAGCATGGCATGCCTCCTCTACAGAAAAGACAGTTTCCCCATCTCTGTAGAAAAATCCCCGATGTTCGTAACGCAGCCGCCACCACCTCTTTCAGGTTCCCCATAGTCCCGAGTGAGCTGTGACTGAAAAACAGCATGGCACCAAAGAGGAGGAACAGACAGTGACAGCTAGGGAGCGTCTGCAAGGGGGAAGCTGAGGAAATGGTGAGTTAGAGCTAACCAAGCAGTGTGTTCATGAACGCCTTACCTGTAAGTTTGTGAAATAATGTGTTGGCAATGAACTCTTGTAGGCCAGCGCTTCTGAAACTTTTTACCAACGCCAATACTATTTGAAAAAACACTTTGAATCCCAAGTAGCACCAAAATGACCAACATTAAAATTGAGTAGCGACAAAAACGATGCACAGGATTCATTCCTAAAAAGTATATTTCACATTTTTGTTAGCCACTGTAGACATTATGCATGCTTGGAACGTTAACACTGTGCTTAAATAGAGAAAATAAAAACACCTGTAGATAGTGATTCATTTAAATGAATTACATCCAATTAAATCCCAAATGTTTTGTATATAAATAAATGTTGGAAAAAAAAAAATCAAAATGATTAAGATGGAAACATACTTAAAATGACTACACTTAACAAAAGTGCTGTCCTGGATTTATTTTTTATTTTTTATAATACTGAAGCCACTGCAACTCTAACCCAAAATTTGAACATTTTATTACCGGTTTTTGAAATTTGAACATTTTATTACCGTTTTTTTTTCACATAGCACTGGAGCACAGGTATCAAACCCAAGGCCACATCCGGCCCATCACATCACTTTATGTGGCCCACTAAAGCAATTAGTGTGTCTAGTGTGTCTCTTGCTTAATAGTTTTTTTCTTTTTATACAATTTGCCCTTTAACAGATATTACAAGCATTTTTTGCTCCGCCAAACCCTTTAATATAAAGTGATTAATAGTTGTATACCTAACGTTTGTATGCCATGACTTCTGATTTCAGGTTCAATTCGTTCCTAACAATATACAGTATGTATCAATCCATTACCAGGGCAATTGTGTATTTGTAATAATATGGTGAAGTAACTATATTTATATGGTTTACATAGTCATAAGACCCTTCTGAGGGAACTATGATGATGATGGCTTCTCAAAAGATATTTTATGTCTTCAAAGTAATTTGTTACCATGAAAAACACCCATGCACCCACAACCTCTTTCAAAATCACAGCCTTTTCACAAAATCAGTCGGAACCACTCATCTTGAGCAAACCCAATCACAGTTTATGTTGTATTGGCCATTTTCACATTGCTCAAAAGTAAAATTGTGCCAGCTTTCAGATTTGGTCTTAGTGGAAGTAGGTGAGCACTGAACTATATTCGCATGTGAGGGCGGCAAGCATTTGCGCCTCTTTTGCAACCGCAGAGCTTTGACACTCCAGGATTGCCAACACAGCCGCTTTAGACAAATTGAATATGTTACAAGACAGAGACAATCCTCTGCAATGAGACTGCATAAATATGAAATTCTCTGTGATGCACATGACAGTGGCCCTCATTCTTTGACATGTCTGAGGAGACGATTGCTCATTTTGTCAGTGCCATTTAACTCCAATGCAGAGATTGATTATAGAGTTTATTCTTGGTGACATTGATGGGATTCTTTATGATGTCAGAAAGGCGTACTGGCTTGAATTCCATGTCATACAGTATGTAGTCCTCACTTGCTTTTATCTAAAAGCATTGACAGGCTTGGATGACACTTGTTTGTTTGTATTTATTTTGTGCATGCAAGTACACTTCCACCCAAAGCGTACCTGGACATTATCTGTTTCAAAGCTTTTAGGGCAAAATAAACAAATAAACAAAAACAATTACTGGAGATGGCAGCAGAATTATGGGGAGGTTGAGATTTTAACAACCACATTAAAACTACAGGGACAACGTTATTGAACTGCCTAAAAAGAACCGTGACAAACATGAAACTAGTACTGCACGCCAAAACAAAAAACTAAGTAGCCCGAGAACTTATGATCGCAACTAAAATGGGAAATAATTCTAGCTGATTGAATAGAAAGAGCGGCACGGTGGCCGACTGGTTAGAGCGTCAGCCTCACAGTTCTGAGGACCTGGGTTCTATCCCCGGCCCCGCCTGTGTGGAGTTTGCATGTTCTCCCCGTGCCTGCGTGGGTTTTCTCCGGGCACTCCGGTTTCCTCCCACATCCCAAAAACATGCATGAATTGGAGACTCTAAATTGCCCGTAGGCATGAGTGCGAATGGTTGTTTGTTCCTATGTGCCCTGCGATTGGCTGGCAACCAGTTCAGGGTGTACCCCGCCTCCTGCCCGATGACAGCTGGGATAGGCTCCAGCACGCCCGCGACCCTAGTGAGGAGAAGCGGCTCAGAAAATGGATGGATGGATGGATGAATAGAAAGACACGGTGTTCATAATTTGAGGCTGTCAGGCAAATTATAACCTTAAATTCTATATGGTCAGTATTAACATCAGCTGTCTATTTTGATTTAAGGATGTCAAGTTATCAAATTTTCCTCACGGGATGAAAAAAGTACAGTGGCGCCTTGAGACCTTAAAGGTCAGAGGACAAAGATTTTCAAATTTTTCTTGATAATTTTTTTGGCTTTCCAAGTGAAAGAATGCGTGACCAGTGGATAGGGAAAGTCACTCGACAGGGGAAAAAAATGTGATCAGCTGTGGGTGCCTAGCAAGAATTCCAAACTCTCTGCCGATCACTTCGAACCGGCGTGTTTTGAGAAAGCACTGGATACACAGGTGTTGTTAGGCAGAGGCTGAAACCAGCTGCGGTGCCAACTATTTTTCCTACGACCATCGGGACCTCCACCGCCAGCAAGAGAACTAAATCTCGCAGCCGCCACGATGCACCAGCGAAGCGCCGCAGACAGGAGGTGAGCATTTCCTTGTATATACCTACGACTCTATTAGGGTTACTATGCACTGGGGAGTAGGAAAAAATGACCCATGCAGTACTTTTCAGTACTGTCGTGTAAACAAAGTGTATTCTTGAATTTGGCAGTAAACTTTAACTGTGAGTGGCAATACACCCCAGTACCACCATATCAGACCAATCTTACAGCAACTCCATTGGCTCCCAGTAATCAAACAAATTCAATTCAAAATGATTTTACACACGTTCATGACAAATCTCGGCCCTCCTTATCTGTCCGACCTCCTCTATATATCGCCATTTCGGGTCGCTCCGTCCGATCCTCCTCCTCTGTTCACCTCACTGCCCCCCCTGCACGCCTCAGCGCCATGGGAACCAGAGCTTTCAGCCGCTCTGCTCCCCAGCTCTGGAACTCCTTGCCACCTGCCATCGGCAACTTCGACTCTTTTCCTCTCTTCAAATCCAGGCTCAAAACCCACCTAGTCAAGATGGCCTACTCCCTTTCCCGAACGTGTATTTCTACTGCCATGTATATTATATGTACCGGTATGTTATTTATTGTGTGTATGTATGTTTGTATGTATCTTCATGCAATTTTACATTATGTTATTATTTATGTTATTATTTTCTCCATGTGATTGTTTTATGTATTTATTGTTTTATTGTTCATTGTCCTTGGATTTCTTGAAAGGTGCTTGAAATCAAATGTATTATTACATAGATCATTTTACACTTGAGACTATGTGAGTCAAGGAGTCCCAGCCCTGGAGCAATGAGTCCCTGCAATTTATCATCATTGAATACAGATGCAGTAATCCTCTATATCGCAGTGCTTGCTTCACAGCCACGCTGTATTGCAGATTTTTAGTAGAGTCGTTACTCTCTTTTATAATGTTTGTACAATATTTTTGTGATGCATTACTCTTATTCTCAATATATTATGTGTTTAGGCCTGCCACAATAGCAAATTTTATATTTAATATATTTTCCCAAAAACGTAGTAATAGTATTGTTGATATTTTCTTTTTTAATGCCACTGATATAATGATATTAGAGAATAATAAATACACATCTTACAAATTCTGCAATGGTAATCAAACATATGCGCACAACTGTAATGTAAAGTAGGCCTGCATTTCACAATTAGAGCAAGTAAATAAAAAAATAACGTTATACTGTATAAGTTAAAATAAAATAAAAATAAAACAGTTTGAATTTCCCCTTTTCTGTTTGGCATCTTGACAACAGTGAAGTCAAACAGTTACATTTAACAAATCTTGACAACTGAACTATTTTAGAGGTTATGTTTGTTCAAAACCTTTGTTTTGGTTCATAATGGTGCTTCACAAATAGTCATTCTGAGATGATCAAAAAATCCCATCAGAGGATCATCTTTTAGGAAGTTCTTAAGTTTTATTTTAGACATCTATTAACCCCCTATGCGCCACCAAACCAGACTCAGCTGAGCTGCAGGTTAAGAGAATTTTACCCAGGTCCCAGGAAATCTATAACACGAATAGGTGTTTCACACCTGCTTGTATTACTACTGTCTGTGTGATTCAAAACTGAGATATGTAGTACAGTACTTAAGCGTGGGTTTTTGCTAAGATCAAATGAAGAAAACTACACACACACGATGAAGTGCATTCAATAAAACTTTGTCCAAGCAAGAACCCATTAAATTTTGGTGTACAGTAAATCCAGTAAATTCTTTCATTTGAAGTACAATACAATGGTTCCCTCGCCCAAGAACGCAAATACACTGTCTGTTACTTCTCCATGAAGGTAACCTGCAAATTAACATAAAAAATATGGGACACACCCAGCAAAGCATAAATAGAGGGAAGCCAGACCTAAAATTTAAAACTGAAAACTGAAAAACACTTTTGGATTAAAGGTGAAACGCCTTCAACAAACGAGAGCAGTCCAGCTGCTTTGATTCAACCTTTGCGGATTACCATTACCTGGATGACTGAGAATCTACACAAACGTATTACATCACGAGTTTGCCCACATGCGTGCAAGGCTGTTGGAGTGAGGAATACGAGCATGTGTGAGTGCGCCTGTGGCTCTCCTCTCAGAATCTAAAAAGCTGACATTAAGCTTCATCCCCACCCTCACTGTGACAGCCTTAAAAGGACTTGCATGTCCCTTGTCACACAAATAAGGGCCACACCATGAAAGAGCAAACAGAACTTGCAGAGGGCAAACCGGCACTGAGCACGAGGTACCGTCTCATTCTTCTGCAGATAAAAGCAAAGATAAGCCCTGTCTGAGCTCAACTGCTAGAGGCTGCAATAAAAAAAGCAAACTCTTAGCAATGCACCTGCAAAACTGACATCAGCAATTAAATCAAGCGCCCCTAATGTGCTACCCTGGGAGGAATTGAGCAACAGCCTTAACCGGATGTGACTTTAGACCCATCCCTGTCCTCATTTATGAATTCTCACAGAATGTTGCCATGATATAGCTGCATGTTGTGACACATTTCCCCAGCCTCTCTCAGATGAAAGGCTAGGATGATTTCCCTGCTGAATTCGGGTACTCGTGGCATCATGTGGAACTGCGCTGGCCGTATTCAAATGTTTGAGATGCAAGGTGGCTAGTGGACGGTCGCTGTGATTAGAAGGAGTTAGAAGCCCCTCTGAGTTGCGCTTTAACATTTACAGATCTTAATGAGCCTCAGGGACAGTGCAATAGTTTATGGACACAGGGAGAAAATATACACCAACTGGTCACAAGGTGCATCTATGCCATCTAATGAGAAGTAATTACAGCCTTGCGGACATACCTGCAGCCTTTCGACCCTGGAAAAGGCATCAAAAGCTACCGTGTGGTTCTATAAATAGCTCTATGGAGGACAGAAATCGACTACCAATGTAGTGCTTATTATGACAGCTTGTTTTAGCCGATTACTGTCAAAAGGATAGAAATGATACACTTGTCAATTTGATCAAACCCTCAAAGGCCTTTATATACAGTACACTGATTAGTGTGCGCGAATGGTTGTTTGTTTCTATGTGCCCTGCAATTGGGTGGCAACCGGTTCAGAGTGTACCCCGCCTCTCGCCCGAAGATAGGTGGGATAGGCTCCAGCACGCCCATGGCCCTTGTGAGGATAAAACGGTATGGAAAATGGGTGGATGGATGTCTGGTGAGTAAAACAAAAAGGGATATTCTTGGTCTATCCAAGTATAGCGCTACAGTGACATAGAAACTATTGCCACAAAAAAATTTCACCTTAGTCTTCTAATATAATTCATTTGTGTTTAATTCTTACCTGTAAATATCCCGAGCCATCCCAAAATCTCCAATCTTGGCCACACGACCTGGTCCTTTGCACGTCAGCAGACAATTACGAGCCGCAATGTCCCTAAATGACGGAAAATACACACAGAAAGTGTCAAAATATACGTGCTTTCTTATAAAACTTAGTTCATGTTTCATCTTTTAAAGAAGTTTATCAGAGTAGTTCATATACTTGTATGACTTGCACACGTTGGATCAGAAGTTTAGTGTAACTAGCAAGTTGCCATCAGCATTGCTGGTAAAACTCATAGCTTCCTGCAGTGCTTTTTATGATTCAACACGCATCCTGAGAAAAGATTGAACTGCAGCATATACAAGCAAAGAGACTAAGATGAGAAAATACATAAAAGCGTTATTTTCACAGAACTGGGTTTGTTATTTTTGAATAAGAATATTTCAGTGCACACACTATTCTGTACTCTTGTGTTTGGAGGGGAAGGAAAACACTGTACTGAGTCCCGAGAGGAGCAACTTTCTTCAGAAGAGATTTCACATACATCTCTTCCATCAGGCGAGACAAATAGGTACCAGCACTAATAAACTGCCAGAATTGACCATCTAAGTAACAGCATGTGACACACTGCTCGAACCGAATCATGAGACTGGAGAAGAGCTGCGAAACACACAACCAGAAGCAAGATGACCCCAGTGGTAAGCAAGCAGCATGTGTGAACTTTACACAGCCTTCCTCTGATTAATGCAGATGTGAACTGACACAATGGGGATGTTGTAATAGAGCAGACTGATTTAAACATAGGTCTATTTTACCACATGGTCTGCGCAATTGCAGCCCCTCATTCTACCAGGAGAGATTGAAAATGATTTGTATTGAATAATTTAGTATGGCCTAAAATCAACACATCCCGGGATCTGCTTGCTTCTTATATTATCTCTAAGAGGCATTTGCTCGAGTGAGCGGGGATGCAATTTCCAGCTAAAGTATTTTAATGAGTATGTATTTACCAAACAATTTACAGTAGCTACACACGACTACCTATATTTGGGGCATAACAACAATCCTATTCAATAACAGGCAGTATACTGTATCTATTTAGAAGGGGGCATATTTTGTATCTTTCCTTAGGTCTTCCTGAGGCAAATACAAGTGCCGTAGTCCTTGTTTAATGGCTTGGAAGTCATACTAATGATTTGGTTCTGCTCGTAGGCAAGGACAAGCCTTGGAATGCAGCAAGAGCTGTTACAGGGAGCAAGTAGAGGCCTTCGGGGAAGGGCACAGAGTCGTTGTGCATGCAGCACAGTAATGGGAATACAGCCACTTATTAAAACATTGTTAGCATTGTTAACAGGCCTCTCACACTGTAGACTTTACTCAGTGAAGTAGAGCTTCAAGGGCTCGTTTCCCAGCAGCAATATAGAGAACAGTCTTTGTTATTACTAGTATTAAAGTATTGTTGTTGGACTTTGATTGCGTTGAACGGCACCTTACTGCACTCAGCGCAGTACTTATGTAATTACAATTCCTATTGTGAGCTTCAAGTCTATTCAAGGAAGGCATGTCATTAAACCACTTTGTAGATATTCATCCATCTGACCTTATGCATTTGCCCTCAAATCAACACACCTTCATGAAAGTTGTGATTTTCCACAAGGACAGCGTTAGCGCCCATTTCAATACATGCAGATATAGCACATATAGGTATAGAAGGTCAGTGAGCTCAGTAGAAGATGCAGCCATTAGTTGGATTGATGGGGCTTTACTGCTCCACGTTCGTGCAAACATGGTTTAATAGGCCTCGTTTGTCAATGGCTAATACCTGACCTGAAAGGGTGATACACTTCAATTGTCTTGATGTGATTGTGGGAGGAAATCTGACCTTTCGCTATATTGAGTTATACTTGACCTACCTTGTGAGTGTCCATAACAGTGATTTGGGGGTTTAAAAGGAAGGTCTTTAAAAAAAAACAAAAAAAACCACCAGGTTACATCCTCTTGTTCTCCGAACAGAATGCTTCAAGATATACAGTAAAAGGGATATACTCTATGTGCCTTCACTACCTTGTACACTGTACAAGCCATAAAAAGAGGCCCCCACCTGGCTGTTGTGATGCTAAACTCCTTATTTGTCCTCTCAAATATAATGTCAGAGGCAAAATGCGTCCTTATGTTGCACTTGAGCAGCTGTAGTCATAATAAATAGAACTATTCTTGTTTATGCAATCTGTGTAGATTGCTTCAACATTTGCATTCCATATTCACAATATATGCATACACGTATCACTGTTTTCTTTTCCCATCTGCCGGATCTCTTAAGAATACAAATACTGTAACTCATCCGTATGCTGTATTTATCTATGCCAAATGTTCTTGCATTTGCATATATAAAATGTGTGGCTTTAGATACCTGTGAATAAATTGGTTCTCCTCCAAATACTGGCAGCCTTTGGCGATGTCTCTCGCTACGTTGAGAAGGTCAACCATGGTCAGGCTGGACGGTTGCTCCTGATGGAGAGCCATACCAGTCCATTTAGACATTCATTCATTTATTTTGCGTGCCGCTTATCCTCACTAGGGTCGCGGGTGTCCTAGCTATCTTCGGGCGAGAGGCGGGGTGCACCCTGAACTGGTCGCCAGCCAATCGCAGGGCACACAAACAACCATTCGCACTCACATTCACACCGACGGGCAATTTAGAGTCTTCAATTAACAAACAATGCTTTTTTTTGGGATGTGAGAGGAAACCGGATTACCTGGAGAAAACCCACGCAGCCATGGTGAGAACATGCAAACTCCACACAGGCAAGGCCTCAGAACTGTGAGCCAGATGTGCTAATCAGTCATGCACCGCGCTGCCTTCAGTCCATTTATATATTGATTAGAATTTATCTGTGTGACTGCAAATAAAATGTTTTTGAAAATTGGATACAATTTAGCATAGTGTGTGTTTGATGGCACATTTACTAGCGTGTCACAGTCAGAGGTTCTGGATTTTGTCCTTTCTGCTTAAAGTTTGCATTTAATCCTACATTTGTGTGGGATTTCTTCAGGTACTCCATTGTCACACACATGGTAGATTAAGTGAAGACTAAATTTACTACAGGTGTGAATATGAGTGTTAATGTTGTTTGTCTGTGTCTGTGTATGTGCCCTGTGACTGAGTATAGCAAGTAATACTCACCTCTCACCATCTGTTTTGACCAACACCTGTGATCTCTGACTGACTGTTTTTCTTCAGGCAGTTCCCCCATTTGCAAAAACAAGTGTCCCAATACTTGTGTCTGTATTGTGTATATATTTGCATCGTGAAATATGATGAGCTAATAAATGTCTCACCAGTCGAGGTCTCATCTCCCTGAGGAAGGTCTTGAGGTCTCCTCCAGTCATCAGCTCCAGGAGTATAAACCTGGGCATTGCCTGCAGACTGACCCCTACACAGCGCACAATGTTCTGGTGGCTGAACTTACTACAGAAACAAAAACATAGGGAAGAAAAGCATTAGATATATTGACTTTGTATCAGCAAATATTTTTGGAACGTGGACTAAATAGCTGGTACCTGATGATTAGAGCCTCCATAAGGAAGTCCAGTTCATCTTGTTCTGAGCAAACCTCAGGGAGAGTCTAGTTTTTCATACAAAAACATACGAGCTCATTGAAAATGACTTCTTTTTTAATGGAGTTCATATCCAGAAAATACAAAATAGAAGGTACAATTCCATAATCTATCTTGAGCAAGTACACAAGTGTAAAAACCTTTAGGACATTTTTTTTTCAAAAAGGAAACAATTTTGAAGAGGTGAGACATCACCTTGACTGCCACATGAAGTGGACTCGCTTCACCTGGGATGCCCAGTGCCAGCCCCTCATATACTTCACCAAAAGCACCATGACCAAGGCCCCTGGAGAGAAATGTGCATCGAGTATTTGTACAGTGCATCGAGTATTTGTACAGTGATATCCACATTCATTCTTTTGGGCATTATTCTTAAGTGTCTACAGATGGAAGACGTGTACAGCAAAGGGCCAAAAAGCAGATTTCTCCAAACCTTGACTAACAAAAGCTTTCATGCCAACTAGAAGTAACACAAAAGCGTTGTTTCCACCCAGTAGTGCCATTTGGCACGGTGCATATTGCTTTCCTCATGTTATTCGGCCCAAGTCATTATGGGTCCATAATAATAATTTGCCCAAAATGGCAACTAACGAGGATCCAATTAAACCATAATCTTTGCATGCACTTTCATCGGGATCCCGGTTGCAGTAATGCCTTTTGGTATACTTGTGGAGGGTGGCGCTATACACACTGCTGTTCCTTGATTGCTCAACAGAGTGTGAATTGGTGTGAATCTGAGCGTGAATGGTTTTTCAAGAAGGGTTGTCGAAGCAGCTTTACTAAAGCTTTAGAAATGGCTTTTGCAACCCTTTCCAGACTAATACCTGTTAATTACTTTATTTCTCGACTGTCCTGGAATTTCTTTGGATTGTGTCATTTTATTGTATCTTTTTCAGATTTTTTTTTCTTTTTTTAACTTGTCTTGTTCAGCTGCATGGCCATGGAACATTTTAGATATTTTCCAACCATCCATCCATTTTCTGACCCTCACTAGGGTCGCGGGCGTGCTGGAGCCTATCCCATCTATCACCGGGCAAGAGGCGAGGTACACCCTGAACTAGTTGCCAGCCAATCGCAGGGCACATACAAACAAACAACCATTTGCACTCACATTCACACCTACGGGCAATTTAGAGTCGTCAATCAACCTACCATGCATGTTTTTGGGATGTGGGAGGAAACCAGAGTGCCCGGAGAAAACCCACGCAGGCACAGGGAAAACATGCAAACTCCACGCAGGCGGGGCCGGGGATTGAACCCCAGTCCTCAGAACTGTGAGGCTGACGCTCTAACCAGTCGACCACCGTGCTGCATTTTCAGATCTTTTGTCCAACTTAATTTTGTCGGGACAGATTCTGTTTAAGTGATTTCTTAATTGAACAGGACTGGAGGTAATCAGGCTTGGGTGTGATCAGTGAACATTAACCAAAATTTGGGATTAGCCACAATTAATTCAGTTGTGTGTGTGTTGGGGGGGGGCAGGTAACTTTGAATATTTTTTTTCCTTCTTCAGCTTGACAGCATCCCAACGGGTTCAGGGATTGCCGCCACGACAGCCACCGACCACCTTACGGCCACAGCTACGGTCGGCCGCCTCAGCAATGGAGGCGCGGAACATGGTCCACTCGGACTCAATGTTCCCTGTCTCCCCCGGAACATGAGCAAAGTTCTGTCGGTGGTGGGAGTTGAAACTCCTTCTGACAGGGTATTCTGCCAAGTGCATGTAATTCTTGAACATGGTGTTCATTATGGAAAATCAGTGATGAGCACAATAACAGAACACCACTCAGGTTCTGATTGGGGGGGCCGTTCCTTCCAATCACGCCCTTTCAGGTCTCATTGTCATTGCCCACGTGAGCATTGAAGTCCCTCAGCAGAACGATGGAGTTCAAAGCGGGAGCCCTCTCCAGCACCTCCTCCAAGGACTCCAGAAAGGGTGGGTACTCTGAACTGCTGTTTGGTGCATAGGCGCAAAAAACAGTCAGGACCTGTCCCCCCACCCGAAGGCAGTGGGAGGCGACCTCGTCCATCGGGGTGAACCCCAACGTACAGGCGCCGAGCCGGGGGACAATAAGTATACCCACACCTGCTCGGCGCCTCTCACCTCTGGCAACTCCAGAGTGGAAGAGAGTCCAACCCCTCTCGAGAGGACTGGTATCAGAGCCCAAGCCGTGTGTGGAGGCGAGCCTGACTATATCTAGTCAGAACTTCTCAACCTCACACACCAGCTCGGGCTCCTTCCCTGCCAGAGAGGTGACATTCCACATCCCTAGAGCAAGCTTTTGTAGCCGGGGTTAGGATCGCCAAGGTCCCTGCTTTCAGACTGCACCCAACCCCTATGACCCTCCCACAGGTGGTGAGCCCATGGGAAGGGAGACCCACGTTACCCTTTTGGGCTGTGACCGGCCGGGCCCCATGGGTGCAGGCGCGGCCACCAGGTGCTCGCCTTCAAGCCCCACCTCCAGGCCTGCACTTGGGTTATATTTGTCTGATATTTACATTTGTCTGCGATTGGCTGGCAACCAGTTCAGGGTCTACCCTGCCTCCTGCCCGATGATAGCTGGGATAGGCTCCAGCATGCGCGCGACCCTAGTGAGGAGAAGCGGCTCAGAAAATGGATGGATGGATGGATGGATTTACATTTGTTTGATGATCTTAAACATTAAAGTGGGTAAACTATGCAAACATTTGAAAAAAAGAATTTGAGAAGGGAGCCAATACTTTTTCACGGCACTCTATGTCGTTATTTTTCACCTGGTGAGGGAGATGTTGCGTCGCGGCACTTCCTTCAGGTCGTTGACTGACGCCGTTTTACCAGCAAAGCAGTAGTTTGGATTATAGTCGGTCATGATGGTAGATGCCCGCAGTTTACTGAGCTTGCAGTCTGGACTCTGTAGCTCAAGCTGAATTGACTGCAGCTCTGTGTGTTTACGCCTGTACACTGGAGAGGAATATACAGTACATTCTTCTTAAGTAACAATTCTTTCAGCAAGAACAACAAACTTTACATCCATCTTGACGTTTAGTGCTTGGACATGAAGTGAAACTTTTAGAATTCTCTGACAGACTCAACAGAAATATGCATTGAGGCTCTTTAAGACATATTTGTCTTTCAAATGTAGTCATTATGTAAATATCACTTCAGAACCGACACAAAATCACTAAAAGCTAGATAAACGTACAAATCAAAACAACTCATTAGGATGTAAAGCAGGTCAAAGGAAGATGACCTGTGCTATGGACACATTAGACCAAGTGAGAACAGTTGGTGTGTATGTTTTTTTGTTAAAATCTGTTTGCGTTTAAAGGAGCTATTTACCGAAAGCTGTCTACTGTAGAAGAGTTGACGGCCTCCAGCTAAGTTGCCATCCATCATTAACACATTTCATTGGCGCACAGTCCTCACCCCCTGCCTTGCCAGTGAGCATAAGTGGGAGTGTGTGTGTGTGTGTGTAAGCTCTCCACGCTACCTCTGAGAGGGAGCGTGGGTGCGCATGTGGAGGAGATGATGGCTTGATGAGTGCATGTCTGCCGATAATGGTTCGAGACCTGCGAGGAAATTGGATGTGTGCACTGGCTGTAAGGCCTTCTTGTTCTGACAACAATATATTAAGTGGTGTCCAAGAGAGACCGGGCCAAATGCTGCAGAACTTTGTGCGTGTGGGCGGCAGAACATGTCTCCTGTGAATATGAAAACAGAAACTAGAGTACTTGCAGTCTTGTAGCGAGGAAGGTCTCGTACATATAGCCTAGCTGCTGTTGTGTGAAAACTTTATTTATTGTCAGTAACTCCTATGACTCTCAGCTTCATGACTTGAACGTACTGTATGTATATTATTCTGTTAGTTACTGTATAACTTCATATAATTTTTGCTTTACTATGAGGATACTATGCTTTACAGACTTCTTCCTGTCTCTTTGCGACTCTGTAGTATCCCTTCGCTGTGAGACAAAGCAAGATGTCTGTGTTACGGGTGGGGGGCGCCAGTTGCATAAGACAGAAGATAACTGCCTGTTCATGTGTGTACTGTATATATGACCTCGATTAAGGAGGAATAGTTTTTTTTTCCTTTTTTTGCTAATTGTTACTTTGTGTCACATTTTCTTTTTCCATTACTTTTACGAAAAGCTACATCTGAACACACAAAAAACGCAGGGACCAATAGTCAACTGCTATGCATGTTGATATGAGCATTATTCATCATTACATTGAAATACATATAGTACAACGTATATATAGAAACAAAGTTGTCTGACAATTTTTCACACCAAGCAAAATGCATTGACTTGCTGAAATAAGCAGGGGCTTCCATGAAAAAGACGTTGCTTGGATGGCAGCATATGTTTCTCCAAAACCTGTATGTACCTCTCAGCATTAATGGTGCCTTCACAGATGTGTAAGTTACCCATGCCATTGGTACTAACACAGCCCCATACCATCACAGATGCTGGCTTTTGAACTTTGCATCCATAACAGTCCGGATGGTTCTTTTCCTCTTTGGCCCGGAGGACACGATGTGCACAATTTCCCAAAACAATTTGAAATGTGGACTCGTCGGACCACAGACCACTTTTCCACTGTGCATCAGTCCATCTTAGACGAGCTCGGGCCCAGAGTAGCGGGCGGCGTTTCTGGGTGTTGTTGATAAATGGCTTTTGCTTTGCATAGTAGAGTTTCAAGTTGCCCTTACGGCTGTAGAGCCGAACTGTATTTACTGACATTGGTTTTCTGAAGTGTTCCTGAGCCCATGTGTTGATATCCTTTACACATTGATGTTGGTTTTTGATGCAGTGCCGCCTGAGGGATCAAAGGTCACGGGCAGTCAATGTTGGTTTTCGTCCTTGCCGCTTACATGCAGTGATTTCTCCAGATTCTCTGAACCTTTTGATGATATTATGGACCGTAGATGATGAAATCCCTACATTTTTTGCAATTGTACGTTGAGGAACATTGTCCTGAAACTGTTTGACTATTTTCTCACGCACTTCTTCACAAAGAGGTGACCCTCCCCCCATCTTTGCTTGTGAATGACTGAGCAATTCAGGGAAGCTCCTTTTATACCCAATCATGGCACCCAACTGTTCCCAATTTGCCTGTTCACCTGTGGGATGTTACAAACAGGAGTTTGATGAGCATTCCTCAACTTTCTCAGTCTTTTTTGCCACCTGTCCCAGCTTTTTTGGAACGTGTTGCAGCCATAAAATTCTAAGTTAATGATTATTTGTGAAAAACAATCAAGTTTTTCAGTTTGAACATTAAATATCTTGTCTTTGTAAAGTATTTAATTAAATATAGGTTGACCATGATTTGCAAATCATTGTATTCTGTTTTTATTTATGTTTCACACAACGTCCCAACTTCATTGGAATTGGGGTTGTATATGTGTGACCGGAAATTAGAAGAATTGAGTGCCATCCTGCGTATAACCGTCACCTTTGTTTCTCGTCTTGTGCACCTATTTGCTGAAGCTGCCCACACAATAAGTGAGTGATTGATTTCTCTTGCTGATTCGGCACGATCAATCGTCCATAAAACCTGCGGATAAAGGCTGACTATTGCCAACGTGCAGGACAAAATACTACACAAACGTCCACCAGAATCGACTTTGACCGATAGCCGGCCGTCAGCCCATTTTGTCAGGGGCTCACCAGTTGGTTTGCTTAAAAGTATATTGAATTATGTCCTCCCTAATCAAGACTTTTGTTCTAATTAACTCACAGTGACGTGGAAATACTGCATTACAATAGATAAACATGAGACACGACTAGAATTCTATTGATTTATGTTGCTGCGTTTACCAGAATTGTAAAACGAATACGGGCCCTAGTGGTGGCTAAGTCTGCCTCGCAGTCAAGATGTGGTAGGTTCAAATCTTGCCTTAGGCCCTCCTATTTAGAGTTTGCATGTTATTCCTCTGTTTGTGTGGGTTTTCTCCCACATTTAAAATCCATGCATGTTACGTACATTGACCAATCCCTGCCACAAATAGCAAAAATCCACGAGTAATTGACACCCTCCCTAAAAAGTTTTATAATGGTCTATTAGATGACACTTTTCTATTATGCAGACAGGGCTTTGGCCTGTATAAAAGAAGATCCTCGCCACACTTCAACACAGTTCATTGGCACCAAGATGCCATAAGATAGGACCAAAGCAATACTTTGTATGACATATAGCTTTGGTCTGAGCCCAAAATAAATGGACGAATAGGTGAATGCGTGAGTAGCACATCGCAAATATGTGGGGAACACTGTACTAACAACTATTTTGTTGTTTGTGTGAATCATAATACTATTGTTGAAAAAGACACTGGAGTTCAATAAAAAAAATTTTGGGGGAAATTTTCCTTGGAATTGTACAGGAATTTAATGAGAAAAAAACTACAATTTTGCTATCTTATACAATAATAGGGAACATTTATTGCAGCATAATGATGGTTAAGACAATGATGTATTGCAAATAATGCTGAATTCCTACCCAGCACCATGCAGCCCTCAATCAAGCCCATGCAAAACAAAAAAGTTCATATTTACATGACTATATTTGTATATGATTCTGTATGATCACCCAAATTAACAGGAAGTATGTTTCCATATAATGTTTTAAATTTGTAGTAAAATCTCACGCTAAACTTCCAACATATCATTCATCCATCCATCCATTTTCTGTACCGCTTTATCCTCACTAGGGTCGTGGGGGTGCCTCTCTTCGGGCGAGAGGCGGGGTACAACCTGAACTGGTCACCAGTCATTCGCAGGCCACATAGAAGCAAACAACCATTCACACCTATGGGCAATTTAGAGTCTTCTATCAACCTAGCATGCATGTTTTTGGGATGTGGGAGGAAACCGGAGTACCCGGAGAAAACTCACACAGGCACGGGGAGAACAGGGAAAGCACACACAGGCTGGGTTGGATGTATTGAGAGCTCAAGTACTTTGAATGTATTAGGATGATGGAAACTGGTAGAAACATGAGTTTAGCAGTTTTAACACAAATATTACCTTAAAATAAAATATAGCATAGCCACACATGCTTCACACGTATCATGTCTCCTCCTCCACATGATAAGCAAAGCCAGGGCTTTCCAGTGTGGCTACTTTAAGTCCAAACCACAGGGAGAAGGCACCGGGTTTACTTGCTGTTTGGTAGCCTAGCAAACAGTGTCAAATATGGGTTCACTTGGGCTGTGCTGCTCTCGTCCACCATCAATGCGACACTTACTTATCATGACTCCAGACACAGCCAGCAGTAGGGCAGCGATGAGGGCAGAGGTCCCGACAGACAGACCCAGCGCCAGGTGGGAGAGAGATGGCTGTGGAGGCAGCAGGGACACCTCTGCATGACAAGGGAAGAAAGTGGCATTCAAGTTGTTACCTCCCCAATAGAACTATTACCATTCCCTTCGCCTCTCTGATCCTCCACTTAATTAATGATGTGAAAGAGATGACACAACGGAGATAAAGGGGCTGCACGGCATATCAATTCCTTGTTGTCTTGTCGGGACGAACTCATTGCTCTTGTCATCTGCCTGCTGAGAGGGACCATATTGAGAAGCTGACCTTTTCTGAGCGAGTGACATACAATAATCTGCTGCTTGGCATTATAGAGAATAGATTTGTAAATCATCAGGACAAGGTGAAACTCTAGATTGTTAAGTTATTATTTAGATGGAAATACAGCTATTATACTGAATGTAATGATACTGGCAACTCCCATATTGATTCATTTCAGATCAACAGTCATGGATTCATTATTCATCTGCGATAACAAATCGTAATTGAAGAGGCAATTCGGGCTCTTTGGGTGGCCGACAGGCCTTTGTTACAGTTTACCCTGTATGAGAACTCATTTTTAGTGAAGGTTGACATGGTTTTAATAGACGGAGCCACTTGCAAGCGCTCAGGATCGTGAAGAAAATGTTCAAATCCGCTTTAACTTCATGAGGGACTCTTTTATCCTTAATCCTTAACATGATAAGAGGTTTTATCACACTGTTGCACAGAGATAAATTGCTAATCTTGGAAAGGAATTCCACATGTGGATCAAAAGTTGCTTATAACACCATTAGGTACAGTGTGATTATTCCCAGTGTGTATGTGTAATTCTTAATGAATAATAAAGACATTAAAACATTTACTGAGATAAAGATTCACTATAGTACAGAGCCTCTAAAACATAATTACATTTGCGGATTAATTCATTTTCTATTCACAGAGTCACAGTTCATTAAAGGTACACCTAGATTAAATTCTTGTCTATTATGGCTACACGCCCTTAGGGAAAAGAGAGATGGCACAGTGGAAAGTGTGAAAGCATGACACCTGTAGAGTTGATGCAGGACATGCCATCAGGCGCCAGGATGAGGTCATCATCACAGTAGCAGACAATGTCGCCCTTCATCTCGTGACATTCGCCACTCTCACAGTGACTGCAGTTCCGAACTGGACTGATAATCACCTCTCCATCGCTCTCCATTGCTATTAGGGAAACACAGAGAAAAGGAAATGTGTACGAGAATCATTTTGTGTAAGGACAGATCTCTGGCAAATCATACCCTGGGGTGCAGTCTACAATGTACATATTGCTACTCCACTCACCGGCCAATTGTTTAAGTACACCACATTTTTTTATTGACGCTGTCAGAGCGATGCTTATGAACAACATGTTCTTATTTGTCATTGGAGTAAAAACATTCTGGGTGCTAACATTTGAATGCTTTGTCTCGGTGGGGTAGCTACAGCCAAAAATATTTTGGTGAGTAATGCTGAGGTCAATTAATATTTAACATGTTTATAGGTAGGCATGTCTTAAAGCTGCCTTGTAATTTATTTATTTATTTATTGTCATGTTGTTAAATAAACTCTGAACTGCTCCAAATGATGTATGTGGCATAGTTACATGCTGTTATACTGTGTTTTTGTATAGTATTGAGGGTTTCCATAATTTTGATTGTGATAGTGGTGGTATTAACAGATGGATTAATTGTAAATCCCCAATGAAGGCCCAGGTACCAAATGCACAGTCTGGCACTAAAACTTGTACGGTTCATTACAAAACGAGGTGGGTTGAGGTGGGAAAAAAACTTAAGACACTTAGATAGGCTACATACTGTATCAAAACTACAGAACAGTGGTACCTTAAAATTTCAAAAGTCAACATCTGTAATAAAAGAACAGATTTTGCATCACAACGTCAACTGTGTTTAATCTAATAAAGGATTAGGATTACAGCTGCACAATGTATTGTTTTGAACTTTTATCATACAGCGGTTTCAGTCTTTTTACACATTTAAGAAATCAGGATGCATGAAGTCAACTAGCCTTTGTCAAGCCTTTGTGTCTAAATTGAGTTCACACTTGTATAAGTGTTACAATGTTATATTGAAACAACATATTCAGTTAAAAAAATATTTGATGATGGTAACATACCTACTATGAACATGTACAGTATTTATATATTGTAGTAGTTTTTTTTTGGGGGGGGGGGGCACAGGTCTAGCGAGGGCATACAAACTCAGGCTGAGATGAAAGTACTTAATCAAACATTTTACAAGTAAAACGTCATTAAATTAACAACAGCAACTAGTTGTCAGAGAGATGCTTGTCTGCTTCCTGACTGATGTCAAGATGTTTTTGAGCAAAGCACTGAACTTTAGGTCAAGGGGTGCCACGCCATTTCTGTGCACCTTCAATTTCCTTACATGCCTGCATGTGTGTGGTCTGATTTTCTGTGTGTTGTGAAACAAAATATACATTTGACAGTGTACATTAAATTTCCAGTTGAGGTTTCATAGTCAGTAATCAATACAAAATATACAAAAACAGTAATATATCATGTGCATGTGCTATCATTATTCTATTTAACTTGCAACATACCACATGTGTTCGGAGGTACTTACTGTTTAATTGCCTTACTATGCTGCGTGAATAGGAATGACATTGAAATATTGTGAGAGGCCTGGTCATGGTGTTTCCCAGCCTTGACTGAGGTCAAGGCACCCATTTTACATTTGGAAAATCTCACGGCACACCACCAAACACAAATGTCACAAAAAGTATGAACACTACTATAAATCATGACCTTGTCTCAATTTACTCTCAAATAGATGTATTCAGTATACAGTCTGGGCTGGCTTAGTTGAAAGATACAGAGGTTAGGTGTACCTTCTAAGGAAAGAACATTTACTTGCTCTGCCTACTGCCTGTCATACACAGTAGGGCTCTAGCGTAAATGAACAAAGACATACAGTATTTGTAATTAATAAATATTAATTTTCGGAGAAATAAAGTGAAATTGGATAGTTTTCTACAGCACCCCTGGTTGAGAATCACTACAAAAGAGAGATGATAGCTTCTTGTCTGCTATTTGCGCTGATGATGCGCCCACCGCTTTACAGAAATCCTTCCAGACAAGGGAGGAGAACTGAGGACCTCGGTCAGAGACGATATCGATGGGGATGCCGTGGAGTTTAAAGACACGGCAGGCAGTAATCTGCGGAAGCATTTGGCCGGTACCATATCTACACACACTCTGTACCTGCATAGCAACACATAGCTACTAACTGTTGCTATAAAGTACAATCTCTACCCTATTTAGGTCCTTTTCGATGCCAGCTACAGCATATGACAAATGGGTCCAATATGGATTCATTATGGGCAGTTTGCAGAAGCGTGTAGTATTGCACCACAATGATATTAATCTGGACTATTTTGCCCTCATCTTTTTAAAATAAATCGTATTTACATTATGATGCTAAACCAGCCAGCCACAGCATGACCATTTTTACAATATAATGACATCCAATACATGAGCTGAGATAATAATAATACGGTAAAAACAATGTCAGAGGGGTATTCATTTAACAATAGTTATTATACAGCATTGTGGTTGTAATTTGCAGTTGTATACAACTGCATTGTGTCATCCTGAGAACTGTTTTTAATAGTTTGACTCTCTCATGCAACTAATTGAAGCAACCAAAATACTAGACACAGCGCTCAGTATGATACAGTACAATTCTATACCACTGCGGGCTGTCCCACCAAGGGCTCCTTATTGAGCTCCACCTCCAGGCTATGATAAGAAATAAAAAAAAGATAATAAATTATATAATAGATCGTATAATGTGCAGTATTATGGCAATGGTGATGGATAGGCTGACAGATGAGGTTAGACTGGAATCCCCGTGGACCATGATGTTCGCAGACGACATTGTGATCTGCGGTGAAAGCAGAGAGCAGGTGGAGGAACAGTTGTCAACAAGATGGAGGCATGCATTGGAAAGGAGAAGAATGAAGATTAGCCAAAGTAAGACAGAATATATGTGCATGAATGACAGGGGTGGAGGGCGAAGAGTGAGGCTACAGGGAGACGAGATAGCAAGGGTGGAGGACTTTAAATACTTGGGGTCAACCATCAAGAGCAATGGTGAGTGTGGTCAGGAAGTGAAGAAACGGGTCCAAGCAGGTTGGAACGGGAGGAGGAAAGTGTCAGGTGTGTTACGTGACAGAAGAGTCTCTGCTAGGATGAAGGGCAAAGTTTAGAAAACAGTGGTGAGGCCAACCATGATGTACGAATTAGAGACAGTGGCAGTGAAGAGACAACAGAAAGCAGCCAAGGTTCGATGTTTTGGAGACAAAGCTGGAGAGAGCAGACTTCGATGGTTTGGACACGTCCAGAGGAGAAATAGTGAGTATATTGGTAAAAGGATGATGAGGATGGAGCTGCCAGGCAAGAGAGTTAGAGGAAGACCAAAGAGACGCTTGATGGATGTCCTGAGGGAAGACATGAGGGCAGTTGGTGTTAGAGAGGAAGATGCAGGAGATAGGCTTACATGGAAAAGGATGACTCGCTGTGCCGACCCCTAACGGGACAAGCCGAAAGGAAGAGAAGAAGAAGAGTATAGTCGGACCCACACCATAGCCAAAAAAGAAAGGTTATGATTCAAGACATACGAGGTGATTCTATTTTAAGCGGCGCAACATATTTCAGGCTTTACAGTAGTAATGAACTGGACCAACCAATCACATGCGTGTTCTGCCACCCTTTCAGCCAATAAAATCTGCATTGCAGGCGGTGATTGCTAAATTCATTGACTGCGCATAGACCAGACAGAGACAAAGAGAGAGAGAGCGAGAGAGAGAGAGAGAGAGAGAGAGAGAGACTGTAAATTTAGTTAAAGATAGAGAAAGATCAGAAAATGACTGACAAAGGAAGAGAAAATTTGGAACAAACATCGATTAAAATGGCCAAGGCAGAGTCATTTTTGTTTGTACTTCTCTGTGGGAAGTTCCCACTGGGAGCTCTTATTAAAAGTGCATATAATATGTGAAACGCCGTTATGAACCAAAACAAAGATTTTGAACGAACATAACCTCTAAAACAGTTCAGTTAAAATTTGTTAAATTAAAATATGTAAAATTGTTTGAGGCACGGTGTGCGACTGGTTAGAGCGTCTGCCTCACAGTTCTGAGGACTAGGGTTCAATCCCCGGCTCCGCCAGTGTGGAGTTTGCATGTTCTCCCCGTGCCTGCGTGGGTTTTCTCCGGGCACACATCCTCCCACATCCCAAAAACATGCATGGTAGGTTAATTGAAAACTCTAAATTGCCCGTAGGTGTGAACGTGAGTGCGAATGGTTGTTTGTTTCTATGTGCCCTGCGATTGGCTGGCAACCAGTTCAGGCTGTACCCCGCCTTCTGCCCGATGAGAGCTGGGATAGGCTCCAGCACGCCCGCGACCCTAGTGACGAGAAGCGGCTCAGGAAATGGATGGATGGAAAATTGTTTGAGACTTCACTGTTGTGCCAAGTTGCCAAACAGAAAAGGGGAAACTCAAACTTTATTTTTCTTAAGTTCAGCACTTTATTTGAACACGTATAACTTTATTTTTTATTGACTTGCTCTTATTGTGAAATGCAGCCCTAATTTTATTTAGTAAAAGAGAGAACTTTACACAGTTGTGCCCGTATGTTTGATTACCAGAGCATTATTTGTAAGATGTGTACAATTCTTAATTATGCTCTAATATCATTATTTAGGTGGCATAAAAAAATGATTATTGATCTTGATTTGGGGAAAATATACTCCAAAGAAAATTGCTATCGTTGCAGGCACATATATTGAGAGAGAGCAAGAGCAATGAACAACACAAAAATATTGTACAAACAGTATAAAGGATTTAAGATTAAAGAGTAACAACTGTAATAAAAATCTGCAATTTAGTGGGACTGTGTATAAATAAATACTGAAATAGAAATAATATAATGTTAAGAACATAACATTTAAATACAGTATCTACACTTAAACTGGAAAGCTGTAAAAACTATACATTTTTTGCTTCAGTCATATGTCATTTTTGTTCATATTCCTCAAAAAGGAACTCTCGAATTCCATTTTGCATCCGTTGTCCTTTTGTTTTGTGTGCTGTTGTAGAAGATGGTTGTCTTAATATCTTTCATGTAATAGTCCCTAATTTGTACTGTATCTAAAGAAGTCATGATTATTTAAATTACGTGCATTTTTTTGACTCCTGAAAGCTTTTCATTTCCCCCTTTTGAATAGCTGTGCATATGGTTGTAATTCCCTTTTCTGCCAATTTTTTTAAATGTCATCCAGTTTTCTTGGTATAAATATATCATCAAATGAAATCCATTTTAATAGCCGTATTTCTTTTCCTATTTTTAATTGTTTCACCATGGAATACTATACCTCCAATGTAAATGATATCACTGGATTAACATTATCCATCTATCCATCAATCTTATCCTGAAAGGCTGACTACATACAAGACCACTGATAACTTCCCTCGATCTGGGGCTCCACAGAAGATCTCACCAAAATGATCACAAGAACGGTGAGCAAAAATCCCAGAAGCACACAAGGGGACATATGACCTGCAGAGAGCTGGGACCAAAGTACCAAAGGCTACCATCAGTAACATACTATGCCTCCAGGGACTCAAATCCTGCAGTACCAGATGTGTCCCCCTCCTTAAGCCAGTACATGTCCAGGCCCGTCTGAAGTTTGCTCGAGAGCATTTGGATGATTCAGAAGAGGATTGGGAGAATGTTATATGGTCAGATGAAACCAAAATTAAACCTTTTGGTAAAAACTCAACTTGTCGCGTTAAGAGGAGAAATAATGCTGAGGTGCATCAAAAGAACACCTTCTGCATCCAAAGAACACTGTGAAGCATGGGGATGGAAACATCATGCTATGGGGCTGTTTTTCTGCAAAGGGACCAGGATGACTGATCCGTGTAAAGGAAAGAATGAATGGGGCCTTGTATCGTGAGAATTTGAGTGAAAACCTCCTTCCATCAGCAAGGGCATTGAAGATGAAATGTGGCCGTATTGTCTCTCATAGGTGAGGTATACCTATGATGAAAATTACAGGTCTCGCTCATATTTTTAAGTAGGAGAACTTACACAATTGGTGGCTGACTGAATACTTTTTTGCCCCACTGTACGATAGAGGTGGCAAGATGTTCATTTTTATCACATATATCCTGCCACTTAATCCCAGTCGGCAAGTGAACCATCTTCCCAAATCTTCCCTTAGAGCTTTGTCAATTTGTTCATAATTACTTCTATATAATTTAGTTATGTTTACGCCTAAATACTTTATTGATTTTGCCTCCTTTAATTTCCATTCCCTTAGTTCTTGAGTAGATAAGCAATTAAACATGAGGACCTGGGTTTTGAGTATATTTATTTTGGAGCCTGAATAATTTATTGATTTTAAATTGTCGAACATTTAAAATGTTTTATGAAATGAATAAAGTGGTGCGTTTAAAGGGCACCTTTCCAAGCTTTGAATAATGTTATCGTCATTTTATTTTTATTTTTATTGAAGGAAAAAAAAAACAATTTATTAAAATCGGATTTCGGATTTTTGGGAACAGAAATAAGGGATTTTATTTTAAGGCCATACTGTCCAGTCCACTGTGATTTGCTAATGTGTGAAAAGAGGCGGGTCTTGGGGTTATCGCGCGAATCTACAGGTTTCGTAGACTCCTGCAAACAATGGCAAAAGAGGACTATCAAGTGCTCACTTTCCCCCCAATAAACCAAGTGTGCCAGAGGAGACAAATCCTGATCATGACGCCGACTCGTTTTGTAAGAAAACGGACATGGCGAAAAAAAGGTAAGAAATTCTGTTATGGGGATCAGAGGATATATTAGTAGTAGTAGTATGGTATTATTCGTAAATCCGTGAAAATCAGATGAAATGTGAATATTTACTTTGCAAGTTAATTTACAGTGTAATTTATAATTTTTGGCTTGCGCCTCTAGAAATTCAAGTAAGGGCTCACTGTGCTCCTCGTTAAAAAAAAATTGTCTAGCGCCCTGAAGAAGAAATAATCACAGCAGTAAACACACTAATTATTATTACTTACTGTACAATAGAATTGTGATGCTGAATAAGACTCATACAGTAGCTTGCTGTACAGTTCACAATGGAAGACTGAAGACAAAAACAATTACAAACGTTGCTTTTCTCGCTATTCTGACAACCGTTGATGCAGTGGACAAGCCCTAATAGTGTATGAAAAAATAGGGCTTTGAATGCAATGACACGTTTTAACATTACCTTTCAGAGGATAGAGGTAAGGCTCTGCAGCTGGACCGAAGAGGGACGTGCCATCATCACCGTCGTGTTTAGGATTGTCATTTAATGAGGTGTTACCACCTGGAAACACAATAAACATTGATTAACTTGCGATTCTAATTAACATCCATCTAGCCATCCATCCATTTTCCACAGTGCTTGTCCTCATTAGAGTTGCTGGTAAACTAATCCCACCTGACCGTTTGTCGGGAGGAGGGGTACAACCTGGACTGGTCATCAGTCCATTGCAGGGCAGATTGTCAGGGCTGCTGTTTCAGCTCCCTGAGTCCAGCCCGTGTGTGTGTGTGTCATGAGTGCTTTGCAGGGTTGAGGTGTTGGAGTCTAGCAGCTGTACTTTGTCATCCTAATTACACCTTACTGCTCTTAAAACGCTGTGGGATTCGTCGCCGGACTATCAACGCTCTACGTCAAGTTCGTAGCCTAGCCACCTTGCCTATCTTTTTGCTTCCTGAAGACCTCGTGAGTTACCTCTACCTAATTCTTCTTCTTTGTCCCCAGTCTGCCATCTGCCCTTGCTCCCTGCAAATCAGTGCTCACCTCTTGCGGCCCACTGACAACACAGACTACTACCCTGCCAGACCGGTCCTTGTTGGAACCCTGCCAATCCCGGATTTAGTTCTCGGAGTTCCTTTGTTCGCTTCCAAGCTGCAATAAACCTTTATTCACAAACTCACCTCCCCGTCCTCTCTGCATCTGGGTCCAACTTGCAACCTAAATCCTGACGCAGATATAGACAACCAATATTCAATTATCTCAAGAAGCCTGTTTTCGGAATGTGGGAGGAAAATTGACAATGAGGAGATAAATACGTTCTAGCACGGGGATAACATGCAAACTCCACACAGAGATCTTCCAATGGAGATTTAAACCCAGGTCCCCTGAATGTGAGGCAGACACACTAATAACAGGGCTGCCACTAATTAACATATTTACAGTATGTACATGACTATTATAACATCACATAGGAGGTAGGTTCCATCAATATTATGTGGAAGAAAGGCAGTGCCACACCCTGCGAGGAAGAAAAACAACAAATAGAAAATAGGACAGGTCAGGGGTCGTGAGCCAGGCAGCACTGCAGGTGTGTGGTGGGAGTGCCTACGCAGTTCCTAAATAAGTGTTGAGACTTTAGAGTGCAAATGCGAGGATAGTCCAGGGAATTAACCTGTGCTATTACTATGGTCACAAGGTCCCCGACTGGCAATCATACATGCATATACGTGTGGCCCTCCGTGTGGTGTAGTGCAATAAAACTGGATATGCTGGTGGGCATGAGAGGCACCCGAATCACCCAGCCTCCAGTCCAAAGCATGTATGTACATGTATTTGGTGCATTGAAAACTGTAGGGGATTGGCTGGCCAAGCCTTCCTCGCCTTGTGTCCTCATCATTGGGCAGGGCAGAGGAGATGAGCAGCTAGACCAAGGAATAGCATCATTGTGCTATAGCCTGCATCAGCCCCTATGGAAACCCTGAGACTGAATGTGCCCAAAAGTGCCCTGTGAGGAATATTTACAGTATTGGTTGTGGATATGTGCTGAGTGTGTTATGTAAGAGGTTCCACTCTTGCATGCCGGGGGACAGGTGTAACCAGCACCACATCTATGTCATCCTATATCCACCCCCGTGCCACTGGAGGTGGACGGGGACCCAAACCGGGAGGTGCTAACCCCCACAACAGGACCCACGGCTAGCTGAGAACCCAAGACACACCGGAGAGTCGCAGTTGACTTCGGATGAGAGGTGTACAACCCGGATTTAGATTGAGGACAACCATAGGATATGTATTTGCATTTGAAATGACCCTCTGCAAGATGCCTAAACATCATCCATGTGAACCACTACACCAGAGGTCAGCAACTAGTGGCCCGCGCCTGCTGCCAATTATATCTGGTCTGCCAAATGACTTTGATTACAATAATAATAACAACAATAAAACATTATTTACTTTGATTTAAAAAGGGCCAGGCTGTTACAACGTTCACTTCACTTCCTTGTTACAGTATTTAAGCACCTGATTGGCCGCGTAACTGTCGTGACGTGATGGCGTCACAAGAAAACAACTAGTAGGAATTGCAGGAAAAATCATTGTCACTTCGAACGGCCCTCGCCTGTCTGATCGTCGCTTTGCAATTTATCGGGGGAGACGTGCCCCTCACGCCGGCTTCCCTCCCCCCAAGCATAACAAAGCGCCGATGACCACCGGCAGCCGCTGTGGGCCTCCGCTTCGAGCAGTCACCGTCCTGTCCGCTCCACGTAGTCCCCGTCCCGGCTGCAATCTCGTTGCAGATGAGGCAACTTGGCTTGGCATTTACAATATAAACGCAGGAAGGATGAACACATACTTTTCTCTCCACTCTTCTTTATACTTCCTTCAAAGTTCAAAATGTTCTTTTATTTCGGTGTCCAAAATCCCACATTCATAGGATTTCGACACAACTGACAGATATGTCAACGTGATGAACTATTATTATTCTTGTTTTATGTGAAGTTTGATGTAAATCTGACAATTTGTTTGTTCTCGGCGTGGTCAGGAATGAGATGGCTGGAGCGGACGCCGCAATTGAAAAATCTGAAAATGGCCTATTTAAACATCACATTTTTGTCTCAACAAATAAGAAACCTACGGGCATTTTTCTACCTAAGAGTCAAGGTTTCGGTCACAAATTTCCTATTGATTTATACTGATTCCTGGACAAATCAATCATAGTCAAAAGATTACAGTAGGCTCAAATGTCATTTAAATGACTAATACATTAATTAGGCTCAGAGAAGTGTTTATTACTGTATTTAAAATGGCAGTTATTCAACCATTAAGTCTTAAAAGACAGTGATTAAAGACAGTTCCATTATTATCGCCAGGTTATTTACCTGTTTCACAACAACGTGAGAAGCTGCTGCTGTAACACAGTAATAACAGCCTGTAGCAAAGTTCATTAAATTACACTTTTGTACACGAAATAATATAATAAAATATTTTTTTTTTTCAGCAGGAAAAGCAGGGTTTGCCTGATGACAATGTAATTTGGGCTCACAATTGAATTGTCGAAAAAATTTGGCCCAGGGCCAAACTTAGTTGACATCCCCTGCACTACACTACACACTATCACTCCATATCCAAAATAATAATACAATAGAATTCAATTGACAGCAGCGCTATGCCAGCATAAACTATTACCAAAAGTGAAAAAAAAAAAATGTCTGCCTGATATGGCCGTAGATGTTGGCCTGTCCACATTTATGCAAACTATAATTTTTGCATTCAGCAGTCTGTGCTCTGACAAGAAATGGGTAGTAGATGACAATGAAGAATGGCCTTTGTTGTGCTCTTACGCTTGACGGAGGAAATGATACTCTCACTGGAGGAAGATAGGCATGTATTAACTGCTATTTAACTTGAACACTTTTTTTCAAAATGGTTTGCTCCAGCTTCATGTACATTCAAAGAGGAAGTGCTGCTGTCAGAGACTTCGTTAAGGTGTATGGACATTTTCACAACTGATATACACTAATACAACAATACTACTACTAATAATAGTAATAATAGTTACACAAAAGTTTCTTTTACTGACCTCTGTAGCCTCCACCACCGCCTCCAGCCATACAGCCACCTCCACCGCCCCCAAAGCCGCCTCGTGTCTGCCAGAACTTTTGACAGGCTTGTCCTCCCTGTCCCCCCAGAACCAGGGGTCTGCCACCCTGACTGACAGGAGCGCTGGCATTCCATCCTCCACCACCACCTGTCACCAGATGCACCATATACATACTGTATGAGAAAGTAATGTACCGTAATGTAGATTTTCTTAATCTAAAGAGGTAAAGTAAGAATAAACAACTGAAATAATGTGGTTGCACAAGTATGAACACCCTCTTATAACTAGGATGTGGCTTTGTTCGTAATTAACCAATAACATTCAAACTCTTGTTAAATGGGAGTGAGCACACACCTGACACCATGTACGGTGCCTCTGATTAACCCCAAATAAAGTTCAGTTGTTCCAGTAGGCCCTGCGATTGGCTGGCAACCAATTCAGGGTGTACCCCGCCTCCTGCCCGATGATAGCTGGGATAGGCTCCAGCATGCCCGCGACCCTTGTGAGGATAAGCGGCTCAGAAAATGGATGGATGGATGTTCCAGTAGGTTTTACCTAGCATTTTCTTCCCTTATAGCAGAAGAATGAAAGTTTGCTCTGACAATCATAGGATATGCATCATTATTTGAAATGACCCTTTCCAAGCTGCCTAAACATCAGCCATGTGAACCACAACACCAGAGGTCGGCAACTAGCCTGAAAGCGAACACTGACTGGTATTTGGAACTGTTCATAATTCCCACCTTTTCTAAGGCCCCCTGAAGAAAAAAAGCCCCAAAGCATTATACTTGGTGTTCTTGGGCGATGAGGAGTGTTTTATTTGTGCCAAACATACCTTGTGGAATTATGGACCCCTAACCCCCCCAAAAAAACAAAACCTTGGTTTCATTGGACCATAGCACATTTTCCCAGAGGAGTCTGGGAGATGTCAGTATCTTTGGTGCAAACATAACACTGTTTATCAACAAAGATCACCATACCAACAGGTAGTGGTGGTGGCAGCATCATGGTTTGCGGCTTTGTTTCTTCAGCTGGAACTGGGGCCTTACAAGATGGATGGAACTATGAAAAGTTGGAAATAGCAGCCATTGTTACCACAAAATCTTCAGCCTTCTGCCGTAAGGCAAAAAATTGTCCGAAAACAGCCTATTTGAACAGCTGAACCTTTCAGGGTCAATCAGAGGCACTTTAAACAGCGGCAGGTGCATGCTGACTCCCATTTAACATGAGTTTGAATGTGACTGGTTAATTCTTGACACAGCCACATTCCAGTTATAAGAGGGTGTTCATACTTGTGCAACCATATTATTTCAGTTTATTTTTACTTTGCCTCTCAAAAAGATTAAAAAAAATAAACGAGTCGTGCCGGTCACATTAATTTTACAATACCACAAAAACCTGCCATTTGAACAGAGGTGTGTAGACTTTTTATATGCCCTGTATGTGCAGGGGTGCCGATGGGGATTTGGGACGCCTTGAAAAAAATATATTTTTTGCCCCACCACTTAAATACTGTAAATATAAAATACAACATACACAGCGGACCCCTATAACCTAGCCTCCCAGACAGCCGTTTTGTTTCATTGCTGCCATCAGTCGTCTCTCACATAAATGTTCTCCTTACGGTGAACAACAGACTTATGCCACAAGAGTTCAGTGGGGGTCCTCAGCTATTACAGTACTAGAGCAGCAAGGTACATGAGGACCTGTAGTGTAGTCGTTTGAGTGAGGACTCAAGTTTTGTTTACTTGAAGTACACGAGTTCTAATTAACGCTCTGTGCAGGGTTGCTGTGTTTTCTATTTACTTAAAGTCAGGCAACGCTGCATTTGATTTAGCATCACTACCACTTCATCACGTCTCTTACCTTCCAATTGCAACGAGACAAAAGAATGATCATTTAAAATACAGTATTTGAAAAACCAAAAATGTTCTAGTATACAACCCTTTTCAATACAAACCTTGGGGTTTGCTCACATTAATAAATAGTAATTTTTTATTTTACCTGCATGTAGCTGAAATCACCATGTCGATGTATATTGAAGTTGGTAAGGCCTATGAATGCATGAATTTAACATGATATTATAGAAACTTGAGTGTATATCTGTATTATAAATACTGAGAACTGTGCCTACATTTGGATATGAGGTAACCAAAATCTTACATACAATCTGAGGTGGGTAGTAACGCGCTACATTTACTTCGTTACATTTACTCAAGTAGCATTTTGGATATATTGTACTTGTCAAAGTAGTTTTAATACTGCATACGTTTTACGTTTACCTGAGTACTTATGTTAAGAAGAAATGTTACTTTTACGCGGTTACAATATTCTAAATGGCACTCACAACTTTTATTGATCAATTATTGCTTATTTATCAACTATTTTGTGCGCGACCTATCTGTATAGACTACGACTTTGACTTCCGCATTGGGCGGTGTTCGCTCCAATCAAATTAAAGCGCTAGTGACGTTTAAGTCTAGTTAACCAATCAAACGACACAAGGAAGTCACATGACCGCACACAACATCTTCTATTGGGCTTCCCGGGCATAAGTATGAGTACGTAGAAAAACAACAGCTTTAATCTATTTTAGTATTTGTCTGGCACTGTCTGTCTGCCCAAACGCGATATTTCAGCCCACTTCTAACTTGAAAAAACATCTTGCAGAACATTGGAGATGTTTTGTTGTCGTTTTGGCTGTGCATATTAGCCCACATTAACCCTATTTTATCCCAAGTAATTGTAAAACATGCATCTCTTGGGGTATGTGATAATACCTCTTACACTGCACACATGCACACACATGCGCACAGCAATATCAGAATTTGCACATTCACTTTTTATTGTATTTTTATTTCATTGATGTTCATGCTCTTTTTCATTTAAAAAAATCTCGTTACCATTTACTTAGTACTTGAGTAGTTTTTTTCTGTGTGCTTTTTACTCTGAAGTAATTCTTGGAGGACTACTTTTTACTTTTGAGTCCCATTATTGTCAAGTAACAGTACTCTTACTTGAGTACAATATTTGGCTACTCTGACCACCTCTGCATACAAACCTTAAAGTGATGCAGTGCGGTAATACATCACTAAAATCTTCAACTGTACCAATGAAAACATTATTATAAATAATATTTCTCTCAATTCTCTGACATAAAACTGAGCATCATTGTATTTATAAAGGCAGACATTTTGTTCAATACTGAGCAACCATAAGCTTGTGGGTTATTGGTGTGCACAGTCACATAACAGAATAAAGATGGGTGTAGCATACCAGCAGCACTTGACTTCCCATTGCGACCCGGTTGGTTGATGTCATAGTCCATCTGTTCCAGCTGGCTCTCTGATTGGCTTCTGTACCCTCGGCCCCCTCCCCCACCAGCAATGATGAGGGGGACGTGAATCCCATTCTGCACCTGGGTAATTATTAGTAATTATTTTTTGATTGTTGGCAGTGTTCATTTTGGTTGCCATGTGAACATACTGCCAAGATATGTGTAACTATGTTGGACTACTAGAATATAAAAATAGTAATAAGCTACCATGGAAAATGTGTATGCAAAATCTCTAGAAAAGTGTCGTTTCTAAATGCCAGGTTACAGCGGCAAGTTCCTGGGGATATCATTCCTTAGTTATCTTCTCACCTTGAAAACATATGTAGCCCCACCACCTCCTCCACCTCCACCCTTCACTTGACTCTTATTCAGCATCGGGCCGGTCTGTTCTAAGCAGATCTTATTCAGCAAGGCGTTGGACTGTGGGGAGGAAGACATTAATAGCGCTAACAAGTGATGGCTTCTATTAGTGTTAGTTGACTGATTAGTAATTTAACTTTCACGGCAAAGACAAATCATATAAGCCTTTGATTAAAATCAAAAGTAACAATGTCAAAGTGCATACATATCCTGGAAACACGTTTGAGAGACGGACCTGAAGGAGAGAGCTTTTTATCCAGTTTCTAAGTAGCTGTAAATCACTTATTATTTTTGCCTCATTGTCATGACAGTATCTCCTCGACTATTTATGATGTCAAATGACAAATGTCACGTGAAAAGGGTCATTCAAATAACAAAGCCAGGCCAAAAGCATCTACAGTACATCTGTGCTGTACCGCGTGCTAGCTTTTTGTCTTCTTCTCTTCAAATAACTTTTCTGCAATTAAGATGATACAGATTTCAAACAGTTATTTTTCACAAAACATTTACCATCAAAATCTTTTCCCAGAAATAAAGACTCTCAAAACAGAAATAGGGGATAAAATTTTGACACTATCGTTTTCAAAAGCTAGCTTTTTGTAATATACAAAAATTAGACCAAGGTAAGTTATTTTGAATCTTTTCCCACCATTAATGTGACCTATAACCTGTACAACTCAATTATATTATTTTTAATTTTTTCGAGAGGGGAAGTAAAAATAATCAACTGAAATACAGTACCAACGTTGAACTTCTTGGCCATAATTCTAAGGTATGTTTGGGACAAAGACAACGCTGCTCCTCACCAAAAGAACACTATACCTACAGTGAAGCATGGTGGTGGCAGCATCATGCTCTGGGGCTGGTTTTCTTCAGCGAGAACTGGGGCCTTACCAGATGGATGGAATTATCAAAAGTTTGAAACAGCAGTCATTGTTACCAAAAACCACAAAAAAAAAAAAAGGCAGGAAAAGCCTTCTAGAAAAGCTGAACTTTTTTTCCGGGTCAGTCAGAGGGGCTTTAAATGGTGGCAGGTGTGTGCTGACTCCCATTTAACATGAGTTTGAAAGTGATGGGTTAATTCTTAACACAGCCACATCCTGAGTTACAAGCTGTACAATTTCAGCTAAGCTCTCAAAAAGATTTAAACCACGACCCTAGTGAGCATAAGCGGCTCAGAAAATGGATGAATGGATGGAAGGTCACATTAATGGTGGAAAAAGTTTTGAAATTATTTATCTTGGTCTCAGGTTTTACATTACAAAAGCGTGACATTTGAACAGGGGCGTGTAGACCTTTTATATCCATTGAAGTTTTCTTTGCTCTACTACTCGGGATGACTAAAGACATTCCACACAGCCACCCTATGTGTGTTATTGTTTCATTCATTAATCATTCGATTACTACTGTACATGTGCTAAATATCAACTATTTAACTTCAAGCTGAACGAAAAAGAACCCCAAAAATTTTTTCACATCAAAACATCTAATGTTTATTTGATCATTTGAGTATGCAACAAAGTTTGTATCAGCACTGTTTTAAGGGGTGGGGGATGTAACGAATATACGCAATATATCGTGGCTTGTTGCATGTGAGATGGATAAAATGACTATATCGCGACTATTGAGTACAAATCCTCACGTAATGTTTTCTTCTTTCACTCTCTGCTGGTGCGCCTCTCACCGTAAGCATGCGTGTTTTTGCACCAGCTTAAAACTGAGAATATTTCATTTTCATGTTCAAAATCCAACTGTAGTGTCTGCTTTATATTGGTGTCATTTTATGAATCAAAGGGTTGATTTATATAGTAATTTACAGAATAAACCAAAATATCTAGCTACATATCATGTATCACGATATAGCCTAAAAATATTGAGATATTGGTTTTGGACCATATTGTCCAGCCCTACTACATACAGTATAACCCTGGCTTTAAAGTAGGTGACTGCTAATGAACCAGTCCAGAATATATCCCGCCTCTCACCCAGGCTCCAGCTCACCTGTGACTCCAATGACAACAAGCAGTATAGAAAATAGATGCATGGATAATGTGGAGTTGCCATTACAACGACAGAGATCCCAGTCTCCTTATTAAAAATCATGTACTTTTACAAAATATTTTCTCCTTCAAGAGATGGAACTTTTTTGTGCATAATTTTAGGTAATCAATTTTACGTAAGGCCGCACGGTGGAAAACTGGTTTGCACATCTGCCTGACAGTTCTGAGGACCCGGGTTCAAATCCAGCCTCGCTTGCGTGGCGTTTGCATGTTCTCCCCGTGCCTGCGTGGGTTTTCTCCGGGTATTCCGATTTCCTCCCACATCCCAAAAACATGTGTGCTTGGTTGATTGAAGACTCTAAAATGCCCGTAGGTGTGAAAACAAGTGTGAATGGTTGTTTGAGTCTTTGTGCTCTGCGACTGGCTGGTGACCAGTTAAGGGTGTACCCCGCCTCTCACCCAAAGATAGCTGGGATAGGCTTCAGCATGCCCGCGACCCTTGTGAGGATAAGCGGTACGGAAAATGAATTCATGAATTTTACGTAATTCATGTTAGGCCCCGTTTCTTGAAAGTACAAGGTCTAGTTTTACTTATCTACTCTAAAATGTACCTAAACACTCTGATGCGCACTCACACAGTCGTTCATTGCTAACTTTACCTCTCGAATTTGTCTAAGCTGCAAGCTCTGAGAGGCTGAGTGCAAGGAGAAGGTGGGGCTTCACTGAGAATGATTGACAGGTAGCGGTAAACTTGGCAGGGTACAAAACAAATGCCATCAAAAGTTGTGGAAAAGCCTTCACTCCTTCTCCCTCTAAGCCAGTTGTGATCTCACTTTTAAAGCTGTGTCTGTGAGAAAATAGATGTATGAGAGAGAGCAGGAGAGAGAGAGCAGGACACTCACTGCTCCAGACTTCTCTCCAAGTGCTTGTACCGAAGTGCTCTCTTGCTTGGTAAAGAAGAAAAATTGTCTGAAGTAACCGTCCAACGTGGATATAATCTCGACAACCAAACTTTTGTGTGTATAATGGGGTTCCCTTGACACTTTCATTCACGCCAATGGACAATTCAGAGTATTCAGTTAGTATGTGACAGTTAGTGTGTGGCCTGCGAAAGCAAATAATGAAACGTCCATGATTCTTGCTAAAATCTGTGCCAAAATTTCCAATTGTCATGTAATAATAAAACCATTGACATATTGCAAGCATTTTTTTAAATGATCAAACCCCTTTTTCCAATAATTTGAACAATAGTTCAAAAAACTACCTGGACTTCTGATTTCAAAACTATTTATCCATTAATTTGTTGTGCATGTGTAATATGATGAGGCAACATTTACATGGTTTCACAGTCATAACCGCCCTCCATAACTACAATGTGGCCCATGACAAAAATGAGTTTCACACCGCTGGTATAGTATCGTAAATAAGAGTACTATTTTTTTGTTGACTACCCTATGAGTGTCTCAGGCTTTATTGGTTAAATGGTCCATCAAAATACAGGTGTATGAAAATGAAGTCTGTTAACATTGTTACGTATACCTCATGAAATTGACATTTTCTGAGATGAAAAAGCTGAATATTTTTGCGAGGACAACATTCCACAATTTAATTTCCTAAAATGTTTGCAATTCCAAACTTCTTTTGCCCAAAGTGTAGCAGTTGTATTCATGTACTAAATGCAGGGTACTACGTGCTTAAAAATCTCATTGGAGACCAAGTTCAGATCCTAGATTTGACACTGATTCAGTGCACTTTTTATTGTAGACCTATGAGCAAATTTACTCACACTTTCTTCGGCTGACTCTGAAAAGAGAACTGTACACACTTGTGGGCTGACAGTAGTTCCATGTTTTAAGAGAAATCATAAAGAATATCATGAAGTTCTCGAGGGAATGTATGACATTGGAGCATGGATGCTGGGAAGACTTAATGCTCGTTGATATGTAAAAGAATATCCATTCATTTTCTATACTGCTAGTCCTGATTAGGGTTGGGGGATGAGTGCGTGTGCGTATCTGTGTGTGCGTGTGTGAGCTGGAAACTATGCTCCCAGCTGACATACAGTATTTGTATATTTACGCACATGACTGGTCATCCGCCAATCCCGAGGCAATAAATGGGAATACTAATTAAATATTGTGAGTGGCTCCGATATCTCATTCAGAAAAAGGTTAGTAGTTGGGCTTTTCTTGTGAACGTCAGTAAACAATGTTACATCTCCTGTACTGTGTATGGAATTAACACATTGCATATTGTTATTGTCTATAACTCCATAGGACTTGATATACTTTACTGTGTACTGTTTTGTGTCCCCATTTGTGTATCGTTTTGTAAAAAATATTATCTGTACTGCATGTGGTATGAACATTGAGTATTGACTGTGTACAGTGGCGCACAATGTCAGTAATGACAGACACCAACAGGCAAAAATGCAGTTCCTTGATTCTGGAGTCCCTTTTTCTGGTTAACTAATGAAGGTTGGATGCATGTGGCTAGTATCATGGGTCACAGAATTTTAGTGGACAAGCTGCATACATTAATAGCAGTGAAACAGTTTCTCCATAAAATAATGTATCGTGAGTGGATAAGGACAACCTGTGCAGGCATCTCCGCTTACAAACATTGATTCAATATTTTATCTTAAGCTAATATCAGCATATAATTGAGTCTTTTGATGGAAAAAACCATATTAATGCAATCTCTATGCAGTATTGCAGGAAATAATCATCGAGAGGGACTTCTCTGAGATTGAAATTATGATTAGATATACAGGAAAACATCAAAATGGTTCTATTTGTGTAGTGCTTGTGAAGAAATGTACAACCATTTTTAGGAGATGATCTTCTGTTCTAATACAGTATGTGCACAGGAAGAGGGTTTTGTTATCGCTCTCATTACCAGTCATAAAGTAGTACATACAGCTCAAACAAACGCACATTAAAAGAACTTGAAGTTCACTCAGTGAGGTTCAGAAGTATACAGATACAACTGCAGATATGGGATCATACAAGGTGATAACTAATGTGGCTGAAATTGTTGAAAAGCTTGCAGTAATGCCTTTAATTAACTAAACTATACGCATAGTTGCTGATTTGTTATTAAAGCTATCTGCAATTACATCAGTATAAAATTGAGCAAGATCGAGTTACAAGCCAACATTATAGCTGTATTCCGGCAATACCAATTTACATTGCAAGTGACAGTGGGCCAATTATTTAATCTATATTTTTATTTCAACAAACGCTTAACAGCCTTATGTCAAACATGACTTGCTATCCAAATACAGAACTATCCAATTACTTTTCTTGCCACCATCTTTCTGTTGGTTTGTTCTTGAGTTCAGAAAAAAAAAAACCTAGCATTTGTGTAGAGTCAGTTGCAAGGACTCTATGTGACATGAGTTATGTAGAATACAGTTGTATAGATTTGTTAATACCCAGGATGAATAACGTCCCACAAACCATCTTACTTTGTTAATATGAGGAATTTTCAGTCTAGAGGCTGGCCTACATTTCTGAATGTTTATATTGGAAATGATGGATGGTTTCATTGATAACTAGAGGGATTGGGAGGTTTTTAATCTGAGTGTTGTGTAACCATACAGCGAGGCTCCCAGCAAACAGCTCCAGAGCATCACGGATGACAACCACCTCTGACAAAACAACAAAAAAGTAAGCCAAGGAGAGACAGCAGGGGATCATTGTGAGGTTGGTTGCTTTTTTAAATATCCGTTTTGTGGCCCTAAAATGAGTATTCTCTTTTGACTAGCATTTTTTATGAGTGTGTATATATGTACACTGGTGCCTTGAGATACAAATTTTATTCATTCTGTGTCCATGCTCTTCACTCAAAATGCTGTCATTTCAATGCATCTTTCCCCATTGAAATGAATGAAAATGCCATTAATCCTTTCCAGCCTCCCTGTTCCCACCAAGAATAAAATGTTTGGGTTTTTTAATAAGTAGTATAGTTTTACTTTATAAAAACACAGAATAATACAATAATTAAATAGAATGTAAGGCACTAAACAGTTTGTGCCTGATGATCTAATGTTTCATCCATCAGTGTACTGCACCTTTTGGTGTGCCCGCCCTGGCCACCAGTAGGAACTCTTGTATAGTACAGTGATGCAGCCAAATGAAGAATAGACTTCTTCTGTGGCTCTACCACTCAATAAATTGCTATAATATTAGTCTTTTTTGTCAAGGATGAAGAATATATGCCTGTGAGTAGTGTTATCATATCTGTTTCTATGTGTTGTTCCACCATATGTGTTCATATATCAATTTCTTAAACGGAACTGTCAATGCTAACTGTTAGCATGTCAATGGCATTTTCCATTCATCTGGGCATTTTTTGTTAGTTAGTGGACTTTCCCAAGGCGAAGCTGTAGTTGTTTTACATACGCAATGTGTAATTCTGTTTATTATATGTTTAGCTTGACCATAAACTTCAACTGGGTGTTGCATGAAACAGCTTTTTTAATGAAATGTTCACCATTTGTTAAAGTGCCGCTTATTGGGAAGTGAGCTGAATTGAGTTTACTGCTACCATAAAATGCTCGTATCTCAAGTTTGCACTCGTGAGTCAAAGCAAAAATTCTGCTGAGTGACGGCTCGGATCTCGAAAAACCCAGAAGTCGGGTCACTCGTATCTCAAGGCACCACTGTGTTTGTGTATATATACATATATAATATGGTTGTCAATCTATAAATTTTTTTAAACCGATTAATCGCGATTAATCCCAGGTGCCAAATACACCACACATAAAACCACATTTTGCTTTGAGATGATATTTTAAACTACCTCGACGAAAAAAGCTTTCAGCGCTGCACTATATGCAAATGACCATTTTTTTTTCCCGAAAGTCACATCTGGGTGACTTTTTAAGCAAAATCTGCCGCCGAGAACACCAGTCGGAGTCTCCTCACTTATCTTTTCAGTGGCAATAAGCATTGACATAATCACTGACCTTATAGCAACCTACACCACATTTCTAATATCCATCTGCAGTTAAAGCTATAATCCACAACTATTTTTTGTTGAAGATTTTCACCAAAGCCACTACAAGAGTAGATGACAGAATGCTGATTAAGCCTATCAGCTTCTGAAACATCTTTTTTTGGTCATATTTAGTGACTATCCTACACATCCCCACACTGGATCATTTGGTTGCGCTCTCAAATTATGTCATCGAAATGAAGTATTTTACCTACAGTACAAACAGGCAGGTCCATAAATGGACAGTGCGCAAGTCAACTGAGCCATAGAGAAAGGACAAAGCGTGAAGGAGGAAGCTGGACAAGAATTTTAGCCTTCGTCATATCGAAGCGATGAAGGCTTTGTTATAATGCTGAATTCGAACGTTAGGGGGCGCCGGAAATCACAGATTATAGCTTTAAAATAATATATGATTAATGCAACAATTGTTTGTGATTAATCATGAGTTAATGCTTTAACCTTGACAGCCCTTTTATATATATATATATATATATATATATATATATATATATATATATATATATATATATTTATTTATATACACACAGTGGGTACGGAAATTTTTCAGACCCCCTTAAATTTTTCACTCTTTATATATTATATTGCAGCCATTTGTTAAAATCATTTAAGTTCATTTTTCCTCATTAATGCACACACAGCACCCCATGTTGACAGAAAAAAAACGTAATGGTTGAAAGTTTTGCTGATTTATTAAAAAAGAAAAACTGAAATATCACACAGACATAAGTATTCAAACCCTTTGTTGTGACATTTATATATTTAACTCCGGTGCTGTCCATTTCTTCTGATCATCATTAAAATGGTTCTACACCTTCATTGGAGTCCAGCTGTGTTTGATTATACTGATTGGACTTGATTAGGAAAGCCCCTGTCTATATAAGAGCTTATAGCTCACAGTGCATGTCAGAGCAAATGAGAATCACGAGGTCAAAGGAACTGCCTGAAGAGCTCAGAGACAGAATTGTGGCAAGGCACAGATCTGGCCAAGGTTACAAAAACATTTCTGCTGCACTTAAGGTTCCTAAGAGCACAGTGGCCTCCATAATCCTTAAATGGAAGACGTTTGGGACAATCAGAACCCTTCCTAGAGCTGGCCGTCCGGCCAAACTGAGCAATCGGGGGAGAAGAGCCTTGGTGAGAGAGGTAAAGAAGAACCCAAAGATCACTGTGACTGAGCTCCAGAGATGCAGTCGGGACATGGGAGAAAGTTCTAGAAAGTCAACCCCCAGTGCAGCCCTCCACCAGTCAGGGCTTTATGGCAGAGTGGTCCGACGGAAGCCTGTCCTCAGTGCAAGACACATGGAAGCCCACATGGAGTTTGCTAAAAAAAAAAAGAAATACCTGAAGGACTCCAAAATGGTAAGAAATAAGACTCTCTGGTCTGATGAGACCAAGATAGAAATGTTTGACCTTAATTCTAAGTGGCACGTGTGGAGAAAACCAGGCACTGCTCATCACCTGTCCAATACAGTTGCAACAGTGAAGCATGGTGGTGGCAGCATCTTGCTGTGGGTGTGTTTTTCAGCTGCAGGGACAGGGAGACTGGTTGCAATCGAAGAAAACATTAATGCGACCAAGTACAGGGATATCCTGGGCGAAAACCTTCTCCAGAGTGGTCAGAACCTCAGACTGGGCCGAAGGTTCACCTTAAAAAAAGACAATGACCCTAAGCACACAGCTAAAATACCGAAGGAGTGGCTTCGGAACAACTCCGTGACTGTTTTTGAATGGCCCAGCCAGAGCCCTGACTTAAAACCAATTGAGCATCTCTGGAAAGACCTGAAAATGGCTGCCCACCAACGTTCACCATCCAACCTGGCAGAACTGACAAGGAGGAATGGCAGAGGATCCCCAAATCCAGGTATGAAAAACTTGTTGCATCATTCCCAAAAGACTCATGGCTGTATTAGCTCAAAAGGGTGCTTCTACTAAATACTGAGCAAAGGGTCTGAATACTTATGGCTGTGTGATATTTCAGTTCTTATTTTTTAATAAATCTGCAAAAATGTCAACAATTCTTTTTTTTTCTGTCAATATGGGGTGCTGTGTGTACATTAATGAGGGGATAAAAAGAATTTAAATGATTTTAGCAAATGGCTGCAAAATAACAAAGACTGAAAAATTTAAGGGGTTCTGAATACATACATATACATATATATATATATATATATATATATATATATATATATATATATATATATATATATAAAGATATATATATATAAAGCAGTATCATGCTGTATAATGTTCTCTGAAGTCCCTAGGTTCTGCTAGTGGGACACAGTAATGCATCGTTAAATAAATATGTCTCGGTGAACATGATCTCTGTGAAGGTTGACTGTGTGGCAGAGGTTTTACTGTGGGCTAACAAACATGAAAAAATGCAACTAATGATGTGGACGGTGAAAGAGTTTATACAATGAGATGTTCCAGGCAGCATAGTTGGATACTTTGTAAACCACAATGACTTGAATGAAACTTACATTGGGACATGCATCCTCTCCTTTTTGACCAACCAGGATGTAAATCAGCTCTCCTTTCCTCAGCAGAAAGTCACCAGCTATGTAGATGCCGTGCGATCTACTTATGGCCATAACACTTCGGCCGCCTGCTGCACCAAAGGCTGTGATCCTAACAAACGCACACAACAGAAGGACAAACAAAAATAATCATAATTCATTCATATCATTAACTGTAGATGAATTGTATACCAGAAATGACTCAGAGGTTCCATTAACATTTACACACAACAACAAACAAATAACAAGCTAAATGAAATTGGAAAACCTACACATTCTGTCAGCGTCCTTCAATAATAATAATTGAGCTTCAAGGCACGTAAGCACAAGTATGCACGCATGCATTCAATATAATGCAGACACATAAAAGCAAATACATCGATTTTCATAGCACAGGACGCCCATTTCAACTGTCCCAGTTTTACCAGCCAGAAAAAAAACATTGATTGGTTTTTGGGAGTGCTTCGATATTGCTCTTCCCTGGTGGTCATGCTTGGTGGGGAGAAAATGCTGCCTGGTGGTTGGTAGCTACGTCAGCTGTTTGCCTAATGACTTTTGGGAGATGTAGACCAAACATTCATCTCTGTGGCCGTCTGCCAAATTCATTTACTGGCTCTGTCAGATAACCAAGCTGCATTAAGGCCACAATTTTGATGTTTGGAGGCAAAGAGTTTTTTTCTAAAAATTCTGGGACATGTGTCATGACTGTTATGTATTTAAAGACTCAAGACTCAGCAGGGCTGAGTGGGAGGTGAGAACTTTTTCGAAGTCGAATTCAAGATAAATGCTTCATGTTTTCATAAAATGCCCACAGGAGAGATATTGATTCGGCCCAAGATGATGGATACTACATATTGCATTCTAGCGTAAAACACAGGAAAATGTGTTCAGGCTGATTGTTGATGTATTTTTGAAGCCTTTTTGAAGATTCTCTCCTCTGCTCCTCTGTTCTTTTGAGGAACCTTGATGCCCTGCTGATGCATACAAGAGAGGAAGAAGTAGGCGGGAGAGAGGAGTGCATCGTTATGAAAGAGATGAGATGCTCAAGACTGTGGCTGTGCTCAGGAAATACAGTTTTAGTGTGAGATGTACAAGTATGTTTATTTGCAGCATAAGGCCAGTATTTCAAACACATGCCCTACATATAAGCCTGTTGCTATAACAATTTTGAAAATGTTATATATATATATATATATATGTATATGACCCTAATGAGGATAAGCGGTACAGAAAATGGATATATATTAGACTTTACACCGATTTTATCAGCCTTATCGGTATCGTCCGATAATTAGCATTTTATGCTGATCGATTTAAATGTCATAATCTGCCGATCCGATCAAAAGACCTTAACTCCGCGTTGCCGCGTGCACAGTATATTTGAATCCAAAAGGTAGTTTATTTTTAGACTTGTCGCGTGTCTTTTGATGAAGTACTGTAAATATCTGATGGCCAATGAAGTTATTTAAAAAAAACACAAAAAAAACATGTCTGCGGTGTGGGACAGACAACACGTTTGAGACAGGCAGACTACAAGACAAATTTGTTCTTTCATGATTGCACTGTCAGACTACTGCAATAAAATCTTGTATTCCGACACCACCGCATCCCGTTTTTGGGCTTTATCTTATCTAAGCAGGCAATAAAATGTTATGTAGGCTAGCAAGCTACTGCTAGCACGAACGGTTGTACGTAAACATGCTGCCGTTCTGTCGAATCATGCTCTAAAGTTTCGGTGTGGGTGAAGTAATTTAATTACAGTAAGTTCGCACCCATTATTTCTGTCATGTAATGTTGGTTTGAACTGACTGATTAGAATACACGATCTGACTAGAGCAGTGATTTCCAACCTTTATGGATCCATGGAACATATTTTATAATTGAAAAATCTCACGGAACACCAACAAACAAAAATGTCACAAAAAGTGGATACATTAATTACTGTATGTACTTCCTGCCTTCTAATAGAAGACCAATGTCAATGTCTTTGTCTCCAAAGTGTTCTGTAAATTGACTGCCTGTTGTACTAGAGCGGCTCCAACTACCGGAGACAAATTCCTTGTGTGTTTTGGACATAGTTGGCAAATAAAGATGATTCTGATTCTGATTCTGATTAATTTGTTCTGTCTGTCACTATGCCTCACTGGCATAAATAGAGGAACAAAGATACATTATTTATTGTAAGTATAATTTTTTGAGCAATTAAGTACACAAGTATATACAGTAAATGAACAGGTCATCTAAATAGACACATTTCTCCATCTTGTGATCGGATCGGTGATCGGTTATCAGTTTTTTAAACTCTGTGATCGGCCCCAAAAATCCTGATCGTGTAAAGCCTAATATATATATATATATATATATATATATATATATACACACACACACACACACAAACACACACACAATATATATAGAGCCAGGTTACTTTGAATAGTTTGTTTTTCCTTAAAACATTTAATCACCATTTAAAAACAGCTTTTTAAGGTCACTTGGGTTATATATGTCTGATATTTACATTTGTTTGATGATCTTAAAAATTAAAGTGGGGAAACAATGCAAAAATGTAATAATTTGAGAAGGGGGGCATAACAAAAGAGAGGAGTTTTACAATGACCCCAGGGACTGAGCCTTTGACCTCTCTCTTCTAAACCGACACCTATTCTCAACACAAATTTTGAAGGAGAAGCTTTTTTGAGAAATGCTCGACCTGATCAATCGAATATTCCTTTTTTTCTTTTGAATTAAGTCACATTTTTATCATGCTTTGGATCTTCAGACTTTGGACTTTTTATTTACCATCTATTGAGATTTTGAACGTAACCAACTGTTTTCCTTGAACTGATGTTTTTGGACTGCTTTGGTTTTCATGTCAGAGGATTGGCTTGGAATAGTTTATCTCATTTGTGAGTGAGTAGATGTTTCACATGCAGTTCCTTTTTGTGAATTTTTTTATTTTTATTATTTGATGCTTGTGCCCTTGTATAAATCTTTTTCTGATTATGGAAAAATGTTCCTTCCTTTTATTTTAAGAATAATAAGTGCAGTGTTATCCATGTTAGCAGACATAATCACACATTACCAACACAGCGTATGATTGTTTTACTACTATTTTTGAAAGGTTGTTTTGGCTATAATTTAAATAACAACAGGTCCTGACTGTCACATCAAGACCGTCTAACCTTCCTAGGTCAATTCCAAGTGCAAAAGCTCATGTGAGAGAGAGCAGCTATAAAGAAGCGAGGTTCACCTGACATCTACTTAGGTTACTCTGTCGAGGTGCGGCCTAACGTAAGCGGGGCCGACGCTTCATTAGCAGCTGTGAGAACCAAGGCGAATCTTTCTTGACACTGGCTTAAGCAAGCTCCCGTTTCTGGTTACGGTCAACTGTGTGATATGCAGGGACAACGGGGAGCGTTAACCGTTTAAACAGAGAACCGATCAGGACTCCCATAGTGCCTTAGGTACAGGGGAGCCTGGGGTAAACGAGAGCACACATATATATACACACACACACACAGTCACCTCTAAAAGTATTGGAACGGCAAGGGCAATTGCTTTGTTTTTGTTGTATACTGAAGACATTTGGGTTTCAGATCAAATGTCCAGCTTTTATTTCATGGTATTGACATCTAGATGTGTTAAACAACTCAGGACAGAGCACCTTTCGTTTGCAGCCACCCTCTTTTAAAGCAAAAGTATTGGAACATACATGATTAAATTAACTTAAAGTGAATAACATTTAATATTTGGTGGCATAACCCTTACTTGCAATAACTGCATCCAGCCTGTGACCCATTGACTTCACCAGACTGTTGCATTCTTAATTTTCAAATGCTTTTCCAGGCCTTTATGCAGCCTCTTTCAGTTCTTGTTTGTTTCTCTGGATTTCTCCCTACAGTCTCCTCGACAGGAGGTAAAATGCATGCTCTATTGGGTTAAGGTCCGGTGATTGACTTGGCCAGTCGAAGCCCTTGCACTTTTTTCTCCCTGATGAAATCCTTTGTTGTGTTGAAAGTGTGTTTTGGGTCATTGTCTTCTTTAAATTGCCCGACAAAATGGTTGTCCAGTCTCTGCAGGGCAGGAGTGAAGGTATCACAATCCACTGTTCGAAAAAGACTTCAAGAGAATAAATATATAGGCCATACCACAAGATGCAAACCACTCATCAGCAAAAAGAGTCAGAAGGCCAGATTGGATTTTGCAAAGTACAGAGATGAGCCATAAAAGTTTTGGAACAAAGTTTTATGGACTGATGAGACCAAGATTAACCTCTACCAAAATGATGGAAAGGCCAAAGTATAGAGAAAGAAAGTATCTGCTTATGAGCCACACAAGCTCATCTGTGAAGCATGGTGGAGGTAATTTCATGGCTTGCTGCTTGCATGGCTGCTTCGGGAACGGGCTCACTATTCTTTATTGATGATGTAACTCATGATGGTACCAGCAGAATGAATTCTGAAGTCTACAAAACCATTTTGTCTGGCAATTTACAGAAAAATGCATCCAAACTAATCGGGAGAAGCTTCGTCATGCAACAAGACAATGACACCGCCAACACAACAAAGGACTTAAAAGTAAGTGGAAGGTCTTAGACTGGCCAAGTCTATCACCTTACCTTAACCCAATAGACCATGCATTTTACCACCTGAAGAGGAGACTGAAGGGAGAAACCCCAAGAAACAAACAATGACTGAAAAAGGCTTCAGTTAAGGCCTGGAGAAGCATTTCAAATGACGAATGCAACAGTCTGGTGAAGTCAATGGGTCGCAGGCTTGATGCAGTTGTTGCAAGTAAAGCAAAGCAAATTTATTTATAGAGCACATTTCATACACAAGGTAACTCAATGTTCTTTACATGATTAAAAGCATTTAATAACAAAGAAAAAACAGCTTATAAACATTTAAAACAAAGAGAAAAAATAAAATAAAAATACAATTAAAACAGCGTACAGTGCAAGAAATATAATTTAAAAGTGGAGATCCTCTAAAAAGCATGGGAAAAAAGAAGAGTTTTTAACCTGGACTTAAAAACATGTACACTTGGGGCTGACATCACTTCTGTAGGAAACGTATTCCATTTGTGTGCAGCATAATAGCTAAATGCTGCTTCACCATGTTTGCTTTGGACTTTGTGCTCCACTATTTGACCTGAGTCTGTTGATCTCAGACCTCTATGTTCTGGTCAGAACCCAAGCTGCAGCATTCTGAATGTGCTGCAGCTCTTTAATGCTCTTTTAGGGAGTCCAGTCAGAAGACCATTACAATAGTCAAGTCTACTTGAGATTAAAGCATGGATGAGCTTCTCCTGGTCTGCTTGGCACATGCAAGCCTTCACTCTGGATATGTTCTTCAGATGGTTGAAGGCAGTTTTAGTAATTGATTTGATATGACTGTTGAAAGTCAGGTCTGAATCTATCAGAACACCAAGGTTTTGGACTTGGTCTTTAGTTTTTAAAGAGATTGACTCCAGGTATTTACTAACAGCAATCCTCTTTTCTTTATTGCCAAACACAATTATCTCAGTTTGTTGTGGTTTAATTGAAGAAAATTTTGGCTCATCCAGATATTTATCTGTTTTAGACAGTGACACAACACCTTAATTGAACTGTAGTCATCTAGAGACACTGCTAGATATAACTGTGTCATCTGCATAGCTATGATAGTCAAAATTAAAGTTCTGAAGAATTTGACCCAAGGGTAGCATATACAGGCTGAACAGAAGGGATTCAAGAACTGTCCCTTGAGGGACCCCATAGGTCATTGCCATTCGATGAGATTGAACACTTCCAATGGTTACAAAATAACTTTTTTCCTCCAGGTAGGACCTGAAACATTTAAGGACTGTTCCATTTAGTCCTACCCACGGTTCCAACCTGTTCAGCAGTATATTATGATATACAGTATCAAAAGCCGCACTGAGGTCCAACAAGACCAGAATTGACACCTTTCCCGAGTCAGTATTCAACCTTATATCATTTAGCACTTTGATAGAGCAGATTCTGGACTGTGATGAGTTCGGAACCCTGGCTGAAATTTGTCAAAAAGTTGATTTAAGTTTAAGAAAAGCTGCTGAACCGTTTTCTCGAGAGTTTTTGGGTCAACTGTGTCAAGTTCTGACACGGTAATAGAGTTTTTTCTGGGTGGCTTCAGATGTACAACCCTAATTCCAATGAAGTTGGGACACAGTGGTAAACACGACCTTGTCCCAGCTTTTTTGGAACATGTTGCAGCCATAAAATTCAAAGTTAATGATTATTTGCTAAAAGCAATAAAGTTTATCAGTTTGAACATTAAATATCTTGTCTTTGTAGTGTATTCAATTAAACATAGGTTGAACATGATTTGCAAATCATTGTATTCTGTTTTTATTTATGTTTAACACAACGTCCCAACTTTATTGGAATTGGGGTTGTAGTATCATTTTATAATTTTGCTGATTTGTGCTAATATTTAACCTGATGGATTGTATTTTTTCACTAAAATAACAAGCAAATTCATTGCATTTATCTGCTGTTAGGAGTTCTGGAGCTATCTGATTCGGGGGGGGGGGGGGGGGGGGGGGGTGTGTGCTTGTCAACCACAGCAAATAGAGTGTGAGTATTGTTGAAGTTCTTACTGATGATTTCAGAAGAGTGTTGCGGTCTAGCCCTGACTAACTCTTGGTTAAAATTACAAAGACTGTCTGTAGAGGTCATAGTCAATTTGGAGTTTAGTTTTTCTCCACCTACGTTCTGCTTTCCTACACTTTGATTTAGAGGTATTTGCCATCATTGTGCTCTTTCACAGTGTTTGAGGTCGCCTCAAGATTGCCTTAGTTTTAATCGGAGCGACAGCATTCATGACATTTGAGATTTTACAGGTGAAATTATCCAAAAGTTCATCAACTGTCTCAGCATTACCAGTTTGTGGCACAAACTTAGTGGCGGTACTATCATTTATGTACCTTTTCTTAATAGACATAGAGGTTGTCTGAACTATTGGAAGAATCTGTAATTCAAAGAATACACAAAAATTGTCAGAAATAGCCATATCCTTAATGCCAATTGATATAATTTAAACATCCTTAGAAATGACCAGGTCTAAGATGTGACCTTGAGTGTGGGTTGGACTCTTAATATGTGGAGATAGGTCAAATGTGTCTAGTATAGCAGAGAGTTCTTTAGATTTTTATTTCCATGTTATTGTCAACATGAATGTTAGTCTTCTGTTATGACAAAATAGTTGTAGTCAGTACAAATAACTGACAGCAGTTCTGAAAAGTCCTCCATAAATTTTCTACTGCATCTTGGAGGCCCATAAATTATTAAAACAATAACCTTTGGGTCACCTTTAACTAAAAAACAGAGATATTCAAAAGAGCTAAAATCACCCAGTATAATTTCTTTACACTGAAAGAATTACTTAAAAATAACAGCAAAACCACCGCTTTTTTTCCCTATTCGACACTTGTTCATAAAATAAAAATTTGCTGGTGTTGCCTCATTTAAAATGGTATTACAGCTACTTTCTGTTAACCACGTTTCATTTAGTAACAAAAAGTCCAGCTCATAGGTTGTAATGATGTCATTAATCAACATTGATTTATTACCAAGTGACCTGATGTTGAAAAGAGCTAGTCTCGCAGAGATAACTGTGACAATGGTTTGATAGATTCACATTTTATCCTCACTGAATTTGTAGTTCTACTTTTTTGTGCAATATTTCTTTGACCGACTTTCTGTCCCTTGTAATTACAGGGATCTGCCTGATCTCCATTTGGGTCTGACTTATTCTGCAAAAGAAGAAGAAGAAGAAGAAGAAGAAGAATCATCTTTTATTGTCATGAACATGCATGCATGCACACGAAATTTGTTCTCTGCATTTAACCCATCACAGTGAACACATACACATGTTAGTGGAACACACTGGAGCAGGGGGCAGCTGAAGCGCCCGGGGAGCATTTCGGGGTATCAGTGTCTTGCTCAAGGACACCACAGCCGTGAGTCCGCGGGATGTTGGCGGATGGTCCAGTCGGGGTTTTGAACCTAGGTCCCCCACGGTGGCAGGCGATGAGCTTAACCATTGGGCCACGGCTGCCCAATGACCCCGCAGATATCAGTCAGATTCTTCATGGGTGGAGGAGGGGCCCTTCGCATCTTAGTGGACGGTGGTTTCAGGGTAGGGGGGATGGGAGAAAGATTTTGGCGTGGTGTACGTTGGATTCCAATATATACAATCGCTTTCATCCTGTCTGTCACACCGAGCAGTGAATTAAGGCTTGTAGAGAGTGAGTTTTGCGTTGGGATTTGCTCCAATGGGCCAGGGAGGGGTGTGGGAGATTCAACGTGCTGGCTCATCTCATTTGTCATTCGCTCCTCCGATTGTTTGGATGACGCTGATGAATCCGTCTGCGCCTCGTGTCGCCTTATCTCCTGTTCCTCCAATTGTTTGGGAACAACTGCATCTGTTTGTCCTTCAGCCTTGTCACCAAGGCCAGAGTTTTCTTGTTGGGATGCTGAATGATGTACACAGTAAAAAATGTTGGCACCCAATAACTTAACACCTTGTCTATTTAGACAGAAACCATCTGCCTTGTAAAGAGGTCTGCGCTCCCAAAAAAATGCAGAAATTGTCAATGAAATTCAAGTAAGAGTTATGCTACCAAATATTAAATGTTAATCACTTTATGTTAATATTATGTTATCCAACACTTTTACTTTTGCTCACTTGAAAAGTGGGTGGCTTCAAACAAAAGGTGCTCTGTCCTGAGTTGTTTAACACATCTAGATATAAATATCATCAAATAAAAGCTGGAATTCTGAACTTTTGTCTCATATTCATCTTTTGATCTGAAACCCAAATGTCTTTAGTATACAAAAAAAAAAAAAAATTGATTGAAGTAATTGACCTTGTCGTTCCAATACCTTTGAAGGTGACTGTGTATATACATACATATATATACGTTTTCTGAGCCGCTTCTCCTCACTAGGGTCGCGGGCGTGCTGGAGCCTATCCCAGCTATCATCGGGCAGGAGGCGGGGTACACCCTGAACTGGTTTCCAGCCAATCGCAGGGCACATAGAAACAAACAACCATTCGCACTCACAGTCATGCCTACGGGCAATTTAGAATCTCCAATTAATGCATGTTTTTTGGGATGTGGGAGGAAACCGGAGTGCCCGGAGAAAACCCACGCAGGCACGGGGAGAACATGCAAACTCCACACAGGCGTGGCCGGGGATTGAACCCGGGTCCTCAGAACTGTGAGGCTGACGCTCTAAAAAGTCGTCCACCGTGCCGCCTATACATATATATATATATATATAAATACATATATATATATATATATATATATATATATATATATATATATATATATATATATATATATATATATATATATATATATATATATATATATATATATATATATATATATATATATATATATATATGGAGCTAAGTTGTCTGGGGAGCTAAGTTGTCTGGGGCTTTATGCCCCTGGCAGGGTCACCCATGACAAACAGGTCCTAGGTGAGGGACCAGACAAAGCACAGCTCAAAGACCCCTAATGATGACGACAAACAATGGACTTCGTTTTCCCTTGCCCGGACGCGGGCCACCGGGGCCCCCCACTGGAGCCAGGCCTGGTGGTGGGGCTCGAAGGCGAGCGCCTGGTGGCCGGGCCTGCACCCATGGGGCCCGGCTGGGCACAGCCCGAAAGGATAACGTGGGTCCCCCTTCCCATGGGCTCACCACCTGTGGGAGGGGCCATAGGGGTCGGGTGCAGTGTGAGCTGGGCGGTGGCCGAAGGCGGGGACCTTGGCGATCCGATCCCCGGCTACAAAAGCTGGCTCTAGGGACGTGGAATGTCACCTCTCTGGCAGGGAAGGAGCCCTAGCTGGTGTGTGAGGTCGAGAAGTTCCGACTCGATATAGTCGGACTCGCCTCCACACACACCTTGGGCTCTGGTACCAGTCCTCTCGAGAGGGGTTGGACTCTCTTCCACTCTGGAGTTGCCCATGGTGAGAGGCGCCGAGCAGGTGGGGGTATACTTATTGCCCCCCGGCTCTGCGCCTGTACGTTGGGGTTCACCCCGGTGGACGAGAGGGTAGCCTCCCTCCGCCTTCGGGTGGGGGGACGGGTCCTGACTGTTGTTTGTGCCTATGCACCAAACAGCAGTTCAGAGTACCCACCCTTTTTGGAGTCCTTGGAGGGGGTGCTGGAGAGCGCTCCCGCTGGGGACTCCATTGTTCTGTTGGGGGACTTCAATGCTCACGTGGGCAATGACAGTGAGACCTGGAAGGGCGCGATTGGGAGGAACGGCCCCCCCGATCAGAACCCGAGCGGTGTTCTGTTATTGGACTTCTGTGCTCGTCACGGATTGTCCATAACGAACACCATGTTCAAGCATAAGGGTGTCCACACGTGCACTTGGCACCAGGACACCCTAGGTCGCAGTTCGATGATCGACTTTGTGGTCGTGTCATCGGACTTGCGGCCGCATGTCTTGGACACTCGGGTGAAGAGAGGGGCGGAGCTGTCAACTGATCACCACCTGGTGGTGAGTTGGCTCCGATGGTGGGGGAAGATGCCGGTCCGACGTGGCAGGCCCAAACGTATTGTGAGGGTCTGCTGGGAATGTCTGGCAGAATCCCCTGTCAGAAGGAGTTTCAACTCCCACCTCCGACAGAACTTTGCTCATGTTCCGGGGGAGGCGGGGGACATCGAGTCCGAGTGGACCATGTTCCGCGCCTCCATTGCTGAGGCGGCCGACCGGAGCTGTGGCCGTAAGGTGGTCGGTGCCTGTCGTGGCGGCAATCCCCGAACCCGTTGGTGGACACCAACGGTGAGGGATGCCGTCAAGCTGAAGAAGGAGTCCTATCGGGCCTTTTTGGCCTGTGGGACTCCTGAGGCAGCTGATGGGTACCGGCTGGCCAAGCGGAATGCAGCTCTGGTGGTTGCTGAAGCAAAAACCCGGGCATGGGAGGAGTTCGGTGAGGCCATGGAGAAAGACTTCCGGACGGCTTCGAGGAAATTCTGGTCCACCATCCGACGTCTCAGGAGAGGAAAGCAGTGCACCACCAACACTGTGTATAGTGGGGATGGGGCGCTGCTGACCTCGACTCGGGACGTTGTGAGTCGGTGGGGAGAATACTTCGAAGACCTCCTCAATTCCACCGACACGCCTTCCCATGGGGAAGCAGAGTGTGGGTTCTCTGAGGCGGGCTCTCCTATCTCTGGGTTTGAGGTCACCGAGGTAGTTAAAAAGCTCCTCGGTGGCAGGGCCCCGGGAGTGGATGAGATTCGCCCGGAGTTCCTAAAGGCTCTGGATGTTGTGGGGCTGTCCTGGTTGACACGCCTCTGCAACATCGCGTGGACATCGGGGACAGTGCCTCTGGATTGGCAGACTGGGGTGGTGGTCCCCCTTTTTAAGAAGAGGGACCGGAGGGTGTGTTCCAACTACAGGGGGATCACACTGCTCAGCCTCCCTGGTAAGGTCTATTCAGGGGTGCTGGAGAGGAGGGTCCGTCGGGAAGTCGAATCTCAGATTCAGGAGGAGCAGTGTGGTTTTCGTCCTGGCCGTGGAACAGTGGACCAGCTCTACACCCTCGGCAGGGTCCTCGAGGGTGCATGGGAGTTCGCCCAACCAGTCTACATGTGTTTTGTGGACTTGGAGAAGGCGTTCGCCCGTGTCCCTCGGGGAGTCCTGTGGAGAGTGCTTCAGGAGTATGGGGTTCCGAACCCCCTGATACGGGCTGTTCGGTCCCTGTACGACCGGAGTCAGAGTTTGGTCCGCATATCCGGCAGTAAGTCGGACTCGTTCCCGGTGAGGGTTGGACTCCGTCAAGGCTGCCCTTTGTCGCCGATTCTGTTCATAACTTTTATGGACAGAATTTCTAGGTGCAGCCGAGGCGTAGAGGGGGTCCGGTTTGGTGGCCTCAGTATGGCATATCTGCTTTTTGCAGATGATGTAGTTCTGTTGGCTTCATCAAGCCGTGACCTCCAACTCTCATTGGAGCAGTTCGCAGCCGAGTGTGAAGCGGCTGGGATGAGAATCAGCACCTCCAAATCTGAGACCATGGTCCTCAGTCGTGAAAGGGTGGCATGCCATCTCCAGGTCGGGGATGAGATCCTGCCCCAAGTGGAGGAATTCAAGTATCTTGGGGTCTTGTTCACGAGTGAGGGAAGAATGGAACGGGAGATCGACAGGCGGATCGGTGCAGCGTCTGCAGTGATGCGGACTTTGTATCGGTCCGTTGTGGTAAAGAAAGAGCTAAGCCGAAAGTCGAAGCTCTCAATTTACCGGTCGATCTTCGTTCCTACCCTCACCTATGGTCATGAGCTGTGGGTCGTGACCGAAAGAACAAGATCCCGGATACAAGCGGCCGAAATGAGTTTCCTCCGCAGGGTGTCCGGGCTCTCCCTTAGAGATAGGGTGAGAAGCTCGGTCATCCGGGAGGATCTCAGAGTAGAGCCGCTGCTCCTCCGCATTGAGAGGAGCCAGATGAGGTGGCTGGGGCATCTGATTCGGATGCCTCCCGGATGCCTCCCTGGTGAGGTGTTCCGGGCATGTCCCACCGGGAGGAGACCCCGGGGACGACCCATTTTGCCATGTATACCATCATTCGGAATAGAGCCGGGAAAACCTCTGTCTGCGCATGCTTCGCCTTGACGTAAATGCATGGGGACGTGATCGCAGCTCCCGATGGAGCTCGTACACCACGGAGATCTTGTTTTTAACTACTTTTACGTTGTTTTTATCAAGTGTTTTTTCAATAAACGTACAAAAACAATCTCAACTTCTGTGCTGAATAAACGAGGGACCTCCATCTTGATAAATGACGTGACAATCACGACGATGTGCGCATGTCTCACGGCTCTTCCAATTAAATGTAGTATACATCATGTACACATCCGATCCGAATAGTTCACGTCCCAGGTAAACAGTTGACCAGAGATCCTCTTTCGGAATTATTTAAATCGGAAATTCAAATACAAAGGCTCCATCTAAACTGGCTACTGTGTGGTTGGTCCGCCAGCCCTTCACCTGTCAATCAAATATACCGTGACATTCGCTGATTCTCAACTTCTGGCTGAAAAATATGTGCCACTGAGGTTAAGCTTAATAAACACTAAATTGCGTTAATTTGATGTGTAATCAGTCACATTGGTAATACAGGTGGAATAAAATACAGAAATTAAACTAACCCCAAGCTACTTTGTACCAATTTGTAGTTATTCTGGTAGTTGCTGCAATGTTTACTCACTATGCGTGGAGCACGTGGTTGAAGAGTAGGAGGCTCTTTTCTTGGTCGTCTCAGACGGGAATAAGGCAGTTGAAACGTCGGGGAAGAAGATGGACCAAAGGAAGAAAACCGAAAAGGACTACCAAAAGGAAAATTGATGGTCATGCTGATGCGGGAAGTTGCGCTCAGAACATTTTCTGCCATTGGACTTGCTGGTGGCCCACGCTTTTACGCTTGGTTGAGAGCGTAACTTGCGGGTTGATCAGAGGTTTCTCTAGTCGCTTAGCGAGGCAAAAAGGGCTACGAAGACAAAAGCAGCATCGCAGCTTAGCGCCAGACTGAGCCTTCCTCGTTGTCTAGGGAGAACCACATGATGACAAAGACGAAGGGGGTGGGGATGGAAGCCAAGCGCAGAAGCAAAACCAGGAAGCAAGAGAGAGAGAGACAAAGGAAGGGTCTGCCCTTTATACCTCTGAGACACGGGAGAAAAGAGATCATGTCCCTGACTTGGATTTCTGTTCTAACTTTCTCAAGTGCGCGGGTCAAGCCCTAATCACGGGTGAACTCCGCACATTTTCAAAAACGATTCCCAGCTTTGAAACTGTCTCAAGCAGAGATTAAGTATATGAAATGAGCTTGTTTCAATCTTAGTTCTGGCATATAAAATAATATTGTTCAACACAACGTAATTTCATACTTTTGGCTTAAAACACATTTGTACAGTCCTCGTGAAGAGACTCATCGCAGAATCAACACATTAATGACACAGAAAACAAGGTGCACATTCAGGGTACACATGCAGGCCTGTACACGTCCGTACAGACGTGGTATGTCCTTAACTACATTGTTCATTCTCAACACATAACGTATGGTCACAAGGGGTCCATCTTGGAGTGTTTTTGGTCACCACTGGGGGTGCCCGTGCTCAATCGATGAGGGATGTCTGGCATCTATGAGTCTGCTAAGAGCATTTTGAGGGCTGATAGGAGAGGGATTGTGTCCAGTTCAACAGTCATTAATAATTTTCCTCCCCCAGCCGCGCTGTGGTTCATGAAGAGACACCCCAGACCTTCTGGGGCATTTTGGGTCGTCTCCACAGAGAAGTCCATTTTTTTTTAGATTTTAGGAGGGGGAAAGAACAAGCTTAATCTGGTGTCCATTTGATTCAATACACACATCCTGTCAGGTTGTCAGGGGGGTTCGGGAGGGGTCTTCTGAATAGATTTACACAAGCAGGGCAGGCCAGTCTTTTGTAGTCTGTGTGGCGAGTCGCTATCCATTACAGTAGCTTCCAGCTACGTACTAATATTTTATTGGTTCATGTTGATGTCATTCTGTAACTTGTTTGTAGTATATTGCCAAGAAATGTGTACAGTTAAGCTAATGCACTTTTGTACTGTGGAGAAGTAATATTACTGCTACTCAACATCTGCTGAGAGTAACAAAGTATAATTACAGCTCTGATTTTTATAATGAGTTCCAAAAACTACTGTATAAAGTAATACAGTATTATGTAAACATTTTCAACATAATGACTGTGTCCTACCTGTATGTGCCAGTTTCAGGGACCTGCCACATTTGAATGCCTTTGAAGAGTCCCCGGGTGCCCACTGTCACATTGATTTTGCTGCTTCTATAGGAATGGAAGCACTGGGTGGGAGTTGGACCTTCTGGGCCGCCAGCACCACAGGTGTTAAAAATCCATTTTTTGGCTGAACACCAAGGAGAGAGGATAACATTTAAGATTAGACAGACATACTGTATCTCGATAGAGAGATTAAGAGACAGGAATGTAATGTAAGCAATACCTAATGCATTGAATGCAATTTATCTTACTTACCTACTCTAAATCACACATGGATGAATATATAATAAATTACTGCAAGGTGAGGATGTGAGTTGTATCAGGTACGTTTAGTCATATGAGAGTCCATTATTGTAATATTAACAATGGAAGCGAATGTCCCATGTGTCACAACTAATAAGAGCTCTCACTGAAATTAGCTTGAGAATATTCTTGTCATGGCGGCACGGTGGCCGACTGGTTAGCACAGGACTGGGGTTCAAATCCCGGCATCGCCTGTGTGGAGTTTGCATGTTCTCCCCGTGCCTGCGTGGGTTTTCTCCGGGTACTCCGGTTTCCTCCCACATCCCAAAAACATGCATGTAGGTTAATTAAAGACTCTAAATTTCCCGTAGGTGTGAATGTGAGTGTGAATGGTTGTTTCTTTATATGTGCCCTGAGATTGGCTGGCGACCAGTTCAGGGTGTACCCCGCCTTTCACCCGAAGATAGCTGGGATAGGCTCTAGCACACCCGTGACCCTAGTGAGGATAAGTGGTACGGAAAATGAACGAATGAATAATCTTGTCATGTGGACAACAGAAGGACTTCCTGCTACTAGAGCAAACAAGCAGCAGCTTCAAGTCATAGTCAATTCTGCCGTTTCCCACAATAGTGGCCCTGGTGACGTCTGACTTGTTTCACAGTGTGACTGTCGTGCAGTTTGTGATTCAATAGAATAGAGCCCTACTGGTTTTGTATTACTTTTGTACCACAGAATGCGGACTGGGTGATAGGTTACATATGTTACATATAAGCTGCTTCATGTACCTGCAAAGGTTTATTTATTTTATTTATTTATTTATTTTATTTTTTTACAGAGCAGTTGTAGTGTAGTGTACATAGTTTTTAAATGTGTTTATTTGTATTTGTAATTGTCTCATTTAAATACAAATAAGCAAAGGCTTTTTATGCAGCTGTTTGTTGTGTGCACATTTTTGTTTGAAGAGAGATTGGATTTAAACATATGAGGGAGTACTCAAGCATTCCTGGTGTGTAGCCTTCCTCAGTGGTTATTTTTTTCATTTTTTTTTTTACATAGAAACACCACCATTGCTAACCGACTTCCCATTCAAACATTGTACAACATATAACTGACCTACTCCATTCTAAAGACGATATAAATGACAGCTAAGGTAATAGTTTACTGTCTGCACCTTAACAAAGCACATTTACCGTTTGCCTATGGAGGGTATAGCTGTTTCTAAATGAGGGGGATACACGCTACTATTAAATGAGCTGGATCAAAGTTGGCACATTATAGCTAGATCTGCATACAAAATCAAGCATGGGAGTCAAATTACTGTAATTAAAAAAGATGGATTTGCATGACTGCTTGTTTTTGTTCTCCTCACACTAAACCCAAAGTAACAACAACAACAACACAACAGCAACTACAGTGAACTGTTAGATAAGGAAACAATGAAGAATTTCAACTTCTCAACTAATAAGAAATGAGATATGGCAGAACCGTCTCTGCATGAAGCGGAAGGGGGGCAACATCTGCTTGAAGACCAAGTTGAAAGAGCCAATTGGATTGTTTCAAGCAGTAGTCATTCTATTTGATTTGGAGCCAGTTTTCATCTAATCCACAGTGCTTGGATTTGTTGTCTGATGTTGCGTGAGCGGAACTTGAACACCTTGATATGAAAATGTGCTGCGGGTTCAAAGAAGATCACGCTTGTACACACTGCCTCACTTTTGCAGATGATCACTTTTGGAAATGTTATATTTTGTATCAAATGCTTATCTCTGTCACACGCTCACACATGTGCACACCCACGTGTGGGAAGAGAGAACTCATATTGAGGTTATTGATGCATTCCCTCCAATACAGAGTGAACTACCACAATCTCGGATTACTTTTCCAGTAAAAAGCTGAGGATGAGTACATTTTGAACAGAAGAGGAGGTGAAAAGCGATTGCGTCTTTTGCCAGGATAGTGCATCATGGACGCAGATAAAGAAGGAAAAGCCAAAGACGAAAGTGTGTGCAGGTGAAGTTGGGGTGAGTAAAAAAATAGTGCAAGGAGAGCAGAGTGAGATCAGAGGCAGCTGACAGAAAGACATGGTGGTTTGGTGAAGGGGCAAACACCTGAACTCACAAAGTGTCAATAAATAAAACCTCTTAGCAATGGGAAACAAATGTAACATAAAAGATGGTGTTGAGATATGCTGGTAGGGAAAGATGAAGGACAGAGGAAACGAGGCGTTTGTTGGGGTTAATCACGGAGTGTGTCAAGGGAAGAGAGGAGGTTTGTTGGAGTGACAGGCTGGCTGAGTTAAAATCCCCATCAGGCCCAGCACATGGCAACACATCAGGCCCACAAGCGGAGAAGGCAGACACCCGGCGAATGTTAAGCACTCTTGACTGTCCTCAGAACAGTCAACTGCAAATTAAACATCTTTGCCCTCTACGGTTACTATCTATGATAACAAGGACAAGAGTAGTGATGATCTCGGTCAGTAGGTTTTATTGGAAGTGAAATTTCTTTTTTTTTAAATGTCATACATCCTCCTCAGAATAAAGTCAAGACTGAAGCCTCTAATCCAGCTCATACTCTTGATACATCATCGTAGCATGTAAGCAGGTCAAACCTGCCTGACTCTCCTATGAACAAAACAAGTCAGCAGCTTGCGTTCCAGACTGACAAGCCAATGCACAAGAAGCACCCCAAATTAGCATATTTCTATTTGGCTCTTGTTCTTACTCATCTACACCTTTTCAGCATATTGAATAGTACATGCCGGATTGGCGGCGTGCAGAGATGATTCACTGGCTGCTACATCAATCTGGGATTTCATCTATTTGGGGAAACATCGTTTTACTGATCTCATTAGACCACTAGGAGGAACCCAAGTAAATTATTTGAAATATTTGATTTATGTTTTTTGATTGATCCGATTTCCTTTGAATGGTCTCAGCACATTACTAAACATGTTGCCACTGAAATACAGTGGAACCTCCAAATTCGACCGTGGTACTATTAGGAGTTTACCCCCACCGAAATATGCCTAAAAAGTCACAAAAGCCTGGTGATTGCATGGCTATCGTGTAATTTCACATAAGGCTTCATCAAATCTTGTGAGACTTCAGCTCATTGAGATCTAAATGAGATCTAATTTTACTGATAAAATAATAATAAATTAATAAATTCCATACACAAAATAATTTTACCAAGCAGATGCATGTATATGGCCTGTAATCAAAATCATAATGGATATCGATGAGCATACAAATGATCAGAGAATTTTGCCAACAAAGAACAGTTTATAGCACACACAACCAACAATGTTGACAATAAGTTTCTTAAACATGACATACAGATGAAGCAACCACAAAGTGCAAGATGGGTTCTTATGTTGCCTGCCGAACAGCAGAAAAGTTTTTCATTCTGACAGTACCTATAAAACACCACTAAGTGACAAAATTGTTCTGCAAACATCTTCCTGTCTCCTCTTCATTACATGTGTCAAAGGGTGAGTAGTTTTAGAGTGACAAGTGCATAAAGGAGCACAAATAAACACAGAATAGATGGCTACAATATGGCAATAAATAGCCGAGTGCACTTTGTTCTCGTTAATGCTGTGAATATAAAATGTGCTGCTATCAGATGTCTGTGGGTGCAAACTGCCAACAATTTACCACAGATGTCTGTTAAATCAATGATCTAATCTTTTTACCTCATTATAATGATATTCGAGAATGCTTTGAGCCAAAAAGTAACCTGCTCAAATGCAGACTGAAGGTTGGATGGCTTTCATATCACATGCGAACCGCTATACAGCATTTGGAACTGTGGCTCCGGTTGATTTGGTCAGCACCAGAGTTCGTATGTTGTGTTCACGCCTGACCAACTGAACTCATGGAGGGGGCAAAATGACCTACAGTTTGATTAAAACAAACTAAAAGGTGCAACCCCTCCCTGAGCCGTCACCTTATCGTGGTGAAGGGGTTTGTGTTTACCGATGATCCTAGGAGGTAAGTTGTCTGGGGCTTTACGCCCCTGGTAGGGTCACCCATGGCAAACAGGTCCTAAGTGGGGGACCAGACAAAGCACAGCTTAAGCGACGTCTTATGATGATAAAAAACAATCAGAACTAAGAACTACTGTAAGTTTCCCTTGCCCAGACGCGGGTCACTGGAGCCCCCCTCTGGATCCAGGCCTGGAGGTGGGGCTTGAAGACAAGGGGCATGGTGCCATGGGTGTATGCCCGGCCGGGCACCGCCCGAAGTGGTTATGTGGGTCCCCCTTCCCGTGAACTCACCACCTGTGAGAGGGGTCAAGGGGGTCTGGTGCATAGTGAGCTGGGTGGCGGCCGAAGCCGGGGCCTTAGTGGTCCGATCCCCGGCTACAGAAGGTGGCTCTAGTGAAATGGAATGTCACCTCTCTGGCAGGGAAGAGCCCAAGCTGATGTGCGAGGTTGAGAAATTCAGACTCCTTGCCATTCTGGAGTTGCCCACGGTGAGAGGCGCCAAGCAGGTGTGGGCATACTTATTGGCCCCCGACTCGGTGTCTCTATGCTGGGGTTTATCCTGGTTGACGAAAGGTAAGCCTCCCTCCGCCTTCGGGTGGGAGGACGGGTCCTGACTGCTGTTTGTGCCGATGCACCAAACAGTATCAGAGTACAGGATGGTATGTTCCAACTATAGGGGGATCACACTCCTCAGCCTCCCTGGTAAGGTCTATTCAGGGGCTTTGGAGAGGAGGGTCTCCCAGGAAGTGGAATCTTAGATTTAGGAGGAGCAGTGTGGTTGTCGTCCTGGCCGTGGAACAGTGGACCAGCTCTACACCCTGAGCAGGGTCCTTGAGGGTGCACTGGAGTTTGCCCAACCGGTCTATCTGTGTTTTGTGGATGGCGTTCGACAGCGTCCCCTCGGGGAGCCCTGTCCGGCGAGCCCTGTCCAGGGTGCTCCAGGAGTAACGGACTTCCTGCTACAGGCTGTTTGGTCCCTATACGACCGGTGTCAGAGTTTGGGCCGCATTGGCAGCAGTTAGTCGGATTCGTTTCCAGTGAGAGTTGAACTCTGCCAAGGCTGTCCTTTGTTCATTACCTTTATGGACAGAATCTCTAGGCACAGCCAGGGTGTTGAGGGGGTCCAGCTTGATGACATCAGTATCATGTCGCTGCTTTCTGCAGAGGATGTGGTTCTGATGGCTTCATCAAGCCGTGATCTCCAACTCTTGCTGGAACGGTTCGCAGCCGAGTGTGAAGCGGCTGAGATGAAAATCAGCACCTCCATATCTGAGGCCATGGTCCTCAGTCGGAAAAGGGTGGCGTCCCCTCTTCGGGTCAGGGAGGAGATCCTGCCCCAAATGGAGGAGTTCAAGTATCTCGGGATATTGTTCACGAGTGAGGGAAGAATGGAGAGGGAGATCGACAGGCTGATCGGTGCAGCATCTGCACTAATGCATACCCTGTATCGGTCTGTCATGGTGAAGAAGGAGCTGAGCCGAAAAGCAAAGCACTCGATTTACCAGTTGATCTATATTCCTACCCTCACATATGGTCACGAGCTGTGGGCCAAATGAGTTCCTTCTGCAGGGTGTCTGCGGAATCCGTGACCCGACCTAGGATAAGCGGAGGAAAATGGATGAAAGGTGCTAGTGTGAAAGAACCTTACCAACACCGCATTTAGATTAATCACAAATACGCTACGCTAATACAACAGTAACGTATTTTTTCTGTAACTAACAAATACTTTTTTGTGGGGATATTAAATGAATTAGATAAGGAAATCAAGTCACTGTTCTTAACTAGAGCTTTCCAAAGGATAATAGCGTTGACTGTCAGAAAGGTGTTTATATTTTATATAACATTCAATGCTGTTTATTTGTTGTTTATTTCTAATACTTTGAGTTTTTCATGTGTATCTATAAGATGATAAACAGATTATTGTAAACACTTAGGGCCTGATTTACAGAAGGTTTGCACATGCAAAAACAGGCAAAAAGTTGGTTGCTCATGCAAACAGATCTATTAAGTGGACGCACTCAGCGCTGCATCTGCTAAGTGAGCAAAATTGCTATGCAGTTCATTTTATGCATACAGGGAGGAGCATATACAAATGCAGGAAGTCCTCTATTTACGAACGAGTTCCGTTCCGACGTTGGCGACGTAACACGATTTTCCGCGTAAGTCGGATTTCACCGTTAAAGTCGAAATTTACGGCGAAATACTTCTGTTCCGGGTATTGTCCCACGTGATTGTGACAGCAAGATCAGTGTGTGTGGGCGTGTGCGTCGATGTGTGAGTGAGACAGGACTGCGAAGGAGGAAGGAGTGCGCGCCGGTGCGAGTGTGTACAGTAGTGTAGTGACGGCGACCGGCGAAGAGTAGCGATTAGCAGCAGACCCGTTGACGTTGAATGTGCAGAGCAGCTAATAAAGCCATTAAAGCAGCAAATCGGCGCTTTGTGCCTTTATTGTTGCCGCCACCCAGGTCAACGAGAGAAGGGAATTAACCCCTGCGTCGCCCAACCACGGTCAGGTGACCATAGCAGGAAAGGTTAACACTTTGTATAAAGAAATTAAAATACATTAAAATAAAAACATAAGATGCTGTACTTACCATTACTGCTGAGAGTGTTTAAAAAGGAGGTCGAAAAAGGCAAAGATACTCCCGCCGCACAAACACAGACAAGCACTATGCAGTAGCTAAGCAGAAATACTATGGTGCTGGGACAAAATGGCGGATGAGGCACAGGCCTCGTAAAGTCGAAACGTTGTAGGTCGAGTGCGTCGTAACTCGAGGTCTTCCTGTAGATGCAATTGGAATATGCAATGTGATTGATTAAAACTGAGATTAATTGCGATTGTGTCACGATCTGATGTTCATGGGACCCAGAAGCAAGCAGAGGCTGAAAGGGTCGTGGTGAAAGGTTTATTGAAGTGGATATTAGGTGGATCCTTGGGGGCGTATTGGCAGGTTGTCGAGACGGGGAGCGTGCGGCAGGCGGTGGCGTGAGCAGGTGGATGGCTTGGGGAACGCCGGGGAACACGGAGGGAGCACTGAGGAGAAGGAAGAACACGGAGGTCAGAAGGGTATCTAAGACTGGCGTATTTTATGTGCAAGTTTGAGAGGCCTTGTACCGCAGGAGAAACGCTAATACTCTGGCAAGGATTGCAGGGATCTGGCTGGCTTTAATGCAGGTGGTATTGAAAGCTGATTGGTGACAGGTGCGCGCCCGAGGAGGTGCTGATTACTGCGAAGAGAGAGGGGAAGGGAGAAAGAGAGAGGGCGAGAGGGGTGCAAAGCACCACCCGGGCTCCAACAGAAGTACTGCAGGCACAGCTCATGACAGATTGTTGAGTTTGTCATACTACGTCTGAAAGACAGGTGCAAACCGGAACTCACAGTGGTACCAGCTTAGCAGAGTCAAAATGAGAGGTGGCGGGGAGAACATGCTGCTGATATTAATACTTTTGAAATGCCAGAAACAACAATTATCACAACATATACTACTCTATTTAGCAATCTAATTTTGGATGCTTACATGGACCCAGTCACAAGGAGTCGTCCCATATCACTTACGACAAAACTCTACATTTCTTTGCCATCTTGGTCATTTTAGTGCACTGTTACAATTGGTGTTGATCCAGATCCAGTCCGTCACATCATTTTATGTGGCCCGTAAAAGCAAATAATGTGCTTTGGCTTCATGTTTCTTGCTAAAATACCAAAATTGCAAATTATCTTCACTTTTAATAACATTGAGACATTGGAAGCATTTTTTTTGTTACCAATCCCCCCTTCAAACTGAAGAATAGTTGAACATTTACTCATCAACGTTTACTGGCTTTTGATTTCAAAACTACTGTAGTTACCCATCATTTTGTGTGTGTGTAAAATAATATGAGTAAAACATACATTTATATGGATTCACATAACATCCCTACGAGAGAAAACATTACAGGTTTGGCCCTGGGTCATGCCACCTGGCTAAACAGTATAAAAATTTCCTAGCCAGACTTGTGAGTAATTAGCCACAACATCACGTGTGTTTATGTAGCTAAACATTTGGCCACACTTAGCCAGTCCTCGTCACTGGGAAGCCGATAAGCTTTAATGATCTGGGCCCAGTTAGGCCGTGACTATGTTTGCCTTGGGCCCCCAAATGACGGCCCTGGTTTGAGCAAGTGCCCCCGCGGTCAGCATGACAATCAAGCTGTGATTAGCAGCTTGTACATTGATGAAGAAGGCAGGTAGGTAGCTGTGAGAAATAATGTGTATTGGAGGACGCATTGACCATCGACACTTCAAACATACGTCGCGGTAATAAATATGCGTGCTTCAATTCGGCGGCAAGCCGCTTCGGGTCTTGTCTTCCCGATGTGCTGCTATCCCGCAGCTGGGAAAGCCCATGAGCTTCGCCAGCAGCGGCTGGACGACGGCTTGAAGCATTTTACGAAGCACGGGGAACTAAACCATTAAAATCATTCACACACGCCAGAATGAAGGCGCTCACTTTAACTTTTATCAGGAAGGGCTTTTGAGTTTTGACACAGGCAATGTTGATTTGGCAGCATGGCCAATGTGGGCAATATTCGCTTTCCTGTTTCAATTAGCCATTGGCAAGGTGGAAATCGGGCAGCGCGAGCCCTGCATAACTACAATGTGGCCCACACCAAAAATGAGTTTGACACCCCTGCCTTAGATCAGTCAGAAGCTCCAAAATTGCATACATTCCTCCCGTTTAGCAGTCACAATCCAGCTTCCACATCTGTTTGCATTAGCAATTACGTTTGGATCCATTTGGAACAAACAAAGCTTTAGTAAATAATCCCCTTAATCAGCAAAAAGGGTCTGTGTGATATGTCAAACCAGGTTGAAATTAAAGCCTCAGTACACAACAAAATCAATTGTCTGGGCTTTAACAGGGCATGAAAGCTATGAAAGCTTTTTCTGCTGCCAGCGACACCAAATATGATGTAGATTAATGCAACTACAAACACATGTTAAATTTCCTGGGGGCATCATCAGTGTTGGAAGTGAAAGGTATTTCTTAAACCACAGAGAAGACTCACATTCACTCTACATTTATTTAAGTACAGGATGCTTAGTGTTAAAAGATTTCCAAGAAACATGTTTACTACCTGAGAGTATATAAAAAAAGATTTCCGATCCAGTTTACCAGGAGAAGAGTAACAGCTCACTTTTTTTTTTTTGGAGCGATTCCAGTGCTTGAAAGCTTGCTGGCTAAAGAAATGTGTTTTAGAAAAGGTTTGATAAGACTAACACAAATGTATGACTTTCGATATAGAAGTCTGCTTGTTGTTGCCTTACTAATGGAAGGAAGGAAGAGAGCGTGCGCAGGAAAATGTCAAGTCTGTGTAACTGTCTCCATTGACATTCTCCGGAGACAAATTGAAGGATTTTACACTTCGTAACTGCCCGTCCTGCTCCATTTATTGCCAAAGGAGATCTCTTCAGGACTCCTGCTGTTGAGAGCCGGATGCAAACCAGTGGGGGGCATGCTTACTTTATTACAGTCTGTGTGTCATGTCAAACGCAATGCATTCATTTAGAATAATTATGAATCAGTCCATGCATGTGTGAGTGTAGGAGGTTGAAGCAGAGTCAAAGATAGACAGACAAAGAAACAATATGGCGTGAATAGCTTCCATCAAGCTGCAAAATAGCCATCTATGATACAAATTCACACTTACAATAATCTGTTGTAGGGAAGTTCATCAGAGGAATCCCAATGGACGGGGATGTGGGAGTGATCGGCAGTCCGATGGGCAACCGTGTTGTGCTACTGGCCACCGGTGGAAACTCTCCATTTGCTGAAAAAGAAATATAACATGTTATCACCACAATATCGCATGTTATCACCACAATATCGCATTTCAAATGTGCAGCAGTGAAATGCAGTTGCTATCACATTAAATAGACAAGTAAGCAGACTACCAGCTAACCCCTTACTGCCATTGTGAATATGTGGAACCTGCAGCAAGGGTTTAATTTGGCTATAAAAGAGAGAGGGAATGCATACATCCAATTTTCTCTCCCCCTATCTCTTCCAACAGTGAATGAGTAAGCACATTCAGTCTGGGTCTTCTGTAGCAATCCATCAAGCCTCCAGCCCCAACCACATTTCCAGGACTGAGATCATATGCTTGCTGGTACCTTGATCTCATCCTGCTTAAACTCTCTCCCGGGGTGAAGTCTTCTTGGCAAAATGGCGCCTGATTGGCTATTACTGCACAAGATAGAGGAACTTCTCCCCCCTAAAGATGTTAAAGTAAGGGTGACTAATTTTAGCTGCTGTGGTTGGAAGCTGTCCTGGAAAATTGTCACCTGTCCCCATTCTGTATGTTTCAGTGTGGAGAAAAGATGAGTTTTCACGGTTGCTTAGCTGAAAGCCAATATAAATGAGTCACTCTTGGTGCTGACGTCAATGCATTGCACTCAGTAGCTAGCATTAAACTATGTGACAAACTCATTAGTTGCTGACAAACTTCCATCAGCTTGTGTGACAGGAAGATATATAAAATATATACAGTGGTGTGAAAAAGTGTTTTCCCCCTTCCTGATTTCTTATTTGTTTTTGCATGTTTGTCACAGTGAAATGTTTCCCATCATCAAACAAATTCGAATATTAGTCAAAGACAACACAAGTAAACACAAAATGCAGTTTTTAGATGAAGATTTTTATTATTACGGGAGAAAAAAAATCCAAACCTACATGGCCCTATGTGAAAAAGTGATTGCCCCTCCTACCTCGTTAAAACATAACTGTGATTTATCATAGCTGAGTTCAGCTTCTCTTGGTACACCCAGGCCTGATACTGCCACACCTGTTCTCAATCAAGAAATCACTTAAATAGGACCTGACTGACAAAGTGAAGTAGACCAAAAGATCCTAAAAAGCTAGACATCATGCCAAGATCCAAAGAAATTCAGGAACAAATGAGAAAGTAAGTAATTGAGATCTATCCGCATGGAAAAGGTTATAAAGCCATTTCTAAAGTTTTGGGACTCCAGCGAACCACAGTGAGAGCCATTATACACAAATGGTGAAAACATAGAACAGTGGTGAACCTTCCCAGGAGTGGCCAGCCAACCAAAATTACCCCAAGAGCAGAGCGAAACTCATCCAAGAGGTCACAAAAAACCTTAGTTAAGGTCAGTGTTCATGACTCCACCATGACTCCATAAGAAAGAGACTGGGCAAAAATGGCCTGCATGGCAGAGTTCCAAGACAAAAACTACTGCCGAGCAAAAATAACATTAAGGCTCATCTCAATTTTGACAGAAGACATTTTGATGATCCCCAAGACTTTTGGGAAGATACTCTGTGATCTGACAAGACAAAAGTTGAACTTTTTGAAAGGTGTGTATCCCATTATATCTGGCGTAAAAGTAACACTGCATTTCAGAAAAAGAACATCATACCAACAGTAAAATATGTTGGTGGTAGAGTGGTGGTCTGGGGCTGTTTTGCTGCTTCAGGACCTGGAAGACTTGCTGTGATAAATGGAACCATGACTTCTGCTGTCTACCAAAAAATAAGGAGAATGCCTGGCCATCTGTTCGTGACCTCAGGCTGAAACGAACTAGAGTTCTGCAGCAGGACAATGATCCAAAAGACACCAACAAGTCCACCTTTGAATGGCTGAAAAAAGCCAAATTGAAGACTTTGGAGTGGCCTGGTCTAAGTAAGTTGACCTGAAGTATATTGAGATGGTGTGACATGACCTTAAAAAGGCAGTTCATGCTCGAAAACCCTCCAATGTGGCTAAATTCTGCAAAGATGAGTGGGCCAAAATTCCTCCACAGGGCTGTAAAAGACTCGTTACAAGTTATCACAAAGGCTTTAACTCTTTTTTCCCATTTGTGTGCACCAGTTACAAAATCAATAGCTCATTCCCAACCCTGTAATCCTCAAATGAATATAATAATTAAAAGCTCTGCTGCTTGAGAGTTCTGTGCAGATTTGATGGATCACGTACAGCATCAAGTGAACACAATACGTTTGATAGGTTGGATGAGTGGAAGCACTTTACACATCACCTCGCTGTCCCACTGGAAGTAACAGTCTTATACGGTGTTGTCTTAACAAAAGCTCAGCATTTTTAGCGTTTGTGAGAATCTAGAGCAAAGTTATTATTCCGGGATTGTGGGAATACTCTGGGATAGGCAGTGCTCTAGCATGCAGCATTTGAATGTTGCTGCAGCAACTACCGAGCAGGTTGAGAGAGTAGCATGAACCAGAGGCCTGAGAAACAGCTGAATGAGCTTTAACTGTTCATTAGTAGGGTGCCGCAAGCTACCTGAAGCCCTCCAGAAGCCGGCCTTGTTGGAGTCAAACATTAATGGGAAATCTAATTATGTGTAAAGTACAGTAGCATCGCTAGGCAATAGGATCACTGTTGGTATGTCATCCAAATATGTAGTTTTTCCTCACATATACAGTGGCGTTAAAAAGTATTGCCCCCCTTCTCAAATTCTTATATTTTTGCATAATTTCCACTTTTTAATGTTTAAGATCATCAAACAAATTTAAATATCAGACAAATATAACCCAAGTTAACTGGTAACTTTAAATATTTTTTTCCTTAATAAATGAAATCACCATTTACTTTCTTCCATTTTTACATTTGTCCATGTATTCACAGGTGCACATACTGTAAGTGCTGCACAGGTACGCATGCGCACTGAAAATATTAAAAGCGTACCAGATTCAAGTGTGTCACTTGTGTACCAAACATTTTGTATATTCTTTAATTTTGGGGGGCAGAGTGGTAGGCTGGGCTTGAGTGGTGTTGTGTCATTCTTGAATGACTCAGTCAAACAACTTCACGTACTGAATGGAATAACTTCAAGAACTGATCCGTTCCTTTCTCAGTGCAGTTGCTGAACGAGAAACTCCCCAGCATAAGGCAGCACTCAAGGGGCTGCAACAGTTGCTGGGCGCGTAGGGGCCGCCGACATGGCAGCGAGGTTTGCGGAAGTCTTGGTCTCTCTGCACAGTGGCTGCAACGGTCCATCAAAATATGTCAGTGGTGCAAAAAAGATGAAGACTACTGCCTTTGAGGGCTTGGCCAAATCAGCTGATTGTGGAGTCCTATACTCTTAAGTCTTTAAGGTTATCCAGTGAGGTCGGTGGTTCGTGAAAAAAAATGAGCATCTTAAGCAATAACCTCTGGTGCTCATTTGAGAACCAGACCAAAATTGTAATGTGCCACTCTTCATATATTATGGTATCATGGTTAGACTTTGCTCATATTATGCATTTAAAATGTGGTTGTACAAATAAGCAAGCAAATGCACCTGAAAAAACTGAGTGTGAACACTTCATCGCTGATCACTATGAACATGCTTGAGGGGCTGTTCAGCATCTGCACTAACAGGTCCATGGTGTGTCTGTCTGCACCCAGAGGTGCAAAGGGATCATTACTAAAACATATTGCTTTTAAAGTCCCCCCAATGTCACCAAAAAATGTCTTGTAAATTTGACACATCACAGAAAAGAGTTTTGTTAACAAACCAGACAATGAATGAATGAATAAAAATGTGAAGTCGGGCTTCAAAATGGTCACGAATTGAGACATATTTTTCATCTTCCAGATGCTGTGGGCGTGTCGCTGAATGCTCTGAAAGCGCCTTTTCCACGGAACTTTTAATTGTCCATCAAATATGTTCCTTCTCTCACAGCTCCTAAGTGGGGAGAGGAGAATTCCCAGCGATGAACATTTCACACACTCTCATGGGCTGCAGAGAGGCAGCCTCTGAGTCCCAGCGTAATGCCCAGCAGCGGCACCGCTGGGAGAATTTCCCCTCCTTTGCCCCCGTTGAAATTCAACGTGCATATGTGCTGCTGTGGCTGCCGAAGGGTGTACCCTATGCAGCCACAGCAGTGCACCCACCATGGTCCCCCTGGATGATTTTTTTCCCCCTCTTCCTCCTTGCCCCGCGACATCATGGCCGGCAACTCTGAGGCTGACAACTAACACTGTTGCACCGAACCGCCTCTAACCACTGGGAAGCTGGCAAGGGGCCATGGGGCGGCGGATCATGTTCGCCGCTGCCTTCCAGCTCAACACACACGGGGGAACACATCAAAGACAGTGTCGCCCAAATAACAGAAAACACATTAACACATTACATGTCAGGGAAGATGTATTTTTGGTGCGTTCTGGGGATAGTTTGATGGCTAACTACACACTATACTGGTAGAACTCGCCCACATTATCATGAATGAGGAAGTGGCAATTCTCCCGAATGGGCACTGCATGGAACAAGGGCACTTGTGTGTATATAGTAGGGGAATGAACTCGCGCCAGAAAGTATCCACCCCAGCATGCTTTCGTCGCCCAAAAAAATAAAATGAATGAATGAACAAGAGTTTGAAGCTATGGCTCAAGAATTCAGTACTATATTGTTCTCAGTCTTTGCATGTTTTCAGCACTACAAACATATTTAATGGATTTAGAAACTAAACACGATAATGACTTTGGAGGGGATTTAGTAATTTAATTAAGGATTTTTAACACATAATAATAATACAATCATCATCAACATCATCATAATACATCCATCCATTCATTTTCTGAGCCGCTTCTCCTCACTAGGGTCGCGGGCGTGCTGGAGCCCATCCCAGCCATCATCGGGCAGGAGGCGGGGTACCCTGAACTGGTTGTCAGCCAATCGCAGGACACATACAAACAAACGACCATTCGCACTCACATTCACACCTACGGGCAATTTAGAGTTGTCAATTAACCTACCATGCATGTTTTTGGGATGTGGGAGGAAACCGGAGTGCCTAGAGAAAACCCACGCAGGCACGGGAAGAAAATGCAAACTCCACACAGGCGGGGCCGGCGATTGAACCCCGGTCCTCAGAATTGTGAGGCAGACGCTCTAACCAGTCGTCCACCGTGCCGCCATCATAATACATTTAATTTATAAATCACTTAGAAACTGGGAGATGACCAGTCTGCTGCTGCATAATATTCAGATTAAGTTGTATTCCATGCAGTGTTGCATTCCTCAGGGTTTCATCATGTCAGTCAAAAAGAATGCACATGCATCTTCAGCATCTCTCATCAACTGGTTGGACTGATAGGCAATAAAATGTGACCGAGTCAAATGCAGATGGATAACATGGATACCTGCTCTGGATTAAGATCTTGCCATCTGGAAAGTGAGCAAAGCTTAGATAGATGTTCCCGCAGTGCTGCCAGAGGCCATAAACCACAAATTGGAGTGCAAATATCTCCTGGAAAATGTCATCCCTTTAACTAAAGGGCCTCTGACTCAATAAGCCAGTGTTGACAAAAGGTGATCGTGTATCTCTAGTCTAGACCAAACAATACAAGCCCTAATTCACACCCTGTCCAAGGTGAAGTGAGGCTTTGTTTTAATATACTCTATATCATAGCTTTTGACAAACACAGGCATTGTTTTTGACCTCTTTTGTTGTCCCCAATTCACTTAAAATTCATCGAAAGTGTTTAATATTCTAATGCAAGTCTGCAGTAAAGTGGAACCTCAACATAATGGACCCCGATATAACAGATATTGACGATAATGGCCCATGGGGACTGAACAATATGTCCAAAAATAGTTTCCATTTGTCACTTAAACTACCGTTGACAAAGTCTGTTAGTTCCAGAATTGGCCACTGTTGTTTACTGGCCCTGTGGCGCAATACAGGCAGAGAATCGGACACACGTATTTCCGGGTCACATTTATACAATATGACTTGCAGTGTTGTACCTGAACGAGTTCAGTGAACAAAATTTCATGAACTAGTTCATATTTTGGGCAAACGTGAACTGAAATGCCTCATGGACGTTACTGAGAATGTGCTTATCCTGGCATCTGTGAACGGTTTTCGAACAAAAGTTCATTTTCATTCACGAGTCCCAGGTTTTGTTAGGTACTTCCAGGACAAAACCCGGCTGAACACACTTTAAACGAGCCGTCATATGTCGGGAGATAAACGCAACCAATTTGGCGCGGCCATGGCCACCATTCATGTTTACATTAGGCAGGCATGCCGCAACTGCGTGAGTGCATGAGGTACGTTCCAGGACACTGCGTAAGTGGGAGTGAATTTTTCCTTTGGTTCTTTTGTAATACAGTACATAATTGTAAAAATAGATTACTAAGAACATTTTTATTTGTATTAGAATACTTTAGTTAAAACACTGTATTGTGTTTTTGTTTACACATTAAGGACAAAAGTCCTGTTTTTGTTTTAATTTATCATTTTTAAAAACACCATTCAATCAAAAGGTTTTTCCTCATGATTTTGAGATTGTAGGGTGAAAGCTGCAGCCAAGGTGATCAAAGAGAAAGGCAGGAGAGTACTTGGTGTATCTTCTGGTAGGAAAGGGGAGAAGGAGACTTGGTGGTGGAACCTCCATGGAAATAATACTTTGAGGAGTTGATGAAAGTGAAGAGTGAAGGAAGAGTAGATGTGTTGGACCACAAAGTGGTAATGATGAGTAAGGGGGAAGTTAGATACTGTAGTTAGTTATGGTTTCATGCCTAGAAAGAGTACCACAGATGCATTATTTGCCTGGAGGGTGTTGATGGAGAAGTACAGAGAAGGTCAGAAGGAGCTACACTGTGTCTTTGTAAATCTAGAGAAAGCCTTTGACAAAGTACCCAGAGAGGAATTGTGGTACTGCATGCGGAAATCTGGAGTGGCAGAGAAGTATGTCAGAATAATACTAAATACTATAATAATAAAGACATGTACGAGGGCAGCAGAACAGTGGTGAGGTGTGCTGTAGGTGTGACAGAGGCATTTAAGGTGGAGGTGGGACTGCATCAGGGATCCAACCTGAGCCCCTTCCTGTTTGCAGTGGTGATGGGTAGGATGACAGATGAGGTTAGCATGCACTGGAAAGGAGAGGAATGAAGATTAGCCAAAGTAAGACAGAATACTGTATATGTGCATGAATGAGAGGGGTGGAGGGGGAAGAGTGAGGAGAGAAGAATGAAATACTTGGGGTCAACAGTCCAGAGCAATGGTGAGTGTGGTAAGGAAGTGAAGGTACTGGGCATTTTAGGTCATGAAAAAAGTATAAAACAATAACTTTGTACTGTACAGTAATATGGGTACATATGGCCACACCAGGCGGCACGGTGGCCGACTGGTTAGAGCGTCAGCCTCACAGTTCTGAGGACCCGGGTTCAATCCCCGGCCCCGCCTGTGTGGAGTTTGCATGTTCTCCCCGTGCCTGCGTGGGTTTTCTCCGGGCACTCCGGTTTCCTCCCACATCCCAAAAACATGCCTGAATTGGAGACTCTAAATTGCCCGTAGGCATGACTGTGAGTGCAAATGGTTGTTTGTTCCTATGTGCCCTGCGATTGGCTGGCAACCAGTTCAGGGTGTACCCCGCCTCCTGCCCGATGACAGCTGGGATAAGCTCCAGCACGCCCGCGACCCTAGTGAGGAGAAGCGGCTCAGAAAATGGATGGATGGATGGATGGATGGCCACACCAATATTACAGACAATTAACTGTGACGTGCGACACCTCGCCGCTATTAGTCCGTTAAATCAAGGTTCCACTCTCTATTGAAAGTTGTTAAAAATATTCTTTCTACTCAGTTTATCATTGGTGAGCCATCAGGCCTTTTCTGCTGCCCGAAACACTATTTGAAGCCCCAACCTACATTTACAACCTTATTTCTAAAGCAGTATTTGTTTTGTGGGTTTTTGTTTTTTGTTTGCCAACATTTGCCATTTGGACACATATCCGCACAAGACCCAGCGGCCTACGGGGCAGCCGACCTGCTCAGCAGCGCCAGCTGATAGAGGAGTAACTGGAGACGGTGTCAGGGGAGGCACAAGTGTTCCTTTCAATATGGACTATGATGAACTGATTGTGTTTACTATTATGGAGTAAAATGTTAAGTCACCAATAACTTTTTGAAATTAGGACTTTGAGCATGGCTGTTTCAGCATGGTAGACATTTATTCATATAAAATCAAGGCACCATGAAAAATTGCAAAATTACTGTCCTTATCATTATTGCTCAAATTATATGAAAATGACCCATATACAACAACACAAGGTCCTACCAGTGTTGTTGTTTGAATGGCCTTTTTCCACAACAGTCAGTCAGTGTGTTTATCATCATCCATGAAATAGAAAGTTAGCTTGCTAAGTAATGAACGACTCCAGCCGCTAGACAAATCAGAGTACGCTACTCCACAATTTTGTTGGCAGAGGCAGAAGAAGGCTTGATCACAGTATTTTACATAAGTGCATACAAATATTAGAAACCCCTTGCAATACAGCTGCAAAAGTAAGTGACATCAGATAAAAGTGTTCATGTCAGTATATGAGCAACTATACTTAGAGAAAGTAGTACTGACATCATCCACAGGTTGTCCCGCCATGATCAAATCTCAATTTCATTATGTATTTGCAGCCCCCCTTCGTGCTCAGCATTGTGTTTTGCTGACTGTTAATCAAGTTTAATGTTGAACTTCATCAAGCTGAGTGATGTTGGCATTAAAACACTGTTTAGTCATTCACTTGATTGGAAAATTTAAGGGTGTTCCAGCAAGCAGGTGTCACCAAGTTTGCAAAAGACATCTGAATTATCTGTATGAGCACATTCCTTATTAATTAGCGCCCTGTGCGTCGGTTTATATTTTATGTATTATGTGAAAATCGAGTGAGGTACATGAGATGCCACAAATAATTTTTGTATATTTTAACATACTTTTGATTTTATTTATTCTTATTAAATCAGCTGATTAACTTGACCTGGTTGTCATATTTTATTTAGTGCAGAGGTTCTGTAGCATTACTATTCCTGTCACATATCAAACATGTATCTTCAGGAAGGCAGAGATGGAGGAGTCTTGCACTCTTAACCTTTTGTTCTCCAGCCAGACAGGGATGTCATCTTACTCCTGGTTTCACCCTTTTTTTTTAAATCTGTTTTTTTCACAAAAATATATACAGAGAGGTGAATGATTTGAAAGCTACACCATCTAATGCTTCAAAAGAAACATCAGCATGAACATGTTTTCTAAATTAAAAAATATTGCCCAAGAATTGCATGTAAATACAAAGCCAAACAACCAATATGCGAAAAAGGAGAAAATAAATAATAGTGGTTCATACATCACAGCAGATCAGAGCAAAACCCTGTGTGTTGAGAAATTAGAACAGTAATAGTCCCAAACGAGCTGTCCATTTTTAAACTGACTTTTAATCTGTTGCGAAATGGTAATTCTAAGCACAATTTGTTTAATGCTTGTCTCTCACTTATTCACATAATCAGTATTTCCTTCATCCATCCATCTTCCACTTATCAGTGGTCAGGTTGCAGAGGAAGCAGCCTCCGCAGACTTTAATTGTACAGGGACTGAACAGCCCATATCAGGTGGTCTGATAACCCATACTCCTTATAGCACCCCCCACAGGACTCCCTGAGGGACATGGTCAAACGCCTTCTCCTAGTCCATAAAGCACATATATACTGGTTGGGTGAACCCCCATACAGCCTCCAGGACCCAGATAAGGGTGTAGTCCACAGTTGTCTTTTTTACATTTCCCCAAAATAATCAAGCAATTGTTTTTCAATAATTTAGACTGGGCTTTTATATTAAGGGAGGAATTTTAGTGGTATTCAACTGAGTTAATTAGATAACAAATAACTCCTGTAAAACATTACCAACTTCAATACTGGTCAAGTGGATTATCAATGGCATTGGGTCACACTGAGCCCCTCATACAGCCACAAAAAGGTGCATTCTTTAATGATCGACCCAATGTTTTACTTTAAATTGATTTAAAAAAAATAATCATTACTTCCAAGTGGCACGGTGGATGACTGGTTAGCACATCTGCCTCACAGTTCTAAGGACTGTAGTTCAAATCCTGGGCCTCGCCTGTGTGGAGTTTGCATGTTCTCCCTGTGCCTGCGTAGGTTTTCTCCAGGTACTCCGGTTTCCTCCCACATCCCAAAAACATGCATGGTAGGTTAATTGAGGACTCTAAATTGCCCGTAGGTGTGAATGTGAATGCGAATGGTTGTTTGTTTATGTGTGCCCTTCGATTGGTTGGGAACCAGTTCATGGTGTACCCCGCCTCCCGCCCGCAGTTAGCTGGGATAGGCTCCAGCACGCCCGCGACCCTAGTGAGGATAAACGGTACAGAAAATGGATGGCATTACTTCCAACCAAAGTCTGACAGCAAAAAATAAAAAGTACTCACAAGCCAGGAAGCAGTTCATACTGAAAGAAATGTTGTCAATTGAGATAACGGAGCCAAGCCCAGATCCAGGTCCATCTTCTGAGCCGAAAAGAAGCCAGAACCTGTGGAAGGACAGCGGACCTTAACCATATACAACTCGTAAAAGGTCTGACAGCTCTGAAAGGAATTGAGGCAAAGAGAAATTCGTGTAAATTTTAAATGAAAGTCACTAAGTCACACTTGAGTTGTGGAGAAGAATTCTGGCCAACTACACGGCAGTAATTGGAATTTCATTATCTTCTGCTTTAATTTTAAAAATACAGACATCACTCCGTATTCGAGAGATAACACATACTTGTTATTATAATTTAATGCATTAATCCACAATTAATTTGGACATAGATATTTAAACATGTATGGGATTACCTGAGCGTCTGTGGGTAGCGAGGATAAATATAGTTGTAGTCCTTGTGTAACGTCTGATTAGCTTTTTTTCATTGAGATGTACAAATTTAATTGATCATCATTTCTCGGAAAGGCATTTCAATCAGTCTTTTACATACCAATGATCTACTGGCTAATCTGACTCTGACTCGCTGTATTTAGGTGTATTTTCGGTCATGCTCTGACTGTAGTCAGCACTTTGGGCTGTACTTATAAGCTCTACAAAAGGTCACTTCGCAAAGACTTTAAGGTTCACCTGGTGGTTACAAACATGACATTCTAATTTAGAACACAAGCACTACTGACTACATAACCCAGGAATAAAAAATTCATCACTCTCAGTGGAGCAGGATTATCTGAGCTTGAATGGCAAAGAAACCCCCAGTCAGGGAAACAAAGATGCAATGCTTCATGTGGGTTTCTTCTTCCCTTTCTTCTTGTGTCTGTTTAGATTTAATTGATCTCCTCTTTGAGGGGAAATCAGGGACATAGCTAATTGTAAGGCAGGAGGATCAAGCTGTGTGTATTGATTTCAACAATGTATCACAGTCAAGCAAAATAAAAAGGAGGCCGCAATTTTGTACACATGGCACATCCATTGTGTGGATATGTGCACTGTCGTCTCTATGGCATTCGTTAATTTCATCTAGTTGAGAGAGAATGGGGAAAAAATGCTTTAAAAATGCATTTATGAGAGAGAAACAGACAAAGAAGAATTTATTGGTCCAGAGCTCCATTGTCGCGTGAGCGCCCAAGTATTTATATTCGTGTGATGGACAGTTGCAATGGGACTTGATGAGTACTTAAATCTAAAACCAATCTGATGCCTTAAGAACAGTTCAAACACTCTGCTTTGAAATAATGACGGAGTGACACTGGTGGGTGTCGTACCAGTCAGCCAGCCCATAAAGTGGAACTGTGATGAGTTTCCAGCCTCTATCAGATGTAGTTTCGCTGGCTGAGTGCCACAGTTGGCGCTGGTCCTTGGGGCCAGTGCTGTTTTCTGCTATCCACAAAGACAGCGCCCCCTTCTGTATACCTCCAGAACACATCCAGAACCGAACCTGTGGCAAATATACAATACAGTCAAATAATTCTGTAGTACATGGCAACCACAATGAGCTTTGTGACAGCTGCAGTGCCACGAGATGCATCAAATAATATAAAGAATGTGGCTCATTTATCAATGTATTATAACAATACAGTCGTACCTTGACTTACTAGTTTAACTTGTTCCAAGACCAAGCTTGCAACTCAATATACTTGTATATTCAATAAATGATTGATTGAAATTAATTGACTTGAAATGCTATTAATCCATTCCAGCCCCCCAAAAACCCACCACATTTTTTTGCTACTTGTTTTTCATAAAGGGAAATAGTTTTGCAAGATATAAAAACATAAAACATTATTTTAAAAAGAGCATAAAGAAATGAACTGGTTTTAAAATAGTGTAATTGTATAATTACTGTGCATTACTGTACAGTATTAAATCAAAACAATAACAAAAGAAAAAACAACTGTAGTCTTGAATGTGTGTCTTTGAGGGCCGTGGTCTCGTGAGTGACATCAGGGGCTGGAGCTGATTGGTCCAACTTGGCTGGTTAGTCTGCAAGTGTGCATTTGGGCATGAGTTTAATAGTTTTAATGTAGCTTCTTGCGAGTGTTACCATTTTACATGTGTGTTTTTGAACATTTGTCTCATTCAATAAATGTCTTTTTCACATTACTCAAGCGGCGGTGTATCTAAAGCTTGCTTGTAACTCAAAAATTGGCTTGTAACGCAAAGGAAAAAAAAATCAACTAAATGACGGCTCTAGCTCAATAAACCAAGTTAGGCCACTCGTACATCAAGGTACCTCTGTACATGTTTTGTCTTTTGTTCTTTCGATTGATGAAGAGTTCTTAAATGACATTTCACATGCCTGCTGAGTGATCCTAATTCTCATAGGTAAAAAAATACCATCAGAGATTTAAATTAATCCCAAAAAATTACGAAACTTGTTTCAGACACTTGTACACGCATCCTTTCAGCTACTACCCAGACCTCGTGACTGTAGGTGAGGGTGGGAACGTAGATTGCTTTTTGCTTCAGCTTTCACTTCACTATGACAGTCCGATACAGTGACCTCATCATTTTGGGTGTCGCAACCATGGTCTCTGATTTAAAGGTGATTCTCATGTGGATTGTTCACCGTCGGCTGCAAACTGTCCCAGTAAATGTTGAAAATCACAACTTGATGAGGCCAACAGAACCACATCATCCAAAAAATAGCAGAACGAGACATCCTCTACACCCTGGCTGCAAGTTATTACTAGTGATGGGAATCAAACTCCTTCTGAAATTTTACATGGCTGGCAGTAGCAGGCCAGACCCTGTACTCCTGGGGCTAACCCCATAAAACATTGCGAAGGATTCTGCCCATTCCAAGTCAACGAAGCCCATGTGGACCGGTTCGGCAAACTCCCATGCACCCTCAAATCCTAGAAAGGGTAAACGACTTCCACAAGTGGCTAGAGACACAACGAGAAGCCTTGACAAGGATCGGAAGAAGGGAACAAAGAGAGCAGGCACAACAAAAAGAATAATGAAAAACAAGTGGTGAAAACCCGAGGGAAGGAACTGACTGGCTGACACAAAAGGGCATAATAGATGAAACCATGTGACGTCAATGACACAATGAGCAGCATGAGACTGACAAAAGTAAAGCCAAGAACGCAAGGATAAAGCACATTCTATAAGTGCCAAAACCAACATTTACAGTTGGTGACTCACACCCGCACACCAAGTGATTATCTAAGACAGACAGACCTGAAAAACAACAAATATACATGTGAAAATGTAAACAACTATAGAATTACAGAGACACAAAAAAATGATTTTGCACCGTAATAACTTCTTGGAGTTTGGAAAAAATGGTGAATGCCACATTCCTCTTGAAAGATTTTAAGTACAACTATGGGTGAATGAGGCCCAATGTTTTAAATGGACAATGTGATCAAACAACATAAGCAGGTCTCCAATGATTCAGCGATTGATAGAATTCAACCAGGAGGATCATTGGGGTTGTTTTGCATCAACAGCACTATTGCATACTTCTCCACAAATTAATCTAATTTTGTTGTTTCCTGAAGGGATATGGTCAAACTAATCTGGCCTGAAAACACACAGGGCGTAGCACAAATTAAACTGCAGGAACAAAACAGCTCTCAAGCTTGCCAACAAGCATGGCTTGCTCATGTGTCCCTCAACTGCATTTCATTAAAGCCAAGCACATAATTCTTGTTTCACCCTTTCACTGGAATAGATGCTGGCTTAATTCTGATAAGCGTGACACACAGAGGCAGCACAACCAGTAAACTGAATGTAACATCTTTATGTCAAGCGCTTAATTATCCATTACAGCTGAAGGTGCTTATCATCCTTTGTGAAACCAGATGGTGACTTGAAAATGCATGACTGTGAGCAGTGGACATCAGGCATGACATGAAAGTGAGCTGTGCTAATACCCAAAACGAATATCATTAATATACAGTAGTTGTCCAGGAGCACACAGGCCAGAATGAACATCACCAATTCAGTGTTTGGAAAAGGGATTTAGTTTCTTAATCTGGAATTATGTTTTTTTCTTTGGCTAGTGTCATGAGACAAAAGAGAAAATCTGTGATGGTGCAGCACTGTCTACACAGCTGTCCACAACAATCCTGCCTCGTATTCACTGTGTGAGAGGGGCGGGGTTCTTCGCTCGTATTGGTTTGCTCTCTAATTAGTATATTATATATTTTCATCAAATTGGAATTGTTTTTAGGCATTTCTTTTGGGAATAGGCGTTTGTAGGTAATTTATGGGGGTGAACAAGCGCCCCTAGATTGAATCCCAGCACCCCTAGACTTTGAGAGATGTATTTATTTATTTATTTATACCTATATTCATATTTATTAAATGTCCCTTTTAAACGAGCAAGAAAAGTGTATAATCATACAGTATTTGGTTGAAATGTAATCATTCACAGTGAAAAAAATTTAATTATGTGCTCACCGTGCATGGGGAGTTTCTTAAAGGAGGCGGAAAGAGAGGACTTCTTAGTAATGCTGAGTGACGTTGGCCTTTGAACTGGTTCCCCTCCAGACTGAGTGTTGCACCTTTTCAACAAACACACTTCCATTATTATACAGTGGAAAACATCAATAATAAAACATGTTAGATTTGTCAAAAATGGACCCTAGTGGGCCCAAGTGACATGGTGATTTTAATCCATATCTCAATTAACAAAATGAAAAGAGTAAATAAAGACTCAATGTCCAAATTAAATTATTAATAATTGTCACTGAACTTTTCTGCATGGCATCAAGCTAGGCATGAAATCATAATGCTTGTTCCATTATTTACTTACAAAAATAAGCCTCAGCAAAACAAATATCGTAAAATCTCATCAACTGTGCATGAATTCCACTTGAATAGACTGAATGTTGGAACTGTTATCTGCAGTGGGACTCTAGAGAGAGACAACTTCTGACATCAGAGTTTTTAGTTCTTTCACATCATTGGATCAAGCAATTAAAGATGACTTCCAAGTTCTGCAATCTTGCACTCCTCTTTAAAAAAAAGTCTCAAAGCCCAGTTTCCACCATGCAGTAAAGTTTGGTTAGGTTCTGCAGAGCTTGAAATATTTCGACTTCAAAAGATGGGAAATGTATCAAAATATCTGATGCATAGCTCATTTCGGCACCACACTAATTGTGTATTAAGCAGAGTATTCAAGTTCTTCATGGGTGGAGAGATTTATGAAGTCCGTTAATTGGGAAACAGAGAATCGGATGGGATGTAACGCATTGTTCTCCAACTTTTACAATTCAGTTACACTCAGTATGTTTACATGCATAGTTAAAGCAACATCAATAGTTCAGCTAAGGGCATTGGGCAGACTTTATCTCAATTGACATCTAAAATCCGGAACCTTTGGCTAGTGTGAGCACGTTGATGCATACTCATATTTGGTACACTTGGAAGAGGTGAGTTATCCGGCACGAATTGTCATGCATGTGAACGTGAAACTTCCACTTGTTATATAGTTACTGAAATGTAATCATTCCTTGCCAGTTAATAATGATAACTGACACCTTGTATAATAGAAATGAATACTACAACTAGAAATACACATGGTCATACGCAAGCACACGCCTACATGGCTTGTACTTAATGTGGTCGCTCGTCTTTCATTTCTTTTTTCATGATAACCGCCAAAGCGCACAATATTAATGAACAGAACTACTAGAAATAATCGAGTTAGAATCCAGCACATGCGTGTGCAGTTTACATGTCATGATTCATGAAATCGCTACTCTGGCCAATTTCTAATTACAACAGCCACCTTGCACAAACAAAATAAACATGCCAGGGCAAGTGTGCACAACCGAAGACATTAAATCCGAGTGGGGGAAACAAATTATTAACTGTTGGATGCCTACTCTAACTAAAGCCGCTTTCAGCAATTTAGTATTGTACATTTTACTGCTTGTGCGAAAACAGATGGCACCAATGGACACTGCCTTTGCCTTGCTCTTCCTGGTCGACTGGATTCTTGTAGTCTCTTTACAGTCAGTCCTTGAGGAAAGAATTGTGGAGCAGATTGTCCTTTTGTCCTTGTCTCCTTTTTCACTGCTCATACAGCTGTACTCACTATTCATACTTTTCCACGGGCAAAAGCAGTTACTACTGTGCAGCACCATTGCTAGTACTTGGTCAGCCAGGATTCCAAGCTTTCCGAGGTGATATCGTATGGATACATAAACCACTCTCGTTTGCTCATTGGTAGAGCAGTTGGGTTATTGTCACAATATTGTAACAATTGAGGATACACTGCTAGAAACGACCAAAAAGCCACTGCATCTACAATATTACTACGCAGTCCAGATTTTGCTGCAGCGGTCCGCCTTCCCGATGCACTAAGTCTCCTCTCAAATAAAATGTGTCTACTTACCATTGCCAGCAGCCATGCATGTGTCGTTCAACTGAAGTGTTCAATGTTGTTTTTTTTTAAGTATCCCATACGACTGTATCAAAGTGGAAATCTAACTGACTCAATTGAAGGTGAGCAGAGCCGGTATAATGCAGTGAAAAGCACCATTGTCCCAATCAACTCAGATTTGTTCGTTACCTGCTGCAATAGTGTATTCTAACTGCATTCTTCAATTGTGTTACATGACTATGAGAAATTCATTTTGTTTCTAATATGCTTATGTTGATAATAAAGCTCTAAAAAGCCAGATAAGGCTTTATTGTTCAAAAACAAACAAGCTGATATGAACCTACAGTTTGAATTGTGGCTTTAAACTATGAAGTAAAAAAAAACAAAAACAAAAAAAAAACTGCATGACTTCAACAGATGATGGCTGGGCCACCTGAGGATGGGCAGCTCTGTCTAGTAGCCTTGGCTGGAGATTGGAGTCTTCTCCAGGGGACACCCATTATTGACTCCCAACTGCACTCATCCTCTTCAAAAGAGCAGTAGCTGCCATTGAGGAAGCGGCCTGGAGAGACACAGGAGAGAGCATATACAGTATCAGGGCAAGAGAGCAATGATAAGAATAATACTAGGTGGGCTGCATATAATGAGTAGACAGGCCCAGTAGGGGAGGATGAGTAAAGCATTACTGGCAGGGAGGGAAAAGCAGATGGAGACTTGAGATCAACAATGTGAGCCACAGTGAAGATGTGACTGCGCGGGTAGAGGGTGTAGTATAATGGCCCAGGACACTCATTGTATTGGTGAAATTTAGGGTGGATGTGTAGAGTGGAAGCAGAAACAGCTCTCGAAAAAAAAGAAGAAAATTGAAAAGGCCCACGTCGAGGAGATTGGAGACTGGAGGGGAATTGAGGGAGCTCAGGTAGCGCTACTGTGTGTTTTGGGGGTGGTGATCAAGTGAATGGCCTGTGCCGCTGAAGCATTTTGGCAGCTGATTGCTGAGATATTTTAGTGGCTTGAGCAGCCCATCAAACGCATCCCTCTGGAACCACAAGAGGAGGTGAATTTGCGGTCCGTCTCGCCTCATTTCCACAGTGCCATCATGGAAAAGTGCAAACTCTTTTATTTCTAACAAGATTTTTCCCTCCCTTCTTTGTCTAAGTAATTGACTGCGTAAATCAAATACAACGTAGATAGGGCAAATGTTACAAGAGCCATTGTGAAAGACATTTCTCTGATTGATTTTTTCATTTTTCCACTTTGCTTTTACAAACTCACATATGGCTCAAGGCTTTTTGTTTCCGGGTTTGGATGTTTTTTTTTTGTTGTTGTTCTGATTATCCGGTTCGTTAGAAATATTTTTTTTTCTTTGATGTTTGATGTTCCTTTTATACTGACTGGCCATTATTATAAAATTGTTTTGTTTTGCGATAAAAGTGCGGTGTAAGATAATGCACCATCAAGAAAATGGCGCTGAAACGAACCTGTGGAGAGATCATAGTCATGGCAGCAAGAAACATTCATTCATTCATCATCCGTTCCGCTTATCCTCACAAGGGTCGGGGAGTGCTGGAGCCTATCCCAGCTATCATCGGGCAGGAGGTGGGGTACACCCTGAACTGGTCGCCAGCCAATCGCAGGGCACACAGAAACAAACAACCATTTGCACTCATACTCACACCTACGGGCAATTTACAGTATTCAATTAACCTACCCTGCATGTCTTTGGGATGTGGGAGGAGTACCCGGAGAAAACCCACGCAGGCACGGGGAGAATATACAAACTCCACACAGGCAGGGCCAGGATTTGAACCCTGAGGCGAATGTGCTAACCAGTCGTCCACCGTGCCGCCGCAACAAGAAACAGAATATAAAAAAAAATAAAAAAATCTATTTACCTAAAGGAATCCAAAACTACAGTATTGCTCTCACTGTGACTGAGTAAAGCTGTACACCACAGCCACAATATCAACATTGTTGAATTAATACCTCTCTGACAGTGTCAATTAAAACTGACCACTATTGACATTGTTAAGGCAGAATATTAGATAGAGCTCTTGTATTGACTATATGTTGTGCAATATATACATTAGATGGTCATAATGTCGTGGCTGGTTAGTGTATATAGAGATATGCGCAAACATTTTGCACTACCCCTATCTTTATTGTTCTATGGCCTAATGACAGCTCTCGGCAGGATTTTGCGAAAAGATCCATCTGTTTTTTTTCTATAGAGCTTATCCTGCCTATTTCACTTTGCCACAGACTGCTGAATGAAGGTCAATTATGTGAACCACATACAAAATTGTACAAAAAGTGTACAAAATTTTGTTCAAAATTTACATTGCCCACCTCTTTAAGCCATCACCTTATCGTGGTAGAGGGGTTTGTGTGTCGCAATGATCCTAGGATCCTAGGAGGGTCACCCATGACAGGGTCACCCATGACGAAGAGGTCCTAGGTGAGGGACCAGACAAAGCACGGCTCAAAGAGCCTTTATGAGGACAACAAACTACGGACTCGGTTTTCCCTTGCCGGGACGTGAGTCACCGGGGCCCCCCTCTGGAGCCAGGCCTGGAGGTGGGGCTCCAAGGCGAGCGCCTGGTGGCCGGGCCTGCACCCATGTGGCCCGGCCGGGCACAACCCGAAAGGGTAATGTGGGTCCCCCTCCCATGGGCTCACCACCTGTGGGAGGAGCCATATGGGTCGGGTGCAGTGCGAGCTCGGCGGTGGCAGGGACCTTGGTGATTCAATCACCGGCTACAAAAACTGGCTCTAGGAACGTGGAATGTCACCTCTCTGGCAGGGAAGGAGCCCGAGCTGGTGTGTGAGATCGAGAAGTTCCGACTAGATATAGTCGGCCTCACCTCCACACACAGCTTGGCCCTCTCGAGAGGGGTTGGACTCGCTTCCACTTTTTGGAGTCCTTAGAGGGCGTGCTGGAGATCTCTCCCACTGGGGACTCCATCGTTCTGCTGGGGGACTTCAATGCTCACGTGGGCAATGACAGTGAGACCTGGAAGGGGGTGATTGGGAGGAACGCCCCCCACCCCCCCGATCAGAACCCGAGCGGTGCTCTGTTATTGGACTTCTGTGCTTATCACAGATTGTACATAACGAACACCATGTTCAAGCATAAGGGTGTCCACACGTGCACTTGACACCAGGGTACCCTAGGTCGCAGATGATCGACTTTGTGGTCGTCTCATCGGACCTGCGGCCGCATGTCTTGGACGCTCGGGTGAAGAGAGGGGCGGAGCTGTCAACTGATCACCACCTGGTGGTGAGTTGGCTCCGATGGTGGGGGAAGACGCCGGTCTGACGTGGCTGGCCCAAACGTATTGTGAGGGTCTGCTGGGAACGTCTGGCAGAATCCCCTGTCAGAAGGAGTTTCAACTCCCACCTCTGACAGAACTTTGCTCATGTTCCGGGGGAGGCGGGGGACATCAGAATCAGAATCAGAATCATCTTTATTTGCCAAGTATGTCCAAAACACACAAGGAATTTGTCTCCGGAAGTTGGAGCCGCCCTAGTACAACAGACAGTCAATTTACAGAACACTTTGGAGACATAAAGACATTGACAAAAAACAATTGTTCAAAAAGATGCAGAGTCCTCTAGCACTTAGAGCAGTTCGAATGACTAATATCGCAATAGTCCGGTGCAATGACCATTGTGCAAAGGGCGCTGAGACTTCAAGGAGTGTATGCGGTTAAAAGTGACGAGTAGTGCGATAATCTGGGACAATGGTTGTGCAAATGTTACGGATACTCCTCAATCAGTGTGCAAATGGAGCAGATGCTACTCTGGCATGAGTGGCCAGTATATGCAAATAGTGCAGCATGGCGAGACAACTACAGCGAGTGCACGAGTAATACATAATTGGCCCCACAGAAATGTGACAACGAACTCAAGTCAAAAAATTCCCAGCTTGTTGTAATGGAATTGTAAGTTAGCTGTTTAAGAAGTTGATTGCAAGAGGGAAGAAGCTGTTTGAATGTCTACTAGTTCTAGTTTGCATTGATCAGTAGCGCCTACCTGAGGGAAGGAGCTGGAAGAGCTGGTGACCGGGGTGGGGAGGGTCCGAGAGGATTTTGCACGCCCTTGTCTTAGTTCTGGCAGCGTCCTCAAGGGTGGGTAGAGGGGTACCGACAATCCTTTCAGCAGTTTTGATTGTCCGTTGCAGTCGGAGTTTGTCCTTTTTTGTAGCAGCACCAAACCAGACTGTGATGGAAGAACACAGGACTGATTCGATGACCGCTGTGTAGAACTGTCTCAGCAGCTCCGGTGGCAGGCCGTGCTTTCTCAGAAGCAGCAGGAAGTACATCCTCTGCTGGGCCTTTTTGAGGACGAAGTTGATGTCGAGTCTGAGTGGACCATGTTCCGCTCCTCCATTACTGAGGCAGCCGACCGGAGCTGTGGCCGTAAGGTGGTCCGTGCCTGACGTGGCGGCAATCCCTGAACCCGTCGGTGGACACCAACGGTGAGTGATGCCGTCAAGCTGAAGAAGGAGTCCTATTGGGCCTTTTTGGCCTGTGGGACTCCTAATGCAGCTGATGGGTACCGGCTGGCCAAGCGGAATGCAGCTTTGGTGGTCGCTGAAGCAAAAACACGGGTATGGGAGGAGTTCGGTGAGGCCATGGAGAAAGGCTTCCAGATGGCTTTGAGGAAATTCTGGTCCACCATCCGGCATATCAGGAGGGGGAACCAGTGCACCATCAACACTGTGTAGAGTGGGGATGGGACACTGCTGACCTCGACTCGGGTCGTAGTGAGTCGTTGGGGAGAATACTTCGAAGACCTCCTCAATTCAACCGACACGCCTTCCCATGAGGAAGCAGAGTCTGGATTCTCTGAGGCAGGCTCTCCTATCTCTGGGGTTGAAGTCACCGAGGTGGTTAAAAAGCTCCTCGGTGGCAAGGGGGTGGATGAGATTCGCCCGGAGTTCCTAAAGGCTCTGGATGTTGTGGGGCTGTCCTGGTTGACACGCTTCTGCAACATCGCGTGGAAATCGGGGACAGTGCCTCTGGATTGGCAGACTGGGGTGGTGGTCCCCCTTTTAAAGAAGGGGGACTGGAGGGTGTGTTACAGGGGGATCACACTCCTCAGCCTCCCTGGTAAGGTCTATTTAGGGTTGCTTGAGAGGAGGTTCCATCGGGAAGTCAAATCTCAGATTCAGGAGGAGCAGTGTGGTTTTCTTCCTGGCCGTGGAACAGTGGACCAGCTCTACACCCTCGGCAGGGTCCTCGAGGGTGCATGGGAGTTCGCACAACCAATCTACATGTGTTTTGTGGACTTGGAGAAGGCGTTCGACCGTGTCCCTCGGGGAGTCCTGTGGGGGGTGCTTCGGGAGTATGGGGAGCCGAACGCCCTGATATGGGCTGTTCGGTGCCTGTACGACCGGAGTCAGAGTCCCACCGGGAGGAGACCCCGGGGACGACCCAGGACACGCTGGAGAAACTACATCCTTCGGCTGGCCTGGGAACGCCTCGGGATCCCCCCGGAAGAGCTGCATGAAATGGCTGGGGAGTGGAAAGTCTGGGCGTCCCTGCTAAAGCTACTGCCCCCACGACCCGACCTCGGATAACTGGTAGAAAATGGATGGATGGATTGATTTACATTGGCTTGTAGAAGTATGTAGTATTATTCTCTGTTTTAACATGCACAGATTCATATCCATTTAAATATTTTCATGTCAAGTTAATTCACAGCTGGAACATTTGAGGTGTGTCGTTGCACACTTTAAGTATGTACGCTTGTTCTGTGACGATAGTTCATGAATTTGTAATTTATACTAAGAGCCGGTCCTTGTGTTATGAAGGAAGTTTTTTTTCCTCAATAGTGAGAGCATCAATTTCCTACCCCTTCATTTAGTTCACATCAATACTAGCAGAGGGTTACTGCCAGAGTCATAATGTGATGGCATATTAGTTTGTTACACCACGACTATCTAAAATTACCACATCAGTCATTTCTTTTCATCATTCATTTCTTTGCCCTCACATTCAGACATCACACAGTACAAAATCACCTTCAGCTCAGAATAAACTCTCGCTTTCTTCCAAAATGAATATCTTTCTATTTTAGCACATAAGATTAATTCTTGTGATGTCCTAACTTAATCGAAAAGGTGTCTCCATCCCCCTTTCAGCTTAAAATACATCAACCCATCGTTGAATGTGTCTTATTTGCACGTGAGAATGTTCTTTCTTTTAACCTTCTAAACCAGGGATTTTATACTGGAGGGCCACATCCAAAAGTCGGTCATGGACACCAAATAAATAAATAAAGATGTTGGACTTTTATTATGAAAAGCATTTGATTTTACAAAGGCATGTGTGTGCAGCTTTGTAGTGTATGTGTGGGTACACACATGCTGACGATCGGGCTAAATTTGAGCATTTCCCTTCATTGCAACCTAAGGCCTGGTACTCACATAAGGATTGTTCACATCTTAAAAGATGGTTTATCTGTTACAGACAACACACATGAAGGCAAAAAAAATCTGGCATGTTACACTTTTGGCCATACTGTGTGTGTGGTGTGCTCTGATAAGCTCAACAAAGAAACCAAAGCTCAACAAAGAACACCACAGACATAAAAATTCAATTCTGCCACCAACAAGTCCTCCACGGTAGAAATCTTCACACGTCATCTAAAAAAAAACTAGGAAGAAGAAATTGCACAGCAATGTTTGCCGAGTTTTTCCGAAGGAACCGGAGGCTGGAGTGTTGTAGAATGATGAAACACTTGCTTTGGAAAATACTTTTGCCATCTGAGGAACCCGCTTTTGTACAAAAAAAAAAAAAACGGTAGAACGTGTTTGTTTTTATTACGGCCACTCCGTTTTTCCTCAGTCAGGGCACGTCTTTGATTGGCTACAGTATATTCTGTTCCATGTCATACTTCACAGAATCATGGCTTGGGAGTAGTCAGCTTTCCCACTCACGTGAAGATTTTTGGTTGTAAATAATGAACACGTTTAATATACAAACTGTCGGTACTGACCCTATTATCGGGAAAATTCACTCTCAAACCATAGGATAATCTTATAATAATAATCTCATCACGCTGCTGTTTTTTCTCACATAGGCTGCTGTCACACTGTGCACGTAGCTATATTCAGTATTACAGCAGCCCTTGTTGTGATCACTTGACCATAACGAGCTAATCACATTGTTTATTTACTGTAACAAAATTGGGGTATTGAAGACATGGCGTGGCTTGTTCCAAATTTAGGAAATGTTGACTCAGAAAACATCCATTCTTTGTACCGCTTATTCTCACTAGGGTCGCGGGTTTGCTGTAGCTTACTCCAGCTGATTTTGGGCGAGAGGCGGGGTACACTCTGCCGGAAGTGAGCTCCAAACCGTTGTGTCTCATATGTTGCGTGACCGTGGCTTTAATAAAAAGCGGGAACATTTACGCATACAGTTCCAGCCCTCCCAGTTAACATGGATATTTGACTTCTGAAGCAGTCAGTGGCACTGAATGTGTTGAGGAGCACTTCCAAACAAAACACCAATCCTATTTCCAAATATATCCACTGCACTCAGAGGCCAGAACTCGCATGATAACCGAACTGAGAGGCCAGTACAGCAGAGCTACACGACTGAGAAACCTAACAAAGAGCAAATGAATGTTCCCTCCACATAGCGTGGATTTTGGGGCGACGTAAAAGAACATTTGGCGATGTTTCGGTCGTAATGTGTCAATGCAGCTGCTGAGACGTTACTCGAAGGTAAACAAAATCACATTTTACTTGAAATGTGCATTGACCTGTTCTGATTTACAGTACTTGAAAGTTAGGCTTAATTTGCCTGTTCAGTGTTACTTGAAATTTAGATGGCCATGCTGCTTTACTTCAAATGTTTATTTCCAGACTTAAGTTTTTCAGTTGCAGGCACCACAATACAATGTACTAAAACGTAGGCCAGATACAGTATTTGTCCCAGTGTACTGGATATTGAAGTTATTGGGGAAGCTGTGACTCAGTTGGTAGAGTGGGTTGTCCACTGACCAAAGGGTCACCAGTTTGAATCCAGGCTCCGATTGTCTGCTGTTGAAGTGTTCTTGGGCAAGACACTGAACCCTAAACTGCCTGCAGGTCAGCATTGTATATGAGAAACTGTTCTCAATTCCCTTACTTCGTTAAACAAAGAATAATAATTTAAAAAAAATTGTATACTTTGTATTTAAGGCCCAATCCCAATTCTGCCTTTCCCTTCCCATTTAGCCCTGTGTTTGTAGGGCCAAGATTAACAGGTAAAATAATGCTCCTAAGAAATTGGGACGACGCTTGATTATCGGCATGTCATCAACCCTCGCCGCCTGTCAGCTGTGTCTTAGGCAGACGCTTCAATTGTTTACATTTCCAATATGCCATCTAGTTTCAAATGAATGTTACTATTCTAAATTGCAGTATATGCAGTTTCTAAAGGTGACTTATTTAGAAATAGTTTATAATCAATGTTTCCTACCACATATGCAATACAATACTATATTTCATTTTTATCTACTCGAGGAACATAATTATAGAACGAACACATTTTGACTTTTATGGCCTAACTGTGGTAATCAGCACTCTGAGCCTCCTCTGCAGAGCATGGGCGGCGCTCTGTTCCTCTCTCACCCTCCCTCTCCAGCACTGATCACCTCCTCGGCTGGACACCTGGTTTCCATCAGCACTCATCACAGCCTGCACTCAAACCTGTCAGTCCCAGTGTTCCAGCGCCAGAGTATTCCCGCACCTTCATGGTACACCAGCTGACTTCTTCACTTGAGTATTGCTTTTTGAAGAAAGTTATTTAACTACTAGTGCTCGTATTTACCCTCGTGTCTTCTCCTTCTCCAGTGCCTTCCAGTGTCTCCTGCAATGCCGCCCGCCTCCACCACACTGCCAAACTCACTTACCTGGCCACTCGTCAGCCTCCTGCACTCTCCTGCTCCCACGGACCACCCTCATGCCTCTGGATTCTGTATCTTCCATTGGTCTCAATAAAACCCCTTCCCCGACTTCTGTCTAAGTCTCCTTTTGGGTCCAACACCTTTGGTTTCAAACCATTACAGAATACTCTGGCCAGCATGGACCCAGCAAATCCGGAAGCGTTAAGGGAAGCACTCGTTCACTAAGGCAACCAGATTGGATCACAGGACAAAATTCTCTGGACAAAAATCATGGACTCAATCAGCACCCTCACACAGCAAGTATCCCTCATGTCTGCTCAGATGCAACCTCGCAACCCCCACCTCACCGAACCCCCTGTGAGTATTCCTCCCGTGACCGCTGCCTCCGAACAAACCCCTTTCCCCTACAAAGAACATCACATTCCCCTTCCCGCGCCTTACTCTGGGGACCTAGGTTCCTGTAGCCAATTTTTATTAAACTGTTCTCTAGTGTTCGAGCTGCAGCCGCTAAATTAACCCAGTGATAAAGCGAACATTTCCTTCGCAGTTAAACTTCTGCATGATAGAGACGCTAGATGGGCTTTGTGGCACAATTCCTCACCCGTGTTAGCTTCATTTGACTTATTTTCCACTGAATTAAAAAAAAGCTTGTGACCACACCGTTAAGTGCATGGAAGCCACAGGGATCCCAATCCATAGCCTCCTATTCCATAGAATTTAGGATTATAGCTGGTGAGTGTGGCTGGGATGAAGCGGCTCTGATGGGGGTTTTTGTTTAAGGCTTATCCGTACCGCTTAAGGACGGGTTAGCGGCTAGAGACAAGTTCACCTCACTGGAGGGGAAAATTTCTTTAGCCATCAAGTTGGACAATCAACTGAGGGAGGGGGTTAGAGAGAAGGTTAGAGAGAGAGGGGTTAGAGCCCACAGTTGAGCGCCCTCTGCGGGCATTGTCCCTCCAGCTACTCCTATCCGCTGAACCCCCCACAGTCTTATCATCACCCCATGCCGGACTGGAGGAGCCCATTCAGTTGGGCGAGGTACGTTTGGATCCCCTTTAGCGTCAGCGCCACTTGAGTCAACGTCTGTGCATCTACTGTGGGCAGCCTGGCCACTTCATCCCCTCCTGCCCGCAGACACCAAAAGACCGGGCTCCCCACGGACAGATAGCGCCGTGGTGAGCCAGAGGAATTCTTCCTCCAGCTCTCCCTTTTGCATGGCTGTTCCCTCTTGCATCCTCAGGTGGAACTGTAACACTCCGGTGCCCTTCCTCATCATCGCTGGAGCTGACGACAAGCTTATTCAGCTCCGGTGGCCGATTGGTTAGAGCGTCTGCCTCACAGTTCTGAGGACTGGGGTTCAATCCCCGGCCCCACCTGAGTGGGTTTTGGGAATGCAAGCATGCAATTTAAGTGGTAATCTTGCAAAATTCCTCCAGTTTCCTCCCACATCCCAAAAACATGCATGGTAGGTTAATTGACAACTCTAAATTGCCCATAGGTGTGAATGTGAGTGCGAATGGTCGTTTGTTTGTATGTGCCCTGCGATTGGCTGGCAACCAGTTCAGGGTGTACCCCGCCTCCTGTCCGATGATAGCTGGGATAGGCTCCAGCACGCCCGCGACCCGCGTGAGGAGAAGCGGCTCAGAAAATGGATGGATGGATGGATAGTTCAGCTCTGTGGCATGTAAGAATGTTGGCGCAAAAAATGGCATTCACGGAAGCCGATGGCTGCGTTTTTAAAGCTATTTTTGAAAGATACATTTACTTAGAAAAAGAGCATCTCAAGCTGAGAAGAGATGAAAGCCCCTGTTCCCAGCATAATTTAAGGGATGGCAATATTGTGCTCTGTTCAATTAGGTTGCCTCATTTGATTGACATGACTATAGAAGAAATTTCCAGAAAACATCCCGCAGTAGAAAATGTTGCTTCGGCAACAAATGTGCAGCATACTTGAAGAGGCCATGGTTTTGATGTGTTCCATGTCGCTACTGTGTGTGTGTGTGTGTGTGTGTGTGTGTGCGTGTGGATGAGTGACAAATTATTTACAGTATTTTATATGACAAAACTTTATGCGTTGCACATTTATCACTGTAAATCTACTGGGAAATGATTTCACAAAATCTCAACTCACCTTTTCTTCCCTTCTAACAGTGGGGTGTGCACACACTTCAAGTCCTGCTGTCATTTGGTTTTCTCACGGCCCATCCATCTGTTCTTAAAATAGTAATAACCTTTATCCTCTACGATTTAGGGCAAGCAGAAATGATCCATAAGTCAATTTATCAGTACGACACAGACAGCTGACTACTGTATCTAAGGCTGTGTATTTTATTTACATGTCCATCACTAACCACAACCCCTCACAATGCAAATCACATTGTGTCCCTTCTCTAGTATCCTATTTTCTGTGATCTGTTGGTGAATGTCCTAAATTTGATTTATTGTATTCCCTCATAAACTACACCAAGGCTAATTAACAGGAAAAGCTGGCAAAGGAGTCACGAGCAACAATCATAGCTTGTCTCAGTCACAAAGACTTTTGACATAGAGTAGAGGTACCATGTAGTCTGTACTCAATCCAGCCTCTGCATCATTACGCATACATGCATTCTCTCTTCCTTCAGTCACAGCTTCCTCCAGTTGATCTTTGTCAATCGAAATTAAGCCGACACCCCACTGCTTTTCAGCATATTCCATCCAACTACAGAGGAATACTGCCTCCATCAAAGGGAATGCAAGCATGCAATTTAAGTGGTAATCTTGCAAGATTCCTTATCCTTATCCCAGATATTACTTATTACTCGATGAGACAGTTGCTTTTAAATATCCCTTTTCTTTCAGCTGTTGTTCTGCTCATGCTAAGTACAGGAAAACTTGGCCGAAATGAGTTTCCTCCGCAGGGTGTCCATTGAGGTTGTCAATATGTGCATGCTCATCTGTAGAAGACATCGGGAAAGGTGAATAGAGAGGTTTTGAAAACAATGGTTGTAAGTGAAAGTATGCAAGGCACAGTGGTTTACGTGAGCAAAAAAAATCTGGTAACCACATGCAGAAACTCACAGAAACACATGCACACAGACACACACACACACACACACACACGCCCACACACTAGGTATTTCTGTACAATCGAATGAGATCAAATACAAGAACTGATTTCCCATGGGCTCACCACCTGTGGGAGGGGCCATAGGGGTCGGGTGCAGTGTGAGCTGGGCGGTGGCCGAAGGCAGGGACCTTGGCGAGCCGATCCACGGCTATAGAAATTGGCTCTAGGGACGTGGAATGTCACCTTTCTGGCAGGGAAGGAGCCCGAGCTAGTGTGTGAAGTCGAAAAATTCTGACTAGATATAGTCGGGCTCGCCTCCACACACGGCTTGGGCTCTGGTACCAGTCCTCTCGAGAGGGGTTGGACTCTCTTCCACTCTCGAGTTGCCAGGTGAGAGGCGCCGAGCAGGTGTGGGTATACTTATTGCTCCCCGGCTAGGCGCCCATACATTGGGGTTCACCCCGGTGGACGAGAGGGTAGCCTCCCTCCGCCTTCTGGTGGGGGGGCGGGTCCTGACTGTTGTTTGTGCCTATGCACCAAACAGCAGTTCAGAGTACCCACCCTTTTTGGAGTCCTTAGAGGGGGTGCTGGAGAGCGCTCCCGCTGGGGACTCCATCGTTCTGCTGGGGGACTTCAATGCTCATGTGGGCAATGTCAGTGAGACCTGGAAGGGTGTGATTTGGCGGAACGGCCCCCCCCAATCAGAACCCGTGCGGTGTTCTGTTATTGGACTTCTGTGCTTATCACAGATTGTACATAACGAACACCATGTTCAAGCATAAGGGTGTCCACACGTGCACTTGGCACCAGGATACCAGGTCGCGGTTCGATGATCGACTTTGTGGTCGTGTCATCGGACCTGCGGCCGCACGTCTTGGACGCTCGGGTGAAGAGAGGGGTGGAGCTGTCAACTGATCACCACCTGGTGGTGAGTTGGCTCCGATGGTGGGGGAAGATGCCGGTCTAACGTGGCAGGCCCAAACGTATTGTGAGGGATGCCGCCTATCGGGCCTTTTTGTCCTGTGGGACTCCTGAGGCAGCTGATGGGTACCGGGTGGCCAAGTGGAATGCAGCTTTGGTGGTCGCTGAAGCAAAAACTTGGGCATGGGAGGAGTTCGGTGAGGCCATGGAGAAAGACATCCGGATGGCTTTCAGGAAATTCTGGTCCACCATCCGGCATCTCAGGAGGGGGAAGCAGTGCACGATCGACACTGTGTATAGTGAGGATGGGGCGCTGCTGACCTCGACTCGGGACATTTTGAGTCGGTGGGGAGAATAATTCGAAGACCTCCTCAATTCCATCGACACGCCTTCCCATGAGGAAGCAGAGTCTGCGGTCTCTGAGGCGGGCTGTCCTATCTCTGGGGTTGAGGTCACCGAGATGGTTAAAAAGCTCCTCGGAGGCAAGGGGGAGATTTGCTCCCAGTTCCTAAAGGCTCTGGATGTTGTGGGGCTGTCCTGGCTGACAAGCCTCTGCAACATCGCGTGGACATCTGGGACAGTGCCTCTCAATTGGCAGACTGGGGTGGTGGTCCCCCTTTTTAAGAAGGGGGACCGGAGGGTGTGTTCCAACTACAGGGGGATCACACTCCTCAGCCTCCCTGGTAAGGTCTATTCAGGGGTGCTGGAGAGGAGGATCTGTCGAGAAGTCGAATCTCAGATTCAGGAGGAGCAGTGTGGTTTTCATCCTGGCCGTGGAACAGTGGACCAGCTCTACACCCTCGGCAGGGTCCTCGAGGGTACATGGGAGTTCGCCCAACCAGTCAACGTGTTTTGCGGAGTTGGAGAAGGCGTTCGACCGTGTCCCTCGGGAAGTCCTGTGGGGGGTGCTTTGGGAGTATGGGGTACCACACCCCCAGATACGGGCTGTTTGCTCCCTGTACGACCGGTGTCAGAATTTGGTCCCCATTGCCGGATGTAAGTCGGACTCTTTTCCGGTGAGGGTTGGACTCCGCCAAGGCTCCCCTTTGTCACCGATTCTGTTCATTACTTTTATGGACATAATTTCAAGGTGCAGCCGAGGTGTAGAGGGGGTCTGGTTTGGTGGCCTCAGTATTGCATCTCTGCTTTTCGCAGATGATGTGGTTCTGTTGGCTTCATCAAGCCATGATCTCCAACTCTCACTGGAGCGGTTCGCAGCCGAGTGTGAAGTGGCTGGGATGAGAATCAGCACCTCCAGATCTGAAACCATGGTCCTCAGTTGGAAAAGGGTGGTGTGCCCTCTCCAGGTCGGGGATGAGATCCTGCCCCAGGTGGAGGAGTTCAAGTATCTTGGGGTCTTGTTCACGAGTGAGGGAAGAATGGAACGGGAAATCGACAGGCGGCTCAGTGCAGTGACTGCAGTGATGCAGACTTTGTATCGGTCCGTTGTGGTGAAGAAGGAGCTAAGCCGAAAGGCGAAGCTTTCGATTTACCGGTCGATCTACTTTCCTACCCTCATCTATGGTCACGAGCTGTGGGTCGTGACTGAAAGAACAAGATCCCAGATACAAGCGGCCGAAATGAGTTTCCGCCGCAGGGTGTCCGGGCTCTCCCTTAGAGATAGGGTTGGAAGCTCAGTCATCCGGGAGGATCTAAGAGTAGAGCCGCTGCTCCTCCACATTGAGAGGAGCCAAATGAGGTGGCTGGGACATCTGATTCGGATGCCTCCTGGACGCCTCCCTGGTGAGGTGTTCCGGGCATGTCCCACCGGGAGGAGACCCCGGGGACGACGCAGGACACGCTGGAGAGACTACGTCTCTCGGCTGGCCTGGGAACGCCTCGGGTTCTCCCCGGAAGAGCTGGATGAAGTGGCTGGGGAGAGGGAGTCTGGGCGTCCCTGCTAAAGCTACTGACCCCGTGACCCAACCTCGGATAAGCGGTAGAAAATGGATGGATGGATGGATGGATGGACAAGAACTGATAAAAAATTTGTCTTTACAGCTATTGAATATAGCTTTAGAATTGTCATTTGCAGCGATGTAATGAGAGGTGCTTCTAATATTTTGGTCCCCTTTATTTTTTCTACTTGAGGAGCAAACATCTTCTTCTGTGTGATGCATTTACAACTACTCCACTCCGAACTACACTGTAACATTTAAAGTCAAACACCCAAATTTAAACGAATTTGAAGTTCAATAGAAAAACATCTAGAAAAATATGCCTTAAAAGTCAAATGAAAACTCAGAAAAGCCATCATGCGTGACATCATGCGAGTCATCATCAAATCATTAGAAAAAAAAAGTCACTGCACATCAAAAGGATTAACGCCAGTTTATACTGTTTTGCTTTTTCTTGTTTTCTTTTTTCTTGTTTTTTTGTGAAACTACCAGTATAGTATAGTAAAGTATAAAATGCATAAACACATTTTACCAAGCAAATGCTCATGTAATGTAATAGCAAATATTTGAAAGTATGATGGGTAATGAACAAACAGGAAGTTTTAAAAAAAAACAGGAAGTTTTCAAAAAAAAAACATAGGTACATATTTTTACTAGTTATTAACCAATCATGTTGAGTATACACCATGTTCCATGCTAATATGCATTTAGGGTTTTAGTTACATTAAAATAAAATATTTGGGTTTGATATGTTGATATGTTGTTTCTTGCATGATGGAATACCAGTTAGGATGTCTACCTCACAGTCGTGAGTGTTTGGGTTTGAATCTCAGCTCGGCCCACCTGTTTAGAGATTGGATGTTCTCCTCATGCTTTGCGTGAGTTTTCTCCAGGAACTCCAGCTTGTTACCACTTTTCTAAAACATGCATGTTAAGTGAAGACTGCAAATTGCCCAATGGTGTGAATGCAAGTGTAAATATCGCTTTGATCCACAGTGATTTGAGAGCGGCAGCCTGCAGCTCCAGCAGCTCTAGCCCACTATGGGCTTTTCTCATCTTTTTCAACTTTTTTGCCTTGTTTGTTTGTATTTCTGAGCCTCGGTGTGCTTCTTCTGCTATCTGGGCATAGATGCACAGTTTGTCCTGCCTTGGAGCCATGGCTCCTGTTTGCAGTCGGGCCCAGCTGTTAGCGATCCTTGCTAACACTATGACTGTTCCTGGAGGGTTGCCTGACACTGTGGGCTGAGGAGGAAGTGACGCCTGGATAGGCCTGTCACGATAATTTTTATATCGACTCATCGTTCGATAAATAAAATGGACACAATAGTTGTTCCGGACTCGATAAATTGTCATTGTTATGGTGAGCCGGCGTGCGCATCACATAGTGAGCCGGCAGAGTTGGACGGCTGTGTCATTTTCCTCTTGTGGACTCATGGAACGCCGGCAGACCAGTACACTCTTGCGGTTGTTGGCTCCCTCCAATACTCCACAATCTTGATCCATATGGAGGATGTAGATTCACACAGCAGTCACTTAAGGGAAAGTTCACTGTTTATTGTGTTCGCTATAGCCCATGAGCTAACAAACTGGCTTGCGAGGTAACAAGCTAGCCTGATAAGGAGCTAGCAAGTTAAGGAGCTAAACAGCTCGTTCCACTGTGGCGACGTCGTTTCAAACATCAGTGCTTCGCTCTGAGTTGTTGTGTGTGTTAGTCCCCAAACTACAGATGTGGGAAAGTTGACTGTTTATTATGTTCTCTAGCCCGCAAGCTAATGAGCTAGCAAGCTAAGGAGCTAAACAGCTCACTCCACCGCGGCGATGTCATTTAAAACGTCAGGGTCTCTCTCTGATTTGTTGTGCGTGTTAGTCCCCATTTAACATAAACACAGGAACATTCCTCAGTGGAACGCCTTATTTAGCCAGTAGTTTTGAACCCGGGTCCTCAGAACTGTGAGGCTGACGCTCTAACCAGTCGGCCACCGTGCCGGCGGAAAATAAGTCATCTTAGAAATTTTTTTATCATGACAGGCCTACGTCTGGATGGATGTGTTGGGATAGAGCGTTGAACAGGGAGGAGATGTGTCAGCCATAGTTAGCAGTGCTGACACCAGACTCAGTCGTTTGTGAGGCACTGCGTGCACCTCTCTTCCCTGTGTGATGTGTGCAGGTTCATGTATGTTGGGTTGATATGCTTGAGCACATACAATGGGTAACCTACATTTCTGTGTCCTTCCTTATTTATTTTTCTTTCCTGTCACCACTCTTCCTTTAAGCACTATCACTGCTGATTAATGCTAATTTCCCCATTGTTGGACTGATAAAGGTTATCTAATAATTGAAAAAAAAGATTTGTCTATATGTATGTCTATATGTATGTATGTATATCATATCTACCGTATATGATTGACTAGGGACCAGTCCAAGGTGTACCCTACCCACAGGCGTCAAAGTGGGGAGGGGGGATCAGAATGGTGTACCACAGCCCCAGGTTTTGGGGGACACCTGAGCTTTGATAAAGTTTTTAAGATTTTTTTCCCCTTTAATTAAATATGTCAATTATAAAAAAGAGAGCTATTGAGAAAATACATTTTTATTAGAATGTTCAATAATAAGGTTGCTTTAATCAAATTAAGACTGAGACGACCTAAAACCAACTTGCAAAGATGTAAAATGGTTCATTCCACCTGGGAGGACTCGTGAATGGTAAAGTCACATGTGAGAAGTGTATTTTGGTTCTGAACTTTGCAGAATGCAGAAGCACTGTAACATTTGGCTATATTTCACATGAAAAGACAATACCGGGGCTACTTTCAACACTTGCAAAGCTTTAATTTCACAAAAGGAGGGAATACTTCCGATATGCAGAAACATCTTTTGTATTAACAGATCATAGAATGATAATGGCATCAATGATATCATAGTATTGTATAATTTCATCCCCTCACCCAATGAGAATTGACAAGAGAATCAATTAGAAACAGGATCAATAAGCCGTATCGATAATGTCATTGGAATCACTAAATTCTTATCAATTGAGAATTGTTTTTTGGTCGAAATACCATGAAAAACGTTTCGTTGTGGTCTCAATAATTGTTGATGATCAAAAATTTATATTATATAATCCATCCATCCATTTTCCTCACAAGGGTCGCGGGCGTGCTGGAGCCTATCCCAGCTATCTTCGGACAGGAGGCGGGGTACACCCTGAACTGGTTGCCAACCAATCGCAGGGCACACATAAACAAACAACCATTCGCACTCACATTCACACCTACGGGCAATTTAGAGACTTCAATTAACCTACCATGCAGGTTTTTGGGATGTGGGAAGAAACCGGAGGGCCCGGAGAAAACCCACACAGGCACGGGGAGAACATGCAAACTCCACACAGGCGGGGCCGGGGATTGAACCTCGGTCCTCAGAACTGTGAGGCAGACGCTCTAACCAGTCGTCCACCGTGCCGCCAATATTATATAATATTATATATGATATCTATATTGAATATTCAAGAAAATTAAATATAGCATATGCCAAATAATTTGGAACACCATGTATTGCTTAAACAGAACATACCTTCTCATCCAACCCACCCCCCAATCCCTCATCCATCCCGGATTTACAACCACAGCAGGGCCAGAGGGAATTCATCGAGAAGAATGAATGTTGAAACTTGAACTAGCTAGTGTTCTACCAAGGCTTGGAAAAAAACTGAAAACTAATGGTGCAAATGAATAGAAATAACAACCCTGGAATATGTCAAGGGTGAGGAATGCTTGCCAAATGCAGCTGCACTGTTTCAACTGCCTTTCTCATTGTTGGAAGAGATTGTGCCTGACACATAACTGTTCTACTCAGAGGCAGTATTTACTGGCTTTGTTAATGAAGCTGCAGAGCAGCCGACAAATTTTTAAATTTGGGTGTCATAATCTGAGATGGTCAAAAAGCATAATCTCTTGTTACTAGATCTTAATGTACTCACGGCATCGCTCGCCCTCATCATCCCCAAGTGGACAGTCTGTTCTGAAGTCGCATAGTTTGTCCAGTGTGATCATGGGTCCCGTGTGACAGTGGTACCGGCCCTCAAGGGTGATGATAGGGCCCGCTGAGGAAGCTGAAAGACAAATGGAAGAAAAATACTCATTAATAATAATTATTATATTGGTGACTATTCGTGTTGATGATAATGAACAAAAGTTTTGCCACAGTGCAGTGCAAAAGAATGTATCTTTGGTGAAGTATGTGTCTAGCACGTCTGCCTTACAGTCAAAGGTTCTTTGGTCGAATAAGCTTTCTCCTCATACTCTTACTTCCTACAATATTCTATTAATATGTATGTTTGTTAAATTGAAGACAAAATTTACCATGTGATTGACTGGTAAGGAGTTTATGGTAACTGTGTCTCAGAACCAATGGGTATGACTTGTGGGGTTCCCCTGGTGTCAATCCTAGGACCCCTATTTTCAATCTGTCCATGCTTTCATTAGGCCAGCTAATACACAGCTATAAAGTGTCCAACCACAACTTTGCAGATGACATTCAAATCTACGTGTCACTGACAGCAGGTGAACATGGGCCTGTAGATTCATTCTGTCGCTGCGTCGAATAGATAAGTGTGTGGATGCAAAAAGTTTCTCCAACTAAGCAGCCAAAATGGAAATCATTGTCCGTGGCCCACAGGAAAAAAGATAAAGTGTTATCATGTGGAGATACTTTCTCTAAAATTTAATAATCAAGTTAGAAAGCTAGGGGTAATGTTGGACTCAGACCTGAATTTCCTACAATATTCTATTAATATGTATGTTTGTTAAATTGAAGACAAAATTTGCCATGTGATTGATTGGTAAGGAGTTTATGGTAACTGTGTCTCAGAACCAATGGGTATGACTTGCGGGGTTCCCCTGGTGTCAATCCTAGGACGCCTATTTTCAATCTGTCCATGATTTCATTAAGCCAGCTAATACACAGCTATAAAGTGTCCAACCAAAACTTTGCAGATGACATTCAAATCTACGTGTCACTGATACCAGGTGAACATGGGCCTGTAGATTCATTCTGTCGCTGCGTCAAACAGATAAGTGTGTGGATGCAAAGATTTTCTCCAACTAAGCAGCCAAAATGGAAATCATTGTCCGTGGCCCACAGAAACAAAGATAAAAGTGTTATCATGTGGAGATACTTTCTCTAAAATTTAATAATCAAGTTAGAAAGCTAGGGGTAATGATGGACTCAGACCGGAATTTATTAGCCACATTAAATCAATTAGATAGCAGCTTTTCAACATCTAAAGATATTGCCACAATCAAAGGAATAGTGACTAAACCTGACTGAGAGAGACAAATCCAAGCAAGTTAGACTACTGAAACGTCCTTCTCACTGGGCTCTCTTATCAAGCTAAAAGACAGCTGCAGTACAATACAGAATGATTGAGTCCCAACTAGAAGCAAGAAATATGTCCATATAAGCTCAGTTTATAAGTGCTCAGGTCTCTCCACAGGCTTCCTGCCACTTGTAAAATAGACTTGAAAACAGCTCTGCTTGTGTACAAGTCTTTTCATGGTCTAGAGCCAAAGTACATTTCTGACATGTTAGAGCCATCAGAACCTTCTCAGGCTCTGAGAACCTCAGGGAGTGGTCTCCTGTTGGTGCCCAGAGTCTGGACTAAACACAGTGAGGTTGCGTTTCAGTTTTATGTTGCAAAAATACAGTATTCCAGAAAATGTTAGAGCGGCCTCAACCCTGTTCAAATCCAGGCTATTTAGCTGTGTAATGTATAGGACAGCAGAATGTATTTCATCTGCATGGCTCACTTTTAACTTAATTAATTAATGATTTTTTTTTTGTTATGGAATGGTTTTATCTGCCTTCTCACAATTTTATGTAGCTGTAAAGCACTTTGAATAGCACTGTGTACAAATTGTGCTCGACAAATGAACTTGCCTTGCATTGCCTTATCTGACTCTTTCTTAAACTCTGCTTGGATAGCCTCAAGCTCACCCTGACCCTGAAAAGAATAAATGTAGAAATATAGGCTACCCACTGCATGTCCTCAAGCACATCAGCTCAACGTACAGCAGCGAAAATAAGTATTTAACAATTTTTCAAATATTATAAAATATTTGCTATTGACATGTAAATGTCACCAGATTTTGGGAACAACCCAAGTAATCCATACATACAAAGAAAGTAGAACAAATAACCTCAGAAATTAAGTTATGTGTAAATGTGAAATGACACAGAGAAAAAGTATTGAACACCCCAACTGGTATTTATTTAATACTTTGTACAAAAGCCTTTGTTTGCAATGACAGGTTTATGACACCTCCTGTATGGAGAAACTAGTCGCATGCATTGATCTGGTGTGATTTTGTCCCTGTGACAACAGTACCTGGTAATTCCAGGTCTTTTTTCCAGGTGGTCCTTGGCTCTTGGACAATTCTTCTGATTATTCTTTGCATTCCTCTGTCAGAAATCTTGCGAGGATCACCTGATCGAGGCAAATTTATGGTGGTATGCTTGGACTTCCACTTACGTATTATGGCCCGAACCGTGTTCACTGGAACATTCAGAAGCTTAGATATGCGCCTGTAACCAATGTCATCGTTATGTTTTGCAACAATTAGTTTGCGATGGTCTTGAGACAGCTCTTACTCATCATGAGATGTGTCTTGACTCACACCTTGGCAATGAGACCTTTTTGTAGGCCATCAATTAGGACTGAACCAGCTGATATTCATTTCCACTGGCAAGGGGCTGGATTGCTGTTTGCTTCCGTGTGTTCGACCGGCCCAGTCCGCACGGGGAACAGGTGGATTTGGTGGAAAGGAAGAAGAAAAAGAAAAAAAGGAGCCCAAAAAGTTCCCAGGCAGGACGGCCGCAGCCCGGGTGTCTCTGCTCGCAAGACGTTCACCCGGGGTGAGCCCAGGCCTGCAGAAAGGGATGCTCAGAGTGCTTGCGAGATGCTCTGCAGTCGGGGATGATCCGATGTGTCCTCGCCACCTTGTGGTGAGGTGGGCATCCTGCCTGGGCCAGTCTTCGGCAAATTGGTCGGATGAGACAAGAGATGACTCTGAGAGCATAGCTCAGGCCTTTTTATGGCCGGAGCGAGACAAAAAGGAGTGGTTGTCTATCTCGGCGGGGAGAGCGATGGTCGCCGGAGACTGGGGTATTGGGTGTCATCTTTTCATGGCGTGTCCGCTACAACTATTTCCCTGTGTCATTTCACATTATTACACACAACTTAGTTTCTGATCTTTTTTGCTCTACTTTCTTTGTATGTATGGATTACTTGGGTTGTTCCCAACATCTGGTGAAAATTTCATGTCAATAGAACCTTTGGAAATATGTTTACTGAGAAAAATGGTGGTGTTATATACTTATTTCAGCTGCTGTACATGGACCTGCACAGAGTGCAGAGGCAAGAGAAGTTCTCGCAGTGCCTCACAAACGATCGAGTCCGATGTCAGCGCTGCCATCCAAAACCCCATAAACAGCAGCAGGCTTGCATCCTAGAAGACCCTATGGTTAGCGTTAGCTCGTCCATGGGATAGATCTAAAGATCCTGGTGATAATAGATGCAAGGACAGCTTGAACGTGTCTCCTTGCTCGAATGTGTCCCAGCATGACATCCCCATCTCTTCCTCCTAAGCTCACGGGGCAATATCGAGTCACGCTACAGGAGCCTTCGCAGAGTTAGCACAGAGTCCTAACAGCCGATTTGACTGCAAATTATATATATATATATATATATATATATATATATACATATATATACACACACACATTCTATGCGTTTTCTTTTCTTTGTCAGATTTACAATTCATGTCAAACACAAAACACAAATCAGCTGCTCAGGTAAACATAACTTAGAAATAGGGGAAAGTCTACAATTACACTGCAGATCTACATCAGTCAGTGACAGGGGCTAATTTATGTCCTGGCTGCAAAGCATGTGACATCCTAAGGCTACTGTAAGATCAATAAATTGCCCAGGTCTGCATCAGCATCTGACTTTGAGTGCAGTATTCATCACTATAACAACAACCACAACACAAAAACTATGACCCAAATACTCTTGCAGGTAGCAATATTTAAGCTCTTTCTCTTTTGCCCCCAAAACACACACACAAATATGCACACACATTGGTTTGATATCATGATTTTGAACAACGCAGTAGTACCGCAGTAACATTTACATATCTATGCAAATCAGAGTGATGATATTGCTGATATTCCCAGACTCTGGACACCATGATCCCAATCCTCAGAAGCTGATTACAGTAAAGAAACAAAAAAAAAAAAAGTGAAAAAGGGTTCGGCTTATGATTATCTTGATTTACCCCCTTTCTCATAAGAACTGATTTTTATCATGAGTCACGTGTTGGCTTGCTGAATAATGGCTTTGATCTGTTATGCACATTTGTTTTCTATGCAAGCCAAAGAGAGAGCTGAAAGTCAAATAATGTTTGCTTCTAGTTTGCTGAGGGGTAATCCTGTGCCAGTTGTTACTTCTGAGCTGATTAGACGGGCAGTGAAATCGCTCAAGGGGAGAGGCTATGTTTTGATGGTTGGTTGTTTTATTAACTAGGATTTTTAAAAAACAACTTACAAATGTGTCAGAGAGCTGGTGGACGGGCCAACAAGGAAGTCGTTCTAGTAGGTCAGGTGCTGACAAGCTTATGTAAATAAAAACTTATTTTCTACATTTGTGAACAGTGGGGGCGTTGTGAAAGAGTACTTAGTACTTATTGCTATCTCACAGCACGATGGTACTTGTTTCAATCTCTGACTTTTATTTTGCAATGATTGAAGTTGCACTTTGTTGATACTGTATGACAAAAAAGCAAAGTTACCTTTACAGTGTAGCCTCGCCAAAGGTTTGCACTTGATTGAATGCAGCAAAAGTTCTACAATTAAGTGTTTCTGGTAAAATTTCGGATATTTTGCATTTACCACTTTGAATGTAGGCCCAGTTACCAAAGTTGAAGGTAGTGTAAAAAGTGAATCCATTGAAATGTTTCCTGCAAAATCCCCTAAGAAACACCTCCACTGGCAGACTACTGCAGAAAGCCAGTGTGAAATGGATCTGACCAAACCCCTCACAGTAAGAACTAATAACTACATCCCCTTTTACTCATGTGCAATATAATGAACAAGATCTGTGCAATATTGTCTGATCAAAAATCTTTTCAATACCCAGATGTAAACAATTGCACTACTATTATACCATTGTAACGGACATGCTCTCACCAGATGGCACCATGACCCCCAACCTCGGACTGGGACTGCATTCTCTGCATTACCAGCCAGTCCGAAGGAGCTCATCATAGAAGAGACTAGGAATCCTGACTCCTCACCCGGACTTTAAATCAAATAGCAGCCACCCCAGAAACTTGGACTCCCAGTCATCAGGAGACCCCTGAGTGTGCAGAGCTCAAGATACCGACCCAAAAAGCTTATAATTATGCTGGTCCCGCATTCCAAGATAAAAGTTCAAAAGGGCCATTTGTTCCTTTTGTCTGGGACAATGGATGAAGCACGAGCGACACCCACAGGCGGTGGAGAGCTAATGCAACTCCAGAGGAACTAATCACAATCTTCACTGGATTTGTATGATCTTTTAAGAACTTTGCATGAACTTTGCATGTTCACCATCACAACAGCGCCACTAGTGATTGTATTTCTGCAAATTTGAATGTCTGATGTCAAACCGGTTTGTCAACTGAACCGGACCTGTAGTCATTTAGATCCGAGATTGCAGGTTTCTTGGGGAATGGAATGATGGTGGAGCGTTTGAAACTGGATGGTACTTCGCACAGTTCCAGAGATTTATTGAGGATCTGAGTGAAGACTGGTGCGAGCTGGTCCGCGCAAACTTTGAGGCAGGATGGGGACACATGGTCTGGGCCTGCCGCTTTGTTAATCTTTTGTTGTTTGAAGATGCGTCTCACATCCTGTTGGTGGATGGTAAACGCAGAAGTTAGAGGTGTTATTGTGGTCGGGGTATTCAAGTAGAAGGTATTCAAGTCGAAGGTATTCAAGTCGTTGGCTAGTGTGCTATTGTTCTCAGCTTGGGGGGATCGTCGCTTGTAATTAGTCAGCGATTGGAATGCATGCCAGACTGATTTAGAGTCGTTAGCGCTAAACTGTTTTTCCAACTTTGCTGTATAGTTCCTTTTTGCAATGTTAATTTCTTTACTCAGCAGGTTTCTAGCGTGATTATACACGGCCCTGTCCCCGCTCTGATATGCGTCCTCCTTAGCTTGGCGAAGCTGCTTAAGTTTGGCAGTGAACCACGGCTTGTTGTTGTTGAAAGTGCGAAATGACTTTGTTGGTACACACACATCTTCACAGAAACTGATATAGGATGTGACAGTGAATTTTCAAAGACACTCCAGTCTGTGCAGTCTAAACAGCTTTGAAGTTCCATCTTTGCTTCATTGGTCCACTTTTTCACTGTTTTCACTATAGGCTTCGCGCATTTAAGTTCTTGCCTGTACGTCGGTATTAAGTGAATTAAACAGTGATCAGACGAGCCCAGGGCTGCACGAGGTATTTTTTTTAGCGTAGTATAGCAGTGGTCTAAAATGTTAGTTTCCCTGGTAGGACAGTCGATGTGCTGCTTGTATTTAGGGAGTTCGTGGTTGGTTTAGCTTAGTCCCGAGAATAATGAGAGGTGAGTCTGGGTGTTTTTATTCAATTTCGTTGACTTGTTTGGCGAGCGTTAGCAGTGCGCCGTTCGTGTTAGCTTGAGGCGGGATGTACGCTCCAGCGAGGATGAATGATGCAAACTCACGCGGCGAGTACAATGGCTTACAGTTCAAAAACAGCGACTCCAAATGCGGGCTGCAGTGTGTCCTGAGCTCCGTGACATCCGTACACCATTTTTCGTTGATATAGAAGCATATCCCGCCGCCTTTTGTTTTCCCCGATAACTCCGTGATACGATCTGCTCGGTGAAGATAAAACCTGGAAGCATGACGGCGCCATCGGGTACAGCCTCACAAGGCCAAGTCTCCGTAAAGCAAATGACGGCGGAACATCCAAAGTCTTTACTGGTCTTTATCAGAAGATGAAGCTCGTCCATTTTGTTGGGTAGAGAGCGTACATTCGCGATTCCATTCGCTGGAAACCGCCGATGCCGCACCGGTGAGTAACTCGGGGAAAAACTGAGCGGATTTGCGAAAGTTGGTGAAAGAAAGTCCGGAGTAGCCTCCTTGATAGTTAGCAAGTCTCCCCTTGTGTAAGTGAGTCGTGTAATCTCGCCAAAGACGAACGAAAAACACAAAAACAATACTAGAGAGCGCGTAATCGAGGCGACCACACTGGTAGGCGCCATCTTGGTGAGTCTTGATGCAGTCTAGCAATATGCATTGATTCAAGACGTGCATTATGCATCCATTAGGCTTCTTCTCAGTTTAATGCAAGCACGATAACTCACCACTAGAAGAAAAAAAGCTGTCCTCAAAGCTGAGGGGGAGGCATGTAAATCCATCTATTTCTATTAGCTCAGTGACAGTTGGATAAACACCCAAAAGTGGCTATGTCACTAAGCTTTGAGCTTTCTGAGTTGGTAAATTTGGCTAGACCTGGCTGCTAGAATCGTGACCTATCACAGTCCTTAAATCACACTTTTCAGATTGGGAAACAAGCAGGTTAATCAGGGATGAATTGTCTGTTGGAGTTAGAGGGTGTTGTTATCCATGTGCTCATGGGGTTGGTTTGGCATTGTGAGGTGAATGATGTTTGAGATGACTTGGAGAGGTGAACTGAGTACACCAAAGCTTCTGGTCGGGTACAGCTAGATGTACAACAAATAGACTTTGTTCAAATTGTAGGAAAATAGGATTTTTTTTTTTTTTTTTTATTAAATCAGATCTTTATGCTCGACTGTATTGTCATTTGCAAGTAACCACATTATACACTACATAGGCCTACTGACCTGTCTGCGTGAGTTGCTATGGTGACAATGCAGACATCAGTACTTAGAATGGGAAAGCCCTCAACAAAGAGAAAAGTATGTCCAGTGAAAAAATATCAAAACGTCACAACTGTAAAAAATATGACAATGAAGTCTTAACTTGTATTTACTGTACAATATATTGTAATGTAATAACCTTTGCTTCAGCATACGCCTCGTGCAGCTTGTCAGCTTTCTCCTCCTTGCGCACAGGAACGCATGCACGAATGCATGGTCAAACTTGCTCTGCATGACTGAGCACAGTCTCGATTATATGAATGCGCAACCAAATTCAACTCTTTCATATACATTGTTGAATATGACACATTTCTGGCCATGGCTATACACACATTTTTGTTATGAAGTTGCAGTGGTAAACTCATTCATGACGTGCGTGGTGTGGCCACAATTGGACTGAAAGAAACAGTCGTGTTTTGAGATGCACTCAAATCTATTTTCAACATGAAATGAGAGGTACTAAATCACAAAATTGTGTCATCAAAGTTGTTGTTAATCAGGGTGTGTAATATAAGGCTGTGCCTCTGCTCTCTGTCTCCAAAACATCAGTGTACAAGAAAGCAAATGCTGCTCTGATATCAGATTTAAGAGACCAGAGCACCCACACTGAAGACAAATATGCATAAATCAGATCTAAATTGGATTTTTAAACCATCTCCTCACGTGGTTTGAGGCATTAAGGCATTTTAAAAAGAAACGTCATTATGTGGGAAATTCATTCAGAGCTAAGGTACATTATTTTCACAAGATGAATAAGACTAACTGAGTGACTGACTTGTTATTCGAGAATACTATTAATATGAAACCCAAGTAAATTCTTCCAGCAACAGGTTCTAATAATTCACAATAATTCCTATGGAGACAGGGCACATTTTAGCTGTGTGTAACTATAGTAAATCAATCTTCAAGTTTCAGTATCTTAAACGCTTAAAGCAATGTGTTATTGAGAGATTCAATTTCAGTGAGATTGAAAGACGTGGTGAAGAAAACAAATTCACAAGACAATAACAGCAGCATTGATGTTCAGAAGAACTCCAGCATCAAAACTGAAACTCTACACATACAAATATATTAAGGTTTGGGTAGAATCAATCCAGGATCTTTTTAGTGTCATCTTGTGGCTTTGCAAGGTTTCATAGAAACTATGTTAAATGTGCCATTATGTTTTCCGAGCTCAAATCATGACATTATTGTGCAAGTTTCTGTTACAGAAAATAATTGAAAAAGATAGTCAAGGTAAAGGTCTGACAATTGGATTTTCGCTTCTGAGTAAATGTCAGGGGCAAGTAAAAGGTTACCATTACTAATTGATACTTGAATATGCAGGTAACTGCCTAATTATTAGTAACGAACCAGAGAAAATTAAGAGGTTTATCATTGAAGGTTAAGCGAGGGTATTTCCTCATCAGAGCATCTAATTTCTATATGTGTAGCACATACAATGTTTGACAACCATACCTGTTGTTTAGGCAAAATGTTTTGAGGGGCTATAAAATATACATATTGGAGTTGAATGTTGCGATTTTACTTTTGATTTTAGACTAGAGTCAACAAGATTTCATAGAATGGTAATTAAACAGCAATCCCTGGAAAGTCCTATTTCGTGTATCTATTTGATGCATTAGTATTTCATCTGTAAGGACTCAAGACTGGAAATCTAGGGTCACGGTTTGAATCCTGCTGATATATATATATATAAGCATTTGGGCTGTCACTGTTTTTAAATCAGATGTCATACATTTTAATATCACTGTTATTTTTCAGGCGGCATGGTGGACGACTGGTTAGAGCGTCAGCCTCACAGTTCTGAGAACCCGGGTTCAATCCCGGGCCCTGCCTGTGTGGAGTTTGCATGTTCTCCCCGTGCCTGCGTGGGTTTTCTCCGGGCACTCTGGTTTCCTCCCACATCCCAAAAACATGCATTAATTGGAGACTCTAAATTGCCCATAGGTGTGACTGTGAGTGTGAATGGTTTTGTTTGTATGTGCCCTGCGATTGTCTGGCAACCAGTTCAGGGTGTACCCTGCCTCCTGCCCGATGACAGCTGGGATAGGCTCCAGCACGCCCGCGACCCTAGTGAGGAGAAGCGGCTCAGAAAATGGATGGATGGATGTTATTTTTCATTCTTTCTCTTTATTTATTGTATGAATGTTGTTGTGTTATATGTACTGTATAATTTCTGCTGCCTCTTGGCTTTTGAAAAGGAGATTTTATATCTCAACAAGCTTTTACCTGGTTAAATAAAGTATCAATAAAATGTAATGTCAAATGACGCTGAAAATTAGTTTGTTCAAGTCAACTGCTGGCTGAACACTGATCAACGTGTGCCGCTGCGGTTATTGTAAATAAACAGTTAACTTTCCCATGTACGTATATATACGTAAAAACTTGGGCATGGGAGGAGTTCGGTGAGGCCATGGAGGCAGACTTCCGAATGGCTTTGAGAAAATTCTGGTCTAAATCCGGCGTCTCAGGGGGGGAAGCAGCGCACCATCAACACTGTATATAGCGGGGAAGGGGCACTACTGACCTCGACTTGAGATGTTGTGAGTCGGTGGGGAGAATACTAAGACCTCCTCAATTCCACCGACACGCCTTCCCATGAGGAAGCAGAGTCTTGAATCTATGAGGCAGCCTTTCCTATCTGAGTGAGGTGGTTAAAAAGCGCCTCGGTGGCAAGGCCCCAGGGGTGGATGAGGTTCGCCTGGTGTTCCTAAAGGCTCTGGATGTTGTGGGGCTGTCCTGGTTGACACACTTCTGCAACATTGCGTGGACATCTGGTACAGTGCCTCTGGATTGGCAGACTGGGATGGTGGTCCCACTTATTAATAAGGAGGACCGGAGGGTGTGTTCCAACTACAGGGGGATCACATGCCTCAGCCTCCCTGGTAAGGTCTATTTAGGGGTGCTTAAGAGGAGGGTCCATCGGGAAGTCAAATCTCGGATTCAGGAGGAGCAGTGTGGTTTTCTTCCTGGCCGTGGAACAGTGGACTAGCTCTATATCATCGGGAGGGTCCTCGAGGGTGCATGGGAGTACGCTCAACCAGTCTATGTGTTTTGTGGACTTGGAGAAGGCGTTCGACCGTGTCCTTCGGGGAGTCCTGTCGGGGGTGCTTCAGCAGTATGTGGTACCGAACCCACTGATACATGCTGTTCGGTCCCTATATGACCAGTATCAGAGTTTGGTCTGCATTGCCGGCAGTAAGTCGGATTCGTTTCCAGTGAGGGTTGGACTCTGCCAAGGCTGCCCTTTGTCACCAATTCTGTTCAGACCTTTTATGGACAGAATTTATAGGCACAGCCAAGGCGTAGAGGGTGTCCGGTTTGGTGGCCTCAGTATTGCATCTCTGCTTTTTGCATATGATGTGGTTCTCTTGGCTTCGAAATGAGTTTCCTCCGCAGGGTGTCCGGGCTCTCCCTTAGAGATAGGGTGAGAAGCTCGGTCATCCGAGAGGGGCTCAGAGGAGAGCCGTTGCTTCTCCACACTGAGAGGAGACAGATGAGGTTTCTCGGGCATCTGATCAGGATGCCTCCTGGACGGCTCCCTGGTGAGGCAGATCGCACTGGGAGGAGACACCGGGGATGACCCAGGACACGCTGGAGAGACTATGTCTGCCGGCTGGCCTGGGATCGCCTTGAGATCCCCCCAGAAGAGATGGATGAAGTGGCTGGGGAGAGGGAAGTCTGGTCTTCCCTGGTAAAGCTACTGCCCCCGCGACCTGACCTTGGATAAGCGTAAGAAAATGGATGGAGGAGACACTTCTGCAGGAAATTATGTATATAGTCCATGTCAAGAAGGAGCTACTAGTGTTTTGTGGCCACTGATAATGGAAGAAAAGCTTTGCAGACTCAGTAAGTCTAAATTCAAAATTGTAATCTCCTGTATGTTGTCATGAAGTACAGCTTTGTTTTATGGGGGGAGAAAATAAGTCCTAGCAGGAGAGGACTGAAGACAAGATATGAGATTCATGGAGATTTACAGTATCTGGGATGCAAAAGATGGATTCTGCAAAGTTTCCTGCTGGACAGTTGACAGGTCAAGAGGTGTTTGGTCATGAATTCAATTAACTGCAAAGAGCTGTGCTCGATTGGGCCCAGCTCTGTCCAATCACGATTACTATCTGTCATGCTCCTAGCGGGAGAGCCTACAGCACACAGGGGACCAGGCAAGGAGCAATCTTACATTTAAGTTAAACCTCTAGTTGAATGATAAATCAGAAGGCCTTTATTGTGAAATTATGATAATATTATTAAAGGTGACAAAAAAATCGTATTAGTTTTCCCTGCATGTGAAATTACTCCAGATAACATTGGGCACGCAGAGAGCACTGTAATATTTAAGCACTGTACAGAGCTGGGGAACTAAACCCCAATTTTCGGGGTGGACAAGAATACATTGCAGTGGTATGTGCCAACTAGTCAATTGCATTCATTGAATAAAAATTTAATGGAATAATTTGTCAACTTCCCTTTTAACCATATGTATTTGAACACAAGATGCATTAAATATATAGAAAATACTGTATGTGTTGTAGTGTTTGTGTGTTAGATTTGTGCCTTTAAGAGGTGGAGCGTGGTGGGGTGGCGTGTGACATCGATGAGTCTGCGGGTGAGTGTCTGTATGTAAGCTGTGAACAGCAGCAGCTCCCTTGTGAGTGTGCTCATTGTGTTTGTGTTTTACTGTTCCCCTGGTGTTCAAGTAAGCAGTTGAAAAGTGCAATGGCGAATGTGCACTGTGAAAATGGGGGAGTGTAGTGTTTTTTTTCCCCATGGAATACAAACATGTCAGTAACAAATTTTATCAGAGACATTACCTTCTCTGAACAAAATTAGACTTGAGGTGCTTATGTCTCCATCAAAGACTCTTCCTTAATAATGCTTATGCCCCTGCCTACAAGGTCTGATTGACCTCTTCCATTATTATTATTATTTTTATTATGATAAAAAAAAAAAAAAAAAAACAAAAAGATAGAATGCAAATTCATGGTCACGAATGTCATTTGACTTCAATTCACCAATCAGACAACACAAGGCAGTCACACGACCGTGCACATAGTCTTCACTAGCGAATCAAAATGACTTATTTTGGGGGGGAAAAAACAGTCTTGCAAATAAATTTCTGTAGGGCCCAATGGATGTGTTGTTGGTTTTTGGGCAGTTGAAAATTGAAATGGTGGCAGGTATATGTCGACTCCCATATATTATTATTCTTTTTTTTTTGTTCATGCTCTGATTTTTAAAAAAAATCTGAAGTTATTCACAACTTACTCTTTACTTGATTAGTTTTTTCATTGAGTACTTTCTTAGTCTTACTCAAGTAAATATTTGGATGACTGCTTTTTACTTTTACTTGTGTCATATTATTCTAAAGTAACAGTACTCTTACTTGAGTACAAAATTTGGCTACTCTACCCACCTCTGGTGATCATCTTATCCAGCAGAGGCGCATCTCTCTTCTTTCTCTCTCTTCTTTCTCTCTCTCTCTCTCTCTCTCTCACTCTCTCTCTCTCTCTCTCTCTCTGCCTCTGCCTCTGCCTCTGCCTCTGCCTCATCAGCTAACAGTAAGACCCACAAAAAGCAGCATGTGAAAGCTTGGGAGGAGGCTCTGAATAAGGTGATGTCCATTGACTGATTTTCATCCTATATTAAAATCATCGTCAAGTAATAAAAATTCTGGCAATAATGTTATATCAATTGTCCATTGAGATATTCAATATAAAATGGCTGTAATTAGTGACTACCCATTTCTATGAAACCTATTCAATTTAAGACGAGAGTCTACAAATCAATTACATGCCAACTGTTGTATTACTAAATAGAGTATGTCCATTATATTGCTGATGGCAACAACAACACTGTCACTGTTCAAATACCGGTGGACCTAACTACAATACATACAGAGACGCTTTAATTTGTTTAAAAGCATTGATGGGAAAGGTTTGAGTATTGATGGACCCTCTCTTTGCCCTAGTCCTTGGATTGTTTTCATTTTCATCTTGAATGAATGAAATAATGCTCTTCCTGTAGCACATTCAATACTATTTTGATCGTGTTTAGATAGAGCTCTTGCGTGTCTATAATGTCTTGAACACCGTCACAGCTGAAAAAAAATCAATACATGACCAAAGGGGATTGAGGAAAACAGTTAGCATCCGCTTATCACTGTCTCAACCTCAATACATACCATCCTTCAGTTTATAGACATGCATAGACAGTAAGGTTTCTGTCAGTGTGTACTTTGTGTCTGGGATTTACAGAAGCAAAATTGAAAACTCAATTACAAACTGATGCTGAGGATTCAGAGCATATTTAAAGGGAAACCTCAGAACCTGACACAAAATAGCATTTTCCTACAGAGCACCCTCACCCATCCATCCAAATGTCCTGCTCTGTGCACTCCACCAGTTTCCACAGACCAATTTGCCCCATTGCCTCTGCGGGGCCGTGTGAGATTGATGGGCCTAGGGACACCCTCATGCTACTGTGTACCTAATCGCAAAGTACAGACTTGCCGTAACGCTCCATTAAGGGCCTGCAGCAGTATGGTGTAATGGTTAAGGAAATGCGCCAGGGAAGGGAAGGTCACTAGTTCAAATTCCCAATGCTTCCTTGTCCTGCGCTACATGTCCAATTGGAAAAATGAATAGTGACAGGTTGCCGGGTAATACATGAGCACACACAAAAAATATGCTCTTCAGTGAGCAAACTGTATTTTGGTAGTGAGCCAAGTCTGACCTTCTTCTTACTACGGTAATAAGACAAAGTCAAGGCATAGAGTCAAATCACATAATCGGGTAATGAGCTTGTCAGTCATCCAGGTAGTGTCTGTTTCCTTCCAGGATGAGAAACACAAACTGGGTAAGAGGGTCATTGAAAGGTTTTTTTCTATACCACCCTGATCAGGGTGAAGAACTAGCTGATGGCAGTATCCTAACTTCCTGTCAGGAGGGTACACCCCAGAGACATAATACCAGGCAACGTACTTTAGAGGCAACAAAATTGGATTGCCTGTTGGTCCCGTGACTGATGAGTTCATTAAAGTGGAGGGGTATGGAGACAGAAGTCCAACTATAGCACCATTCAATCATCCTGTATTGACGATATATCCTTTCACTTCACTAGCTTGAGCAATCAGGGCAAACTGAGAATTGCACATTGAACGTGCATTTTTGAAAGGTTTCACACACAAATGGCAAAATTGCTCAATTCAAACAGAGTTGGAGGAACAAATGAAAGTACTACATGCATTAACTGCTTTTTGTCGCAGTCTTCGGAACACTTGTTTTTAATTTACTTGGAGTATATTTGCATTGAGACTTTGTTTTATGGAAGTAATGTTCCGCCATTATTGTTTTGAACGTGACATACTTAGGCATGCATGAGACCTATGTTTTGTAGACTAGCATTTTTCATTGTTTAAATGCACAAAAATCTCCACTTAAGATCCATTTTTACTCGCCAAACATTTTCTGTTTTTAGTTGACAACATAAGTGCTCCACCGATAAAAACCCTGGACATTTTGAATAACTATAATTACGACTGGCGGCACGGTGACCGACTGGTTAGCAGATCTGTCTCACAGTTCTGAGGACCAGGGTTCAAATCCCGGCCCCACCTGTGTGAAGTTTGCATGTTCTCGCCGTGGCTGTGTGGGCAGGTTTCCTCCCACATCCCAAAAACATGCGTGGTAGGTTGATTGAAGACTCAAAATTGCCCGTAGGTATGAATGTGAGTGTGAATGGTTGTTTGTTTATATGTGCCCTGCAATCGGGCGGCACGGTGGCCGACTGGTTAGAGCGTCAGCCTCACAGTTCTGAGGACCCGGGTTCAATCCCCGGCCCCGCCTGTGTGGAGTTTGCATGTTCTCCCCGTGCCTGCGTGTGTTTTCTCCGGGCACTCCGGTTTCCTCCCACATCTCAAAAACATGCATTAATTGGAGACTCTAAATTGCCCGTAGGTGTGACTGTGAGTGCGAATGGTGAGGAGAAGAGGCTCAGAAAATGGATGGATGGATGCCCAGCAATTGGCTGGTGACCAGTTCAGGGTGTACCCCGCCTCTCTCCCAAAGATAGCTGGGATAGGCTCCACCACCCCCGCGACACTAGTGTGGATAAGCGGTACAGTAAATGGATGGATGGACAGTTTAAACAAAGTTTGACTAAGGCTTGTGCAATCCATCCCAATTGTTTACATACAGGTCATTAATAGCACTGAATAGCTAATTTTGAGTGCAAAAGCCAGCAACATCTAAATCAAACAAAAGATTGTGTCTGAGAGCCTTAATTGTCTGTCCTTGCTTCAAATTCTGTGCAAGTTAGAAAGGAAGGTAATTTGAGGCCCAGCTTTGTGACAGGTGCTGGAGGGTAAAAATGGGGGTGGCCGTGAAATCTGCGAAATGTGCTAAGGCCACACGGTGAGTTTGCCGAGAGAGATTAAGGCTTTGATTTTGTAGTGGGAGGTGCAGAGAGGGTGTTGTGTTAGAGAAGCAGGTGGTGCCTTAAGAGAGTACAACACTTCTGCACACTGCTTCTCTCTATAGCTGTTGCCCAAATGCTGCCTGACAAAAGGAACATAGTAAACCCTGAGCTGTGAACAATTAGACACTGTTGATCCACGTGTGGATTTGCATGAGCAACAACACCTGCTCCATCTGTGTCAGAAAGACAGTTATCTAAAGAGGATAAGTACATTCAGTTGTGTATAAAATACGTTCACAGTCAATGTTTTGCATGTATATCGGAGGCCTTTCTGTCTCTTCCCTAGCAAGGATAAAAAAGGCCCCCTATACATATTTTGTTGAATTCTGTGAACCAAACATGAACACACTGAAAAACCCACCCATATACATTTTTGCGCTCTTTAACACCCAAAGATGACACAAGATGGCGCCAAAGCCCCAGCAAATAGGAATATAGTAATTAGTGTCAAGGATGTATGTATACTGTGAGTGATACATCTTAACTGTTCTAATATTTTTGTATGTCGGGGAGGAGATATGTTACGGAGAGTCTTTGTCGTCTAGTGTCTATGGTTTTGTTCAGTTGAGTGGCAATTAAAAAGCTCGAGCTAACAAACGACGGAGGGCTCAATATTGCTTTTTTTATGGGTTGTGAAGGTGACACAAGCCAGTGTCTTTGCACTCCCAGTGAATTTCTTCAAAATCAAATTCAGAATCAACATCAAAGATATATTTTGACATCTGAGAAATGCATCTCTGGTTTTTATTTTAAAGGAATTTCATTGCCTAGAAAACAAATGGAGTAGAAGAAATGTGAATTGACATTAAAGGGGACATATCTTCCTAAACCAGCTTTCTCTTGTATTTGGGATGTAATATTGTTGCTATGTTGCCCCAGTAAACGTGAAATATTAATTAAAATCATCCACGCATTCATGAGCTGCAGACGTTTTTCTGCCGAGAGGCCTGAAATGAGGTACTGTAATTTCTCGTGTATAATGCGCACCCATGTATATAACGCACCCCCAAAATTGACGTCAAAATTCTGGAAAACCCTTCTACCTATGTATAATGCATTTTTACAATGCATGATTTTGCTTCTACCCATATAATCCAAACATGAAGTATTATCTGTATTTTGTTAGTTTTGTTCCAAAGAATTATTCTGAAGTTAAGCAATTTATTTGAACACATAATACTTTCTTTAATTTACTTGCTCTTATTTTGAAATTCACAGCCTTACTTTTATTTAGTACATTAGAAAACACACAGTTGTGCTCATATGTTTGATTACCCAGGCAGAATTTGTAAGATGGGTACAATTCTTTAAAGAAAACATGAAGGACAAGGTGAAACATATTTAATTTTATTTTAATGGGATTCAAATTACTGCGATTGGCTGGTAACCAGTTCAGGGTGTACCCTGCCTTCCGCTCGATGACAGCTGGGATAGGCTCCAGCATGGCCGCGACCCTAGTGAGGTGAAGCGGCTCAGAAAATGGATGGATGGATTCAAATTAAACGGTCAACCATTTCAGAAAAGCATTATCATAAAACAAAACATAACCATAAAGAAATTAATGATGGTTGTTTTTCAGTCATCAGTCATATTTAAAAAAAATATATTTCACAAATTCTCCCAGGGTACGTAAACTTATGAGCACAACTGTACATATATGCAGTCATACGTACCCGTCATATTGGAATGGAAGTGTAGGCTACACCTTTTTTAAAACCACAAGAAGAAGAAGGTGGCAGTGACATTTTGGAATGAAAGTGTACAGCTTTTTCATAAACACTAGATAGGCGGCATACATTTATAAAAATGTGAAAGTTTTTTCTCCATTTGCCCCTATACCTATGTATAATGCGCGCTATTGACTTTTGACAATTTTTTGGCGAAATAAATGTGCATTATACACAAGAAATTATGGTAATTCGAATTTCTTGAGCTTATCTACATCACTAGCGAAGATCTCCGCTTTCTCTTACCGCTCCTAAGCCAGCGCTGTAAAAATAACAACCAAATGTGCTCTCACAAATGGGTCTTCTACACAACCAATCAGAGGAAAGGGGGCGGTCTTAGCCAAATATGGACAAAGCGGCTGTAAGAGGAGCCTTTTCTGGACACTATGTACTCTAGGAGTAATTTGTGAGTAACTTCAGATTTTTTTCTTTTTTTTTAAAATCAGAGCATGAAGATAAAAAAATAATATATATATCCATCCATCCATTTTCTGAGCCGCTTATCCTCACTAGGGTCGCGGGTGTGCTGGAGCCTATCCCAGCTATCTTTGGGCAAGAGGCTGGTTACACCCTGAACTGGTCGCCAGCCTATTGCAGGGCATATATAGACAACCATTTGCACTCACCTTCACACCTAGGGTCAATTTAGAGTTTTGGGGAGGTGGGAGGAAAGGGAGAACCTACCTGTTCACGGTGGGCGACTGGTTAGCACATCTGCCTCACAGTTCTGAGGACGGGGGTTCAAATCCCGGCCCCGTCTGTGTGAAGTTTGCATGTTCTCCCTGTGCCTGCGTGGGTTTTCTCCGGGTACTCCGGTTTCCTCCCACATCCCCAAAACATGCATGGTACGATGGTTGAAGACTCTAAATTGCCCTTTGGTGTGAATGTGTGCGCGAATGGTTGTTTGTTTATATGTGCCCTGCGATTGGCTGGCATCCAGTTCAGGGTGTAACCCGCCTCTCGCCCGAAGATTCCTGGGATAGGCTCCAGTGTGCCCGCGACCCTTGTGAGGATAAAGCGGTATGGAAAATCGATGAATGGATGTTCTACCTTCACTATACATCACCAGCATAGATAAATGAACAATGCTACATTATTTGTAGTAAATCAATAATTTGTTTTAAGCCATCTATCCATCTTCTATCCCACTTTATCCCCATTAGGGTCCAGGCTGCAGGCTTTCCCATCTGACTTCGGGCGAGACGCGACAGGGTACACCTTGGAATTACGTAAAACTGGACAGAACTGAGGAGCTCTCATGGCACACTATCAATGAGCTAAAATAATGGTGCTTTGCTCACCAAGTATTTGTTTTGGCTGAACAGGTGTGGAAAAAATGTGCTAAACTGTTAATCTCATCTGAGCTTCAATGCAAATATAACCTTCTTGGCAAAATAGATAATTACATCTTTTTAGACTAATAATCCAATGTTGATCAATCAGAATCCAACAATACTGACCAAACATTACAGTACATGAAAATGTTGAAATCCTGTGAAAACAGATTACGTTTCCTGCCAACAAAATAGATGAGCGATTCACATTTACTGGCAGAAGCTACTGATTTTGGGTAATTTAATTTGTGTAGCGTGTCAACAGAACAGTGTGTGTCTAAAGTTTAGGATCTTAATGACATTTGCATGAATGCTAGGGGCAAGCTTTGAATGCACATTGACATACAAATTAATTCCTTGCATCTAAACTTGAAATTACAACCCCAATTCCAATGAAGTTGCGACGTTGTCCATCCATCCATCCATTTTCTGAGCCGCTTCTCCTCATTTGGGTCGCGGGCGTGCTGGAGCCTATCCCAGCTATCTTCGGGAAGGAGGCGGGGTACACCCTGAACTGGTTGTTTGTATGTGCCAGCAGGGCACATACAAACAAACAACCATTCGCACTCACATTCACACCTACGGGCAATATAGAGTTGTCAATTAACCTACCATGCATGTTTTTGGGATGTGGGATGTGGGCACTCTGGCCCGGAGAAAACCCACGCAGGCACGGGGAGAACATGAAAACTCCACACAGGCGAGGCTGGGGATTGAACCCCGCTGGGGATTGAACCCCAGATTGAATTTTGACGTCAACCCCGGTCCTCAGAACTGTTGTGTTAAACATAAATAAAAACAGAATACAATGATTTGCAAATCATGTTCAACCTATATTTAATTGAATATAAAGACAAGATATTTAATGTTCAAACTGATAAACTTAATTGTTTTTAGGAAATAATCATTAACTTAGAATTTTATGGCTCCAACACGTTCCAAAAAAGCTGGGACAGGGTCATGTTTACCACTGTGTTACATCACCTTTTCTTTTAACAACATGCAATAAATGTTTTGGAACTGAGGACACTAATTGTTGAAGCTTTGTAGGTGGAATTCTTTCCCATTCTTGCTTGAACAGTCCGGGGTCTATGTTGTCGTATTTTACGCTTCACAATGCGCCACACATTTTCACTGGGAGAGAGGTCTGGACTGCAGGCAGGCCAGTCTAGCCCATGTGGTGATATCCTTGACACATTGACCTCAGCTTTTGATGCAGTGCCGCCTGAGGGATCGAAGGTCACGGGCATTCAAGGTTGGTTTTTGGCGTTGCTGCATACATGCAGTGATTTCTCCAGATTCTCTGAACCTTTTGATGATATTATGGACCGTAGATGATGAAATCACTAAATTCCTTGCAATTGTACGTTGAGGAACATTGTCCTTAAACTGCTCGACTATTTTCTCACGCACTTGTTCACAAATAGGTGAACCTCGCCCCATCTTTGCTTGTGAATGACTAAGCAATTCAGGGAAGCTCCTTTTATAACCAATCATGGCACCCACCTGTTCCCAATTAGCCTGTTCACCTGTGGGATGTTCCAAACAGGTGTTTGATGAGCATTCCTCAACTTTCTCAGTCTTTTTTGCCACCTGTCCCAGCTTTTTTGGAACATGTTGCAGCCATAAAATTCTAAGTTAATGATTATTTGCTAAAAAAAATAATGTTTATCAGTTTGGACATTAAATATCTTGTATTTGTAGTGTATTCAATTAAATATACGTTGAACATGATTTGCAAATCATTGTATTCTGTTTTTATTTATGTTTAACACAACGTCCCAATATTCATTGGAATTGGGGTTGTAAAACAACAAATTTCAGTTTATTTTTTTCCCAGGAAGTTGTGTTAGTCACATACCGTGAATTCCCTCCGTGCTGTAGAGCAGCTAATGGTGGAACATTAATTTTGGTCAATCCTTACTCAATTATTCAATTCAGTTTTGAGCTGGTAAACAAGTTGCAGAGGTTTTAAAGTAGAGATAAGGAATCTTGGAAAGAACGGCCTTCCCTAGGAAAATCATACACATTTTCGCATGCATCTGCATAAAACTATATATGGATATGTTTACTACATGGACACATGAAAAGTATCAGTTCAACAAATTCAGTTTGGTATAATAGCTTGCACCTTTTTGGGCATCTATTAAATGTTTGATGAATTGGAGAAAATGGGAGAAACAAGGAGTTTCATCCATATTTCATCGGTAAAGCTCACTTGAAATGATAAAGCAAATGTTGCTGTGGGCCTGCACAGGAAATGGAAACCATCATATTAATTCAATTTGAGGACTGTTCAAAGTCAACAGAGAGGACTATTATTTCAGTCTCAAACAATATTCACATTTAATTCCAGAATGTGGTGCAATGAAGAAAAAAAAAATCCCCACATAATTTTCAATTTGGCATCTTTGAGCTGATCTGAGAACTCAGTCACCCAGCAGATGTGAAATGCATTCAGTCTACATGCATATTACAGAAGCATTCAAAAGCAATACACGAAGAAAAAAACAGGTTGAGTCTCTTACTTTGCATTTGGTAAGACTGTTTTTCGCTCCATTCACCTTTGAAAATTGCTAGAATTTTGCAATCCCATGAGAATTACGTAAAATACATAATGTGGCTACTTAATGATACAATGCCACAATCAAACCATTGCAATTTCGCTTCATAGAACAAGGAACCATATTTGTTAATGCTGTTAACCCTTTGATTCATCCCAACCATTCAGTACATTTTGAAAAAGCTATAATTAAACAAAACGAATGTAAATATATTACCAGTGTAATATAGTATATAATAAAATATAATTGTTATTAGAAATACAACGAATAATCGGTTAATATTTTCAAAAAGTATTAAATATTTTAATTTACTACAGTGTCAGGGGTCACATTTTTGGATCTCTTCGCTGAGTGCCAAAAAAGGATCTTAACATGAAAAAGCCATCTTACCCATGGTGCAGTTGGTTTTAAAGTTGGGTTCAATCGTAGCCGTTTCATCAAGTGTCCGCTGGTCATAGCTGGCTGAAATCCGGAAAGGTGATCCCCCGTGGGTCTCCAAGGTGAGGTGAGCCACGGCCCAGCTGCCAAGGAGAGAAAGCAGGAGCAGGATCATTGTGATGAGCAGGCACCATGGCTGAAAGATATTCTCACATCCTCTATGAGGCGCCAGGGTCAGGGCGGGTTGGTTCTGCTCGGCCTGAACCCCATTGGTGCCCGGGATGGGACTGTCTAAGATCTCAGAGGAAGATGTGTGGGCTTCCTCGTTCCATTCCATTTTGGTTTTCTGACACATTGCCATTCTTTGAGTCTGTAAAAGCAGCCTTACATATGACAAGGCGTCAGGTAGGTGACACCTCACTTGGAATCCTTAGATGGTCACTGATTTGGGAAAATCCAAACGCTGGGTAATAAACTGTTGGTTGTATGAGGCAGTGAGTGGAGTCCTGCTGTGAATGCTGCCCTCCCACAACCATCAACTGTCCCTAATTTTGTTAAGCAAATTGTGCTGCGTTCACTTTACTGTCATAAACAGTCCCCCCCTCCCTTCCTCTCCCACTTTCTCCTCGCCATGGCCCTGCTTCTTTTCCCATACAGTATGCCATCTGTAAAGCACTCTTACATACAATAATACAGTCAGGACTATGTAAAATATTTAGGGCCACTGTTACATGTGATGTATTTGCGATCCTATAATGATCGTGAGCTACGCTCGACTGAACTGCTAAAAAAGATAATAATAATAAATAACGAAATCATGGAGCAGGGTAGTTCTGTTTTTTCGTCCATCTGTGTGTTGGTTGGCAGGCTACTTTTTTATTCATGGCGGATGACATTATACTCTCCTCTGTAAACATACAAGCAATGGATATTGACATGGATATTATTTTGTCAACATAATGATGTAGCTTTGGGTTGGCTCTCTGTCAGTGCAAAGCCAAACGTTATCTCAAGGTTATTTATAACCAAGCCTTAAACGTTGAGGGAACCAACCAATTGAAGTGTGGTCTTCACACACAAATGTTATCCACATATTGTATACGGTTGTATTTTGTTTGGACTGAGAACAATATCTAGTAGTGGTTTACTAATAATATACAAAATACAAATAATACAATAATACAAATTATTTGTATTATTGTAGGCTATTATTTGTAATTATTTGTATATGAAGAGGGTGGGCCAAAAGTGGGAATACAGGTGTTTCACATTTTAGATGTGTATGCTTTTGTATAAGCTATAGATGTCAAATAAGCATTGTAAATGAGAGGGTTGGGAGTGAATGAATTTTAAGTGTGTTCATTTTTTATCTAAATACAATCAGCTGTGGAAGGTCTAGGTAATTATTGCCTATGAATGAATGTGGTTGGATGGTCGCTGGTGGGGCAGTCATGCTTCCATCAGACTGCCCCAGGTCAGCTGTGGAGTGAATGAATGATGTGTGCAATTGCATCTTTGAGTCCATTGAAAACGCGCTACAGTATCAGTCGTATGCATTGTATTTTTTATTATCCAAAGCATAATTCTGAACTGATTACGATTCGTCAATTAATCTAAAATGCATTTTTATGGAATATGGGAGGCGTCACAGTATCCGAAAAAAGAAATTTGAGAACTTGCGAACTCCATCCAGAAAAGTCAAAGATTCCCAAATACAAATCTGTGAGTCTGGCTACTATTCCCTGCTGCACTCTTTTGAAAAGTTTTGTGTTGAATTCAATTCTGCCTCAGGTGACCCAGTTTAACTTGACCAACAGAGACCTGACCAAAACAAGAAGTGTGGTACGGCGATGGCGCCCTGAGTAGGGCACCTTAATGCCCAATTTGCTCCCTGCGGACCACATGAGTCATTCACTGCTCATGTGTGTATCACTGATGGGTTTTTTCGTGCTTGCTGTAACCACTTGTGATGGATTAAATGCACATTTAATGATACAAAATGAATGCTTACAAATGTTTAATTTCATGACAATAAAAAAATGTATGCTTCTGCTGATTGTTTTAAAAGGAACCAAAGGTAGCTTTTTATTCCATTTTTGAGTAGCTGTTAATTAATTTATGATTTAAAAATGACTTATGTGAAAAGGGTCATTAAAACAACTAAGCCAGTGATTTTATTACTTTACTTTTTGATTTTATGATGATGATTTATGATGATTTTATGCACGTTGTGTGTACATGATTAGAACATCTGCTTACTCCTAGTATTTAATATGGTTTTGCCTAAATCCCAGATTCAGTATAGAGTGAAATGCAATCGGTGCGTTTTAATGAAAATCTGAATACATAAAAAGCTGCAGCATTGCACACATTACTTTAAAAAAAGTCAAATTAATCTGGTCAGCCCAAGAGATCCCATTGTGTTCTTCTCCTCCTCCAGTGCTACTTCCATGTCACCTGCCTCGCCGTCTGTCCCAGCCACGCCGCCAAGCACTTTCTCCTGCCCGAGCCCCCCCCGCTTCCTATACGTTGCCTGGTTCAGCCAACCACCCTCACTCCTCGAACATCCAGCCACCAAGATATCCTTCAAAAACCAATATCAGTTACTTCCTCCGCTTCGGCCTGCTTTTGGGTCCAATTCAATATCGCACAATCACCAATCGTGACAGAATACTCTGGCCCCAAAAAATGGACTCAGCAAACCCAGAAGCATTGAGGAAAGCGCTCACCCTCCAAAGCGCCCAGATTGACAGACAGGACAAAGTTCTTCGCGAGACTATGGACTCCCTCCACAACCTCGCTCAACAAGTTTCCCTCATATCCTTCCAGATGCATTCCGGCACCTCTCCTGTGAGTATTCCTCCCGAACCCGCAGCCGCCGATCAACACCTCCTCCCTTTCAAAGAGCCTCATGTCCTGAACTGTACTCGGGGGATCTTGGTTCATGTAGTCATTTCCTGTTAACCTGTTCATTAGTTTTTTTACCTTCAACCATTGAGTTATCCCACAGAACAATCCAAAGTTGCTTTCGTCACCAACCTGTTACGCGGCAAAGCTAAATGGGCAACCGCGCTATGGCACAACTCTTCCCCATTATTCATGTAATTCCACTCCTTTTCCGCCGAATTAAAAAAGGTTTTTAATCACTCCATCCAGGGCAGAGAAGCCACGCGGCGTCTCCTTACCCTCACTCAGGGCGCTAGTTCTGCTGCAACTTTTTCCGTAGAGTTTAGAATACTAGCGGGGGAATGCGGGTGGGATGACGTCGCACTGAGGGGGATTTTTTATAACGGACTTTCAGAGCAGCTTAAGGACAAGCTCGCTGGCCGGGACGAGCCCTCCTCACTCGAGGAATTCATAACCCTAACGATTAAACTGGACAATAGATTGTGGGAGAGGGCGAGTGAGTGAGAGGTTGTGGCGCGCAGCTTGGTCCCCTCCGTGGACACCGCGCCGCATCACGAGCTCCCGGCCGCCTCCTCGTCACCCCACGCTGCTGAAGAGAAGCCTATGCAACTCGGAAAGACCAAATTAGACCCTCAGGAACGTCAGCACCGTGTTAAGCAACGTTTATGTATTTATTGTGGACAGCCAGATCATTTCATCACCACCTGCTCTTTGAAATTAACTGAAAGACCCGAGTGCGCCGTGGTGAGCCAAACCAACACCTCTCCTAGCTCTCCTTCCCATATTACCCTTCCTTCGTGTATCCTTAGTTCTGATCGCAACACCCCTGTCACAGCCCTCATTGAATCCGGTGCAGATGACAACTTTATCCATGATGGTTTGACACATCAGCTCCAGCTTTCCCTCAAAAACCTCCCTTCTCCTAAAAAGGTTACAGCCCTGGATGGGCGACTCATCTCCCCTGTCACCCACCAAAAAGCTCCGTTCACTCTACCTATCCTTGAAAACCATCCAACTTTTTGTCATACCTTCCCCTGAGACCCCATTAGTTCTTGGTATCCCCTGGCTCAAAAAACACAACCCCGCCATCGATTGGAGCCACCTGTCAATCACCAGGTGGAGTCCATTCTGCCACTTCCAGTGCCTTCTCTCCATCATTCCGCCTTCCAGCAAACCTCGGTCACCTGCCATACCTATTGATCTCTCCCGGGTTCCGGAAGAATACCACAACCTCTCTCCTGTCTTCAGTAAAGACCATGCCATCTCACTTCCTCCCCCACCGCCCCTATGACTGCGCCATTTACCTGCTGCCTGCTCTGTAACATTTCTCGCCCAGAAAAGGAAGCCATGGAAAACTATATCCGTGACTCTCTTGCCTCTGGATTTATCCGACCCGCTTCTTCCCCCCTGAGGGTTGGATTTTTCTTTGTTGATTAAAAAAGACACCACTCTCTGCCCCTGTGTTGACTTCCGAGGCCTCAACGACATTACCGTGAAACACAAAGTGCCACTGCCTCTCATAGACCCTTCCTTCGAACCCCTCTACGACGCCCAAATATTCAACAAGTTGGACCTGCGCAACGCCTACCACCTTAATCGCATTAAGGAGGGGATGAATGGAGAACCGCTTTCAATACACCTCTCGGACATTTTGAGTATCTTGTCATGCACTTTGGTTTAACCAACCGCTGTGTTCCAAACCTTTAGCAAAGATATCCTCCGTGATATGTTGAACCGGTTCATCTTCGTCTCTTTGGTTGACATTCTCATCATCTCCCGCTCTCTTGAAGAACATCGCCACCATGTCCGCCAAGTCCTTCAGCGTCTCCTTGAGAACCGTCTCTTTGTCAAGCCTGAGAAATGCCACCCCGGAATCACCCGCAGTCTTCCAGTTCATTCAACCCTTCTGGTGGCCCAGCCTGGTTACAGACACCCGGGAATTCGTCCTTGCCTAATCCGTCTGTGCCTGAGGCAAGGCTACACATCAACCCTCAGCTGGTCTGCTGCGCCCCTTACCCATTCCGAGCCGCCCTTGGTCCCACATCTCCCTGGACTTCGTCACTGGCCTACCCCCATCTGAAGGTAACACTGTCATCCGCACCATTATTGACCGGTGTTCACAATGTACCTCTTCCCAAATTGCCCTCTGCTTTAGTCTTCAAATGTTCAATAGGGCTGAGGTCAAGTCTGTGGGAAGGCCATTCCAGCTGTAGCTAAGACCGCTCCCTTTCCTATGATTGGTTGGCTCCGTGTAGAAGACCCACTTGTGAGAGCACACGTGTTTGCTATGTTGACAGCACTGACTCAGGAGCGGAGAGGTAGGCGGAGATCTTCGCTAGTGACGTAGATAAGCTAAGAGAAATTTGAATTACCTGATTTCAGGCCTCTTGACAGAAAAACCTCTGGAACTCAGGAATGCGTGGACAATTTTAATTAATATTTCACATGCTTACTGAGAAACCATAGAGACAATATTACATCTACACACACACACACACACACATATATATGTTAATTGCCTCAACATGTTCAACTGGATCTGGATTTTCATGTGTCAGATGTGAGTGGGTGTATGCAGTAGCAGTGTGTGTGAAAGAGTAGATGAATCTAAAAACACATCGACACACAAAATCCTGCTCCACAAACATCTGAGCTTTTAGGATTTCCCAGATGTTTGTGCAGTGACTCAACAGGCTTTGCATTACACGTGTTGCTAACTTCTCCTATTCTGCGTTTCTTTCTTAAATGTGTGATTTTGATTTTCCTCACTGCAGCTTACTCACTTTTCCCTTGGCCTTTCTTAGAGCGGAGGGAAGGTGTTGATTGATGGGAAGTGAAACTTCAGCACCACACTACATCATTAGAAAGCATCTGTCATATCTTATCAAAGAAGAGAAATTGAACAGTCGATAAGAGTTGCCACTGTGTTCTTGATCAGGGTAATATTATTTTCGGACTCAGCAAACTACATGTGAGGATCCAAGCCCCACAGGCTGAATCATCAGCAGGATGTTGCTGAGCCAGTAATTGCACGGGAATGTTTGTTTCCTTGTGCGTAAAATATATGCAGGCAACGCATTGCGATACAACAAGCTCCTAAACCCCAGATAGACAGTGAATAAACGCTTCAATACCCCAAAACTGAAACACAAAAGAAATTAGCAAAATCTATAATTTGAAATGAACAAATGTGTCAACAAAACTGTGTGTGCCTTGAGTAAAATATGCGAGATATACTAAAAATAAAGCCGGCAGAGCTCTATTACATCCAATTCCATGAAATCCATGTGGACCCCAAATCAGCCCACCACATACACACGTAGCCTAAATTATTGATACCCTCCGTTACAGACAGAAAACCCAGCAAAGATCTGACGCTGGGCATGTTTTGCTCCAGGAGGCTTTTTATTTAAAGTATTCAGACCCCCTTAAATGTTTCACTTTTTGTTATATTGCAGCCATTTTCTAAAATAATTTAAGTTCATTTTTCCCTCGTTAATGTACACACGCAGCACGGTGGACGACTGGTTAGAGCGTCGGCCTCACAGTTCTGAGGACCAGGGTTCAATCCCCGGCCCCGACTGTGTGGAGTTTGCATGTTCTCTCCGTGCCTGCGTGGGTTTTCTCCGGGCACTCCGGTTTCCTCCCACATCCCAAAAACATGCATAAATTGGAGACTCTAAATTGCCCGTAGGTGTGGCTGTGAGTGCAAATGGTTGTTTGTTTGTATGTGCTCTGCGATTGGCTGGCAACCAGTTCTGTCAGGTTGGATAGTGAACATTGGTGGAGTGCCATTATTAGGTCTCTCCAGAGATGCTCAATTGGGTTTAAGTCAGGGCTGTGGCTGGGCCATTCAAGAAGAGTCACGGAGTTGTTCTGAAGCCACTCTTTTTTTTTATTTTAGCTGTGTGCTTAGGGTCATTGTTTTGTTGGAAGGTAAACCTAGTTTGAGGTCCTGAGCACTCTGGAGAAGGTTTTCGTCCAGGATATCCCTGTACTTGGCCGCATTCATTTTTCCTTTGATTGCAACCTGTCGTCCTGTCCCTCTAGCTGAAAAATACCCCCACAGCATGATGCTGCCACCACCATGCTTCACTGTTGGGACTGTATTGGACAGGTGATGACCAGTGCCTGGTTTTCTCCACACATACTACTTAGAATGAAAGCCAAAAAGTTATATCTCAGTATTATCAGACCAGAGAATCTTATTTCTCCCCATCTTGGGAGTCCAACTCCACGCGGACGTTCATGTGTCATGAGGAGGTGTCTCGCACTGAGGAGAGGCTTCTGTCGGGCCACTCTGCCATAAAGCCTCATAACAGTTCAACTTAATAAGTGGTTGCCCATGCATGGCACAGTGAACTGCAATACAAATGAGTGAAAAAGGCTTATTTATGACAAATACTGTACATTACTAATCTGGAGCTCTTCAAAGAGGCACCTGTGAGTGGGCAGCCCGTTACAATAGCTTCGTTAACTTTCTCCTTTATTTATACTTTTACACCCTTTTTTGATAAATTAGTGTTCGTTTTGCATTGCCCTAACCCATTTTGGACTGTTTTTGTTATTTTGGCCATGACATTCTTCAGTGCAGAGTATCAGCGCTTGTTGTTGTTGTGAGTGCCTGTGAATTGGCAGCCCGTTTAAACGAGTTGTCTCCTTTATTTATACTTCCATCCTCTTATTCTTATTGCATTTGCACTATTACAGCGTTTTAGCCATTATATTTTATTCAGCAGATAATATCGTCACAATTAGATTTTGTTTGTGTTACAACATCCATAGCATCTAAAACAGCGATATCGATGCCAACCGTTATCATGTCAAGGGCGTTTTGCATTGTTGGTTAGCATTAATCTAAGCGGACGTTCCTTTTAAATACACAATGTTTAATTATCTTGATTTTATGATTAGTTTGACAGTAAACTTCACCTGGGAGTGGCATTCAACAGCTTGAAGCCTCGTTTTTGATGAATTGTTCACCATTTGCCAAACTGCTGCTTATTGTGAAGTGAGTTAAATTGAGTTCACTGCCACCATAAAGCACTGGTATCTCTAGTTTGAGCTCACAAATATTTTTTTATATATTATTATTTGATGGTTATTATTATTATTTGTGTTATGGTCAATCTTATCCAAAGCACTTTGTTAAAGCTGTGTTGTTAAAGTGCTCTATTAATAAAGTTGATTTGAATTTGTGGCTTAAAGGCATAGTTTGCTGTTTAACAAAAAAAATTAAAATAATAATGTTTCAATTGTTAAAGCTGTCTGTCTACCTGACAGTAGAATATTTCTCAATGATCAACCCTCTCTGGCCCCATCTTATGGCTCTAATTTTATTTTAATTATTATTTTAAAAATGACTCTGTGTGAGGAGGACCAGAATCAGTGACGGAAGCCGTGACGGACCAGTTGACAGTCATTTCTCATGTACTCCATTGGATTATTTAACTTCAGTAAGGAAACAAAAGTTAAAGAGAAGGAATTGGACAGTTCTCTTGACACATCAATGGTAAACATATGTAATGGTGATGTCCTACGACGACGGCTTCATTGCCGGGCTTGGAAAACACGCCGCCAACGTCACCGTTCTCACCGAGTCATCAGGTAAGATTAGCACCTTTTTTATATTTTTAATTGATTGCACATTAAAAAAAATACATCAAACCGGTAGCATTTCGTGGTTGGCAATACTCCATCATGAATAAATCATCCTAGCAATGTAGCAGCCTTCGTGTGCAGTACATGGTAACATTAGTGAGCTTGCCGTGTTTGTTTGGGCGGAGATTCAAGGGGGCTGGAGCAGGGAGTGAAGTGAGGCTACATTCAAATCTTGCTAGCCGTTTGAAAAGTGAAAACTTCACCTTTAATGCAACTATTTGTACTTATGGGTTTAGAGCTATAATGTATATTTTACATTAACTGAACATAATACCGACTTCTGTCTGATAACAGGATCTTGTGAATATCACTTTTTTTCCTGATTTATAAATGCAGAGGGGGTTCCATCCATTTTCTGTACCGCTTATCCTCACTAGGGTCACGGGCGTGCTGGAGCCCATCTCAGCAATCTTCGGGCGAAAGGCGGGGTACACCCTTAACTGATCGCCAGCCAATCGCAGGGCACATATAAACAAACAACCATTGGCGCACACATTCACAGCTAAGGGCAATTTAGAGTCTTCAATCAACCTCCCATGCATGTTTTTGGATGTGGGAGAAAACCGGAGTGCCCGGAGAAAACCCACGCAGGCACGGGGAGAACATGCGAACTCCACACAGGCGGGGCCGGGATTTTAAGCCCGGACCTCAGAAATGTGAGGCAGATGTGCTAATCAGTCGTCCACCGTGCCACCACTTTCAGATTTTTTGTCTTTAAAATAGGCTGAACTGCCGTCATGCATGATGCCATGTGAGACTTTGGATTATTTTTTTAAGCATACCACCACCACAGCAAGGTGTCAGTGATGGCAAAACAAACAAAAAGAAATGTAATGAAGACCATAAATGGATGTTAGACATAGAAAAGCAGTACACGTCTGTCCTGGCTTAGAATGGAATAACTTCCCATTTTACACATAACTGGACCCTCACTTTCAAGGAGTTCATCTTTGAGTCACTTATTCTCAACAATACCTTAACAACAATAACAAAGACGATGAACTTAATATAGAGCTGAGATAGCTATGCACTGTATATGTAAGGTGACTTGCATATCCTTCATCCGTCTGCACAGACACTGTGTTCATTAGTTGTAATCTTAAAAGATTAATTTCAATACTTGCAATGTTAAAATATAGCCTGAATAAAGTTTTAGGATGATGATGTTTGACGCTTGGACACATTGTTTCATTTTTAACAAATTCCTATACAAATGTTTCTCCGTCCCTCCGTTCTCTGTACCGCTTTTCCTAACTAGGGTCGCAGGCACAAATGTTTTTATTAAATTATTTTAAATTTGATCACATTGGAAGCCATCAAGCATCAATTGTGTTAACTTTCATTGGAAGCACAAAACAGACCAATGTACAAATCTAAACTGATCTGCTTTCAGTGCTGCCGTAATACTATTGATTTACAAAGCCCTTTCTGTTCTGGCTAATATCCCTCTTTTTATTTTAATGTGGTGAATGTGCGTGTCTGCATTTGTTACTTAGCATGGAGGATGTGTATGTTCTGACCACATTAAGGCTTATTTGTCTTGTGGCTTCTGGTTTGCACGAGCTTTGCGCTTTATCCAAAAGAACGTGAAGAAGAAAGAAATTATTTTAAAATCATGAGTATTGGTATTATCCTGTGATTCTTGGTTTAACACACTAAGAGCGTACAGACAATGCATACAAGCAAAATGTTTTCCTCTTATATCCTTAAAACATTTTTGACACTGTATTCACTTTATATTCCCTAGTGTCCGCACATTATAGAAATCTGAGTGTGCATAGGGGCTATACAGTATGTAAGAAAACAATATAATTTGGATGTAATGTTACTACATCATTCTTTAGGGCACAAATTGCAGAAACTATTTATTTTCTTATCTAGCACACAAAATGTTCTTAGTTGAACTTTGTTTGATGAAAGATTGACAGCAGTTCTTTTCTTTGCCTTGTTTATTTCCTCTATTTTCTTGTGTTTGTAAAGTGTGACTTAACCAGTGGAAGAAACGGAGTCAGCGCAGTGAAGAGACATTTAAGTTGCATAACAAAAGCTTCACATTTACAGTATTTGCTTTTGGGCTTGTTTAACATTTGGAAATTGTTAAGTAAAGACTAATTACTGTGACACCATTACATGATCTTACTGGCTGTAATCACGCCATTTTTATCGGCAGTAGCCTTTTTTTTTTTTATCCATCCATTTTCTATATTCACTTTAGTCCTGTTCAGGGTTACAGCAGGGCCTTGAGCATTTCCCATGCGAATTAGGGTGAATGGCGTCAAGATAATTATTTTTTTTCTTTCAACCACAATTTTGTGAATGCCACAAAAAAATAAAACCATTAACTATTCAATATGAATCTTAAACAATTAAATACAATTTTAGCTATGAAGAAGACACACCAGGGTAGCACAGTGAGGCATGCGGCTGGCCCATCTGCCTCATATTTAAAGGTTTTGAGTCTGATTCTCTGGTCGGACCTGTTCTCACAATCCCCCTCCAAAGGCATGCTAGGTTACATGAAATAGGTTAAAAAGTACAATGCCCATATGTGTGAATATGAGTGTGAATCATTTGATTATACTGTATGTGGAGTATGGAGTATGCCAATACAGGAACAGGTTAAATTGAAAGACTAGATGTGACAAAGCTGATCGATAGCTAATAACTATTTTTTACTATTCGTGTTACTAGCATGTAGCAGGAATGATCTGATAGATGACTATAGCTCAGGTTTCAGCTGGCAGTTAGCAGGTTTACACAAAAACTACAGTTAATTTATAATATAATGTTCACAATAGAGCCATTCCCCACCAATCGGGAGCGCAAATGGTGCAGTCCATTTCATTTTATGTCATTCTCCATTGAACCAGAACTTCATGTAACTTTGTTGAAGACTGCTGCATCAAATAGTGTAGCATATAGAGTCTATTGGATGTTTTTCTCTTTGTGTGGTTGCAGTTACCGAGTATCTGCACATTTGTTGACAGTCTCATTTCTTTATTGCTGCCAGTCGCAGCCACGCTCAGCACTCAATCCTAACTCTTTGTCACAACTTCTCGCCTCATCACATTGTTCCCTTTGTGTTTCTTTTTTAGGCATTTGTGTAGCATACTGCTGCATTCTCACTATTTGCCTCCCTCGCAACTGGAGAAACAACCAAGGAGCAAAGAATACATTCGAAATTGTTGGTTATGTTCGCGAAGGGCCCAACTGAATGTTCTCAAACCCCACCATCAATCCGCGAACACTCTTTACCAGCTGGTTTACAATGCCAATATTCTCAGTCATCTTGGTCATGGGTCATCCTAACTAGGGGTCATCTTCCACCTCGTTGAGACCACTCGAAGCATTTGGGCCACTCAAAGACTTCCAACTACGTCATCTCCATAAACCCCCTAGAGACATTTAGTTGGGCCCTACCCCAACTTAGCCATGAAGTTCAAATTTATTATTTTGCTTCCTGCATCTGCCACCTCCAGTTGCTCAAGTATGCTACACAAAAACATAAAAAATAAGCAGAGTGGGAGGAGTGAAGAATGTTATAGCATCATTGTGACGTTATCAAATGGCCGCTGACTAATGTGTTTGGCTGCCACAATATCATTTCGCTGTTGTTACATATCGCATTAATTTATGAATGCAAGGATTATCGTCACACAGGCCTTAACCTCAAATAAGATGTCAAAAAAACAAGAAAATCACATTTATTTGATCTGACAGGCAATGAATAACAATAATATTCTTTATTGAACTTGTGACCAAGTAGAGGGTTTAGTCAACAATAATCATGAGACTTTTACATGATGGTTTCATTCAAGTTTATTATTTTGCTTCCTGCATCTGCCACCTCCAGTTGCATGACAAAGCATGGCACAAGTATGCTACACAAAAACCTATAAAATAAGCAGAGTGGGAGAAGTGAAGAATATTATAGCATCATTGTGACGTTATCCAATGGCCACTGAGTTATGTGTTTGGCTGCCACAATATAATTTCGTTGTTGTTACATATCGCATTAACTTATGAATGCAAGGATTATCGTCACACAGGCCTTAACCTCAAATAAGATCTGGAAAAAACAAGAAAATTACATTTATTTGATCTGACAGGCAATGAATAACAATAATTTTCTTTATTGAGCTTGTGACCAAGTAGAAGGTTTAGTCAACAATAATCATGAGACTTTTACATGATGGTTTCTAGCTAGAATTAAGGAAGGCACTTAAGGCAAGCCTTAACTGTTATATATCCAATTGATTTAAACCTGAATACGGCTAAACAGATTATTCTGCAACAGAGCTGCCAGGAGCTAATAACAGAGGATGAAAGCAAACTGGAGCAAATAAACGAATGCAGATGCAAGGGTGTCCTCACTGTGATGTGTGTTTACATCTCAGGCTGAAAAGATACAGACACTATCTGCATAGCCAAGTCCAAAACCACTGACTTAATGTCTGAAATAACAAAGTGAATAAAGAGTCTTGATTCAACTTTTCCATTTAACGAAATGCTGACACTTAACTTACAAATGTCTGCTCATTAATTCACACCGCCCCTGTTTCCGCTAGTGGAAACAGACACCTTCCTGCTTTGGAGGGGTGCTATTTTTTCAAGAAAGTTTTACAACCCTTACTTGAATTAACTGAGAATTTAATACTTATAATATGAATACCCGTATATGGTCAGTACCAGTCAAAGGTTTGGACGCATCTTTTCATTTTGCATTCGCAAGTGTGTTTAAACCTTTGACTGGTATTGTATGCGGACTACCTTTAATATAGTAATACGGCAGCAATAACATAAGGGGACCAAAACAGAATGTCTTTTACTTTCCCAACTAAAATGTGCCATGTAACTACAGACGGACCTACACTTCACAGATAAAACGGCACATAAATCACTGCATATTTTCATCAGAAAATTTAAACTGCCTCATATCTTGAGCCGAGAATGAGTACCAATCAGGTCAAACATTTTACTCCAACAGGCCATGAGCTATGAATGCTAAGCTTCAATCCAAATTTTAAATTGAAGACAAATGAGACACAACTCTGCCACAATTTAATAGAGGTCAAACTGAACACACAATACTGGCGGGTCATTTGGACTCACTGGAAGCAATGAAAGAACACTCCAGTGACAGTTTTGTCAAGACAGGTAGAAACAGATGACTAAAGATGTCTGAGCATTAGATGTCAATGTATCAACAGAGTGTCAGTTCTTCAATAACACCTTAATATCCACTTTTGAGCATCCATCTTGTGCATGTAGATTTTGTGGAAAAAAAGGGGGAAAAATATGTATTCATCAGACCATGGCCACTTCTTCAAAACATCTTATAATGAGATTAAGTCTTTGGCATCAATTGAAACCTTAATCTATTATTAGTGGCCCACATGGTACTTTGCAGGGGTGACAAGACTTGATGGGTACAGATGTAGATATTTGAGTAGAAAAAGGTGGCAGATACATGTTTCAATTACATTTAAAGACTTTGGCATAAATGTTGCCCTGGTAGTAATTTTATCAGAATGAGACACTACTGGAGGCTCCATGGAGCTGACACTGTGAGCAGGTGGCGCACTAGACAACAACGTAGTGCTGATGCTTGGGCTAACACAACATAAGAGTTGTCTGATTCGGATCACAACTAACATTGACTACAAGAATAGGTAAGCTGGTCACATGACAAATACTCCATAATATAATGATATCTGAAAGCTGTATCAAATACATCACGATTAGGGTCGTGTCTAATATTTACAAAACAGGCTCAAACTATTTGGAAAAGCTCTCAGTATACAGTATATAACACAGTACAGTTCTTCACCACTGCAAATTACAACAATAATACACATAGAACAGATACACACCACATTCCCTTTAATACTACACTGGACTTTTGGGAGGTTGATCTATGTGTCTGCTATATGCTTGCTACAATCTGAAAGCAATAATAATTGGCTATCTACTTCGTAATCCCTGCTCTCTGATAAAGTGAGTCAAGTGTCTTGCTGTGAAGGTGCCTGTCTCAGCACTACCCTCATAAGCCTCCAAATCAGCCTTGAAGACAGAGCCCCTTGCCTCATCTAAAAGTGACTGACACCATGACGCTCATAATTCACGAAAAGCTCACCTCTTCGCAAGTTTATGCAACGACGGACTATCTGGTGATGCTCCTCACCAATGTTATCAGGGAACCGGGGTGTCTCACAATGGGGCTAAACTGATTTTTTTTTTCAATTGAAAGATAAGATTATCTAAGTGACTAGCTTCCAACACAAAAATCTTATATTTCCCCACACTAAATCCAGTTCTTCAACATAGAAATAAACGCCCTGCAACCGGACTAAATATTTAACATGTCAATGACAGCTTCAGTTTGTCTTAAACCAAACAAATAATATCAGCACATGACACTTATGGACTCCATGCACGCAGCACTTCCATGTTTTGGGCAACGTGGTGTGCAAACTGGTCGGCATGTAAACGCATATTGACAACAATGACAGCATCAAACTCGTAATTTTCGCGTTGTCTGCTGGACTTACTTAATGTTACCATGAATAACGTATGAGCTTTAGAATTGCTGCAGTTATCCAAGTAATGGTGACAATATCTGATTTAATGAGCTATTTCAATTTCACTGTGCATATACATTTGTACTTAGACTTGCATTGCTTAATTTTTGAGACACTCAACTCTCAACTCAATTGGTATTTATAGAGCAATTTTAAAAAGCTGCAGCTGTAACAATGTGCTATACATAAAGATTGAACATAAATAGAATAGTGTGGAAAGCGTGTATCTGCACCTCATTGTATGGTGCAGATACAACGAAATTGGGGGTTATGAAAACATAAAACACAATTGGGCGGCACGGTGGAAGACTGGTTAGCACATTTGCCTCACAGTTCTGGGGACTGGTGTGCAAATCCCGGTTTCATGGTTCATATATATATATATATACAGACTTTATTATATGTTGCACCACCTGCTTCTAATTTTGTTCAGAAAAAATGAGATACAGCCGCTGTTGTCCCAACTCAATGCACACTCAATTTGCAAACAATAAAAAGTCTTAAACTCTCATTACTGTATATCAATAAAGCATACATTTTAAAACAGTTCTGTGTTTTAACAGACTGTCCAAAGTTTTTTATATTTCTGTAAAAAATTCACAAAACTGAAATCAGAAGCAACATCTTCATATACAACCAGCGCGCACACACACACACTGACCACATAATACCACAGTCCTGTGCTCTGTGGACTCATCATGTATGATAGCGTCAACACAAAGATGTGCAATTCATCACTGTAGTTCCTTTCCCACTTAGCATTCACCATCTAATTAAAGTTCTTGATAATGGTTTCCTTCATTATAAACCTATAATCTATTATCCGGCCTTGCTGTGTGTGTCATGCATAAGTCTGTTGCCTATTTGAACTTCCTGCCTGAGTTTTGGGTTTGGCCATCTCCAAGCAAACGGGTTTGAATAATTCAGACACCCCAGCTCTTTAGCTGAAGTGTGTTCTATAAAAGTGTGATGATTGAAATGTCATTGCACCTGTAAAACTAAATATTTCAGAGCTGGAAGGTTGAACCCTTTTTCAGGCACTGAAACACACTTGACACCTATTGTCATAAATTGTAAGACTCATCAGCAATCAACAGTATAAACAACACTCGAAATTGCTCTATCCCATTTCAAAATGCATGCGTTATCGATATTAGCTTCAAGTGGTAGATTGTAGCTCGTACTCTAACTTAAAAGTATAATTTTACATATTATATTATTTTTAAAAAACTTAAGAGTTGAACTAACATTCAGTGATTACAAAAAAATAAAAATAAAACTATTTCAACCACGATTTTAAGGAAAGTATGGCCCAAAAGTCAAAGAAAAATCCAGAAATTAACCGTGAGACAAAGGATGAGACATTCTTTCCCTTCACTTACTGGTCCCATTTTGGGGGGGGAAGGCTTCATTTTTGTACTGTATATGAAACAGTACGCTAAAACTAACCTAATGAACTTTTTCACGTTCAGTTGGTTTCTGTTTTGGTGAGTTTGTCGTTTCCATGAAATCTTTGAGAAGCTGAGGAATTCAGCAGAAGAAATCACAGAATCATTAATATTACATTTAGCTGCATAAAGAATACATTGAGGATTCATTATTTTACTCTTTGTTATCTGCACGTTTTACAATGTAATTATTTGGCTAATCAACCTAAAGCTGTTGCAGTTCATTACAGTATAGACTGTACTTTACTTGCCATTTTAAGCCCACAAGCTAAAGACACAGCTAAAGGGACAAAAAACAAACCTTGCTTGACAGCATCTTTAAAAAGAGGTAAAATGAAGCCCAGTGACTTTCAACTAAAAGAACAAAATACCAAGAGTCCTTATCACAGTGAGCGATTCACACGTGCAAGTCTGCCCTGTTTAAAGTGGTGACCGTCTTCTGGTGTCATGTTGGTCTCCCATTGGCTCCAGATGGGTCCATCATGCAGGGCTTTCACAGATGCTGCATCATGAGTCATTGCAGTTTTTTTTCCAGGAGCAATAGAGACTTCTATAGCAATGTATTTACTAAAAAACACACCACACTCCATAGTCATTCAGTAGATCTTCATTATCACATCCACAACAGTACTGTTTGCTGTGCATGTACAGTATACTTTAATCTTTTGATAATTACTAGTAGATATGCTAATAACTACCAGGTTTGTGTTATAATTCTCTGTCACAAACTGATATGTATGTGTCCTTAATGTTCCGCACAGCTTGTTTTCATTAAATATTTGGCAACTTCTATGCAGGGGACCACAGAGACTTTAATCATGTTAAAGTCAAAATCAAAGTGCAGATAGAGGACAGCACAGAATACATAGATGTAATCTGAATAATAGGAACCGTGTTTATCAATGAAGATTTTATCACTGGATCCACATTATGATAATTAAATGATACAGTATATTATGAAAGGCATAAACACACCCCACCAAAATGCGCAAATGCACGCACACTCGCTCGCTCGCACACACACACACACACACACACACACAGGCATCTGTCAGAAAGCTTGGTCTCAGCTGCAGGTCATGGTTCCTCTACAAGGATGAAGACCAAAACATAAAGCTACACACAACACACAAGAATGGCTAAGAACAAAAAAGTCTGGGTATTTTAAATGCCCGTCTATGGTTGCTGATCTAAACCTTTTTGAATATTTCTGGAAGGAGCTAAAACATGCGGTCTGGTGAATGCATCCTTAAACCTCAGACAGCTGGAGCAGTTTGCTCAAAAAAGAGTGGACAGAAGTCTTATTGAGAGTTAAAGAAATTGATTGATGTAATCATCTCAAAAGGTTATGCAAAAATATATTAAGCTAAGGCTACCATCATTTTTGTTTTGAACATTTTCAATAGTTTGCATTTTAAAATGATTCTGTTGGACCACAAAAAAAAAATTTATCCATCCATCCATTTTCTGAAAAGCTTATCCTCACTAGGGTTGCCGGCATGCTGAAACCTATCCCAGCTATCTTTGTGCGAGAGGCGGGGTATACCCTCTACTGGTCGCCGGCCAATCGCAGGGCACATGTAAACACAAAACCATTTGCACTCACATTCACACCTACAGCAATTTAGAGTCTTCAATTAACCTACCATGCATGTTTTTGGGATGTGGGAGGAAACCGGAGTGCCCGGAGAAAACCCACGCAGGCACGGGGAGAACATGCAAACTCCACACAGGCACGGCCGGATTTGAACCCAGGTCCTCAGAACAGTGAGGCAAATGTGCTAACCAGTCATTATGGTGCCGCCATAATTTCCATTAGTTAATTTTCAGTAAATCACCTTTGTCAATTTCTAGTTATTTCATTGACCACCTTTAATGAAAGGGTACCAATAATTTTTGTCCATGTTTGTATGCATCGACTCTCACCTAATTTCTTTTTTATTATTTTTTTCTGCTGCCCATGTCTGCTCAAAGTCCAGCTTAAAAAGGCTTCCACGCCTTCATGGGAGTGCTCAGAAAATTGCAAAACCCAATGAGAACTCAATAAACTGCTATGCATTGACAAAGATGATATTCATGTGAGGGTGGAAGATCACATGGCTTCGAGCCCTTTTTTGATTGTGACCTAGATTAAATGACTTTGTAAACCCTCGCTTTCCAGGGCCACAGGAAATTACTCAAATCGAATGATACTGTAGCACGTGATTTAAACATGTTGATGCTGTCACATAAAAAAACTGCTGTCAAAGCTTTGAGTTACCAAAGGGAAGGCATCATGTGTCCCTTGATATAATAAAGGTGTCATTTGAGTCATTGTACTGCTACCACAGGACTGTGAGTTCTCTTTTGTGGTCCAACCTCTTTGGAGTCTTTGGGGAGAAGCGTTATTGAACATGACAAAGCTTTAATGCCTCCTAGAATGGGAAAGCTTGTACTGGAAAATAGAGAAAATGTTCAAAGCTAAACTACAAAACCAGTCACTTTAATCAAAACTGTCATCTCTTGACAAACTGTACATTTAGCCTCTGTTGGATGGAGACAAATGTGTAAAACATGCAATCGTCTGTACTTTGATAACACTTACAACGAATGTAACGCTTGTGTCCCAAGATGATATCAGCTTTTGATTGAGCTTTTGATGAAATACTTCCATTGTACAAATCCCCAGTTCTAATGATGTTGGGATATTGTGTAAAAAGTAAATAAAAACAAAATACAATGATTTTAAAATCCTTTTCAACCTGTATTCAACTGAATACACTACAAAAAGACACGATGTTTCATGTTCAAATTGAACTTCTTTTTAGTTTGGGCAAATATTCACTCATTTTGAAGTTGATGCCTGCAACTTGTTCAACAAAAGCTGGGACAGGTGCATGTTTACCAGTGTGTTACATCACCTTTCCTTTTAACATCACTCAATGAGCATTTGGGAATGGAAGACACTAAATTGTTTAAGCTTGGTAAGTGGATTTTTTTTCCCATTCTTGCTTGATGTACAACTTCAGTTGCTCAACAGTCCGGGGTCTCCGTTGTCATATTTTGTGCCACACATTTTCAATGGGCGACAGGTCTGGACAGCTGGCAGGCCAGTCTGTGAAGCCATGCTGTCGTAACGTGCAAAATGATGCTTGACATTGTCCTGCTGAAATAAGCAGGAACGTCCCTAAAAAAGACATTGCTTGGATGGCAGTATATGCAGCTCCAAAACCGGTATGTATCTTTCAGCATTAATGGTGTTGCTATGCTTACCATGGGCATTAACACAACACATATCAATACAGATGCTGGCTTTTGAACTTCCTGCTGACAATAATCTAGATTGTCCTTTTCCTTTTTGGCCTGGAAAGCACAAAGTTCATAATTTCCAAAAACAATTTGAAATGTGGACTCCTCAGACCACAGCACACTTTTCCACTTTGTGTCAGTCCATCTCAGATGAGCTCAGGCCCAGAGAAGCCGGTGGCGTTTCTGGGTGTTGTTGATATATGGCTTTCACTTTGCATGATAATGTTTTAACTTGCATTTGTAAATAAAGCAACAAACTGTGTGAACTGACAATGGTTTTCAGTGTTCCTAAGCCCACAGCAACATCCTTTACAGAATGATGCCGGTTATTAATGCAGTCCTACCTGAAGGATCGAAGGTCATGGACCATTCAATGTTGTTTTTCGGCCTTGCCGCTTACGTGCAGAGATTTCTCCAGATTGTCTGAATCTTTTGACAATGTTATGGACTGTAGATGATGAAATCCCCAAATTCCTTGCAATTGTATGTTGAGAAACGTTATTTTTAAACTGTTGGACTATTTGCTCACGCAGTTGTTCACAGAGTGATGAACCTCGCCCCATCCTTACTTGTGTACAACTGAGCCTTTCGGCGATGCTCCTTTTATACCAATCATGACACACACTTGTTTCCCGTTAACCAGTACACCTGTTGAATGTCCTAAACAGGTGTTTTTTGAGCATTCCTCAACTTTCCCAGTCTTTTGTTAAAGGCATCAACTTCAAAATGAGAGAATATTTGCAAACAAACAATAACCTTCATCAGTTTGAAAATGATTTATCTTGTCTTTGTAGTGTATTTAATTGAATATAGGTTGAAAAGGATTTGCTAATGTTTTTATTTGAATTTTACACATCCCAACGTCATTGGAATTGGGGTTTGCATTTACTTGCACAACTGAGACTTGAAATTAACTCTCCTGTTTTGCAAAACATTTCAATAAAAATGTGTTTTGCTAATTAACAGCATTTCTATTCACAGAAGAATCAAGGGTGCATTTGAAGGTAGAGTTCTGTGTTCGTTTAGGTCAAATGGGAGATGGTGCTGACTTATGAGGGAATTATGATCAGGTTTAGGCATAGTAAATTGGGTTTCTATATATTGTGTTTGGATCTTTATAATAAATCAGTCCATTTAGGCACCCAACAATTTTCTGGCTTCTAAATCCATCTGCCTTGTATCTCTGGTGATAGGTTAATAGCATACTAATGGTCATTGTTGTGCAAACCTTTTTTATTTAGCTATCATTTCAACATATGGGCTTAATCAAATGAGTCTCGTTATGGTACTTCAATTTAAATATTATAACTTACAATTTGAATACATAATTTCACCTGTGAAACTCAATCAACTTGTCACCACAGGCATACCGCATTCAACTTCATGGTGCACATGTAGTATTGTGTTTGCTGAAACACAAAAAAGGACATTTTTAACATTTGTAACCACACAAAAAAATGGATAAATAAGCAGTGAGTGCAAACATCACAAAGGCTAACCAGAAAAGACAAACTTGTATTTATGCACAAAATATTGTTCTGTTACCGCTTCACTGAGCATTGTTTGTTTGAGATGTGAGTGAGCATAAACTGCATGAATAAACAACTTGGCTGCATTCATGTATGACAAATGTATGCATGAAATTCAACTTCTTCTGATGAGTATCTCGATTAAACTGTTTATGAGCTTAATTTTATACAGAAATTAATGTCATTTTTCAATGACTAATGACTCAATGATAAATCATAAATCATTTTGTACACAAATATCAAATAATAATACTGAATTAAAGTGGCCGGTCAAAACTTTTTTTGGGCGGGAGGGGGGATATTAAAGCACCATTATGCTGTACCCCTCCTTGTGCTGTCACCTTATCGTGGTGGAGGGGTTTGTGTGTCCCAATGATCCTAGGAGCTAAGTTGTCTGGGACTTTATGCCAGGCAATGGAGGACAGAGGAGCCAGATGAGGTGACTCGGGCATCTGATTAGGATGCCTCCCGGATGCCTCCCTGGTGAGGTGTTCCGGGCACGTCCCACCGGGAGGAGACCCCGGGGACGATCCAGGACATGCCGAAGAGGCTATGTCTCTCGGCTGGGAATGCCTCGGGATCCCCTCGGAGGAGCTGCATGAAGTGGCTGGGGAGAGGGAAGTCTGGGCTTCCCTGCTGAGGCTACTGCCCCCGCGACCCGACCTCGAATAAGCGGAGGAAAATGGATCGATGGATGGCATTATGCTGTAGTCGTATGCTGTAGATAAATGTAGGCACACATAATTTCCCACTGTTTCATAAGGGTATAATAAACACATTTTCATTAAAGGTGTTTTCCATGACCTACCACATGAGGTCAAAAAGTCCATCACTTTTTAACCAGCACAAATATTATTTTGACACCTGCGCTTATCAAGTGAGAAAGCGTTTTTTTCCTGTACTGAGGCAGCTTCTCAAAATGTGTGTTTGCCTCACGATTCCATTAGTGAAACTGGAAGTGCTTTTAAATTCATCCATCCATCCATTTTCTGAGCCGCTTATCCTCACTAGGGTCGCGGGTGTGCTGGAGCCTATCCCAGCTATCATCGGGCAGGAGGCGGGGTACACCCTGAACTGGTAGCCAGCCAATCGCAGGGCACATACATACAAACAACCAACGCACTCACATTCACACCTACGGGCAATTTAGAGATGTCAATTAACCTACCACGCATGTTTTTGGGATGTGGGAGGAAACCGGAGTGCCCGGAGAAAACCCACGGAGGCACGGGGAGAACATGCAAACTCCACACAGGCGGGGCCGGGGATTGAACCCGGGTCCTCAGAACTGTGAGGCTGACGCTCTAACCAGTCGGTCACCATGCCCCTTGCTTTTAAATTGAGCAGTAAAAGTGGAACTTGCAGATAAATTGACTCATGTCTTTATATTTATGTGTCAGTGTCTCGCTACAATGTATTTCCAACATGTGATTCTGCATGACCTAATTTACAAGGTGTCATTAGAAGTGTACACTTGAACCTCAAAAGTTCCTCACAATCTTCAAATGTGCTACGTGGAAAACCGTGCCTCCAAACTCAAATAAAACCATCACCATGATTCATGTGTGATCTCACCAAATGACTGACTTCGGGCAAAACAGACTACATCCTGGACTGGTCAAAAGTCAATTGCAGACAAATTAATGCAAATTAATGCACTTAATTAATGCTCACTCACTCACTCACTCACTCACTCACTCTTGTAATAAGTCAGTCGGTCTATTTAAAGGGTGACAAGTAATCACTGTGCTGTTTGGTGACATTGTGTGTACTACGGTAAACATGGACAAGAAGGAACGAAGGAGAGAGTTGTCAAAGGAGATTAGAAAAAAAATTATAGACAAGCACGTTAAAGGTAAAGGCTATAAGACTATCTCCCAGCAGCTTGTAACTCAAGCTTTCAATGAAGTCTCATTGAAAGTTACAAAAATTGACTGATTGCAGTGATTGCCTCAAAAGGTTGTGCAACAAAATATTAAGTTAAGGGTACCATCATTTTTGTCGAGGCCTTATTCCATGAGTTTGTTTTTTAAAATAATTCTGTTCAACCAAAACTCAAAAGCAATGTCTGATTTTCACTGGTTAATTTTCATTACATTTTGATTTAATATTGTTTTTGTCAGATTCTATTTTTTTCTGTGACCACAGTGGGATTTTCTTTCATTAACAGAGGAGTCCCAACAATTTTATCCACGTGTAATTTCATATGCGCAAGTCTCCCATATAATTGTATTACAATGTGGCAATTTTACACATCAAGGTTACACTTGTTTCAGTCAGCTTTAGCCTTTTCCTCTCCTTTGAGACTGCATATGTTATTTTTTTTATGCCACAACTGCGCAAAGGGAACACTCAAACATAGTTTAGCACTTGGGATGCAGAAACCATAAAGCATGTTCAGTCCCAGAGACAATTTATCATGAGACTCCCTCTTTGCTGCCGTCAACAGTAGATTACATGTCAAATGTAGCGCTGTGAGGAGATATTTCACCTCATAAGCATGGGCGAAGAAAAGCCCAGGCTTTTCTCCAGAGTGATATTGCACAGTGAAGGAATCAGGCTGACCTGTGATCTTATTGTTCTTAAGAGTGATGGCTGACCATAAAGCTGCCTGACATTGCTCAGGTGAAATGCAGCAACAGAGGAGGAAAAAACGATTGCTTTGCTGGGGAATAAAATACTCAGGATGGAATTACATCAAGCATAACTGCAAAGACAACTTTAGAAAAGTAGGCCATGTATTAAACATAATCTATAAGAACTTTTCATTTGGGGCGGTTATTTTTTTTTTTACATTGAGTGACAGTAAGTACAGTACTGGTGTTTTAAAAGGATTAATAAAAAGACAGGAATCAAATATTTTTATTTCGGCTGTGTAAGTAGAAGATCATAAAGAACATTAGGGGTACTCAGTGGTTTGGTTGTGAATTCTGGGACATATTCCTGAACAAAATACCTGATTTGAAGAAAGCAGTAAAAATGTGAACAGGTAAGCTGGTATTTTACTTGTAGTTGAGGGAAGGATGGGAACCGTTACAATAGATATCTTCCCCCCAGCCCACAAAAACACAAGATGTGATTACTAGTTATTGGACTATTCACAGAGACTTTTTAAATCATCACTAGGGTCGCGGGCATGCTGGAGCCTATCCCAGCTGTCTTCGGGCGACAAAAGAACCATTTGCACTCACATTCACACCTACGGGCAATTAGGGTCTTCATTTAACCTACCATGCATGTCTTTGAAATGTGGGAGGTAACCGGGTACCCTTTTCGGGCTCTGAGGACCTCAGGGGGTGGTCTCTTGCTGTTGCTGGCATCCATCAATCTATCTATCCATCTATCTATGTCTGTGCTTCCATCTATAGTAAATACCTATCAAAAGGGGTGTGTTATATTTTATGATGTCCAGATAAAGCTCATCGATGAAGTCGATCATTTGAAAGTTATTCTGTTACTAAAGTTACCATAATGAATGAAAAAAGAGTGACTAGATATCCTACTGTCCTCTGGAAATTAATTGGATTGCTACTTGCTAGTACAGGAAGAGAACACATGCTCTTTGAGAGCCACTGCTGACTCATGTGTCTAATGCAGTGAGGCTCCAGTATGACTTCTTTGCACTCTGAATCTCTCTCATGGTGAGACAGTAGCAGTGCCTAATGATCTCTGAACTTGTGCTGACTTTTGTATTTTAGTCCTTTACAAGGACCAATTAAACAACTGACAAAAGTAAGTGTGGAACAACCACATATTAAATTTTACGTTCTCCAATTCAACTGTTGAGTCTTCTATCCTCTCAAGGCACAACAATGCAGCATTCATCCTTTTTCAACGCCACTGTTCTGTTCTGCACAACTATTCAGGGCACAATTGTGCTGGAGCCTATCCTTGATGACTGTAGAGTGAAAGGAAGAATTGAGCTCATCCAAGCTGCATAGAATTTACAATGCTAGATATTTAATTTTGCATGAGTCTGTATATGTGTAAATACAATTCAAGCTACAAAACAATGTACATGCATGGCGCAAAATATGCACTGAAATTTGTTTAACACTGAAACAGTAATAAAGAATTATAGCTAAATATTTCACAGCATTTGGCTTTGTAAAATGATTCTTCATCTCTATTAAATCAATTCGTCTATGGCTGGGTGTGGTAGGATTATTCAAGTTAAGCCATCACATTGTGGCGCAGACCCAGATACGAGTTTGGCTCCAGATTTTCAGGACAGGAATGAAATTGTATAAGCTGACAGAAAAACGGATATTTCACGCATAGTTATATCCATTGAAAGTGAATCTAGCCATGGCAGAGGTATGAGTTCTGCATTTGAATTCCAAGGGGGGAAATCCACTTCCCAATCTATCTGTCTTTATAGCTAAAATGCTCATTGGCAAGCCCCCACCCTATCTTTGATGAATGCTCACCATGCATACCACCACCTGTATTCTCTGTGCTTAGTAGTTTTTTTTTTTTTAACCTCGGTTCCCAAAATCAGCACTACTTTTGGTTGATTATATACGTATACTGTATCCATCCATCCATCCATTTTCTGTACAGCTTATCCTCACAAGGGTTGCGGGCGTGCTGGAGCCCGTCCAGCTCAAATTATTCTCTAGCATTTTAGACAAAAGTTAAAACCTCAATGACCTCTAGGGGGCATTTAAGGATTGGCCACTGACATAAATTTAGGTCAAATCAACATTACATGACAGAAATAAATTACTTTATTGCAATTAAATTACTTTAATAAATACTGTTAATGACATGTTTACTGTAACTTTCTCACTGTCGCAGCTATATGGACGGGTGATGTCCAGAGTTCGAGTCCGTTTGCCTTGTCCTCCTTCCCACGCTGCGTTCCTCGTGTCCATTCTTCCGGTGCTCGATCAAATTTGTTGTGTTGAAGCATTTAGATGACGTTCCCCACGTCGTACTTCAGTTTTGCACAGACTGCAAATAACTTACGTGTTCTTTGTCTGAGACACCGCAAAATAGTCCCACACCGATTACGTTTTTTTTCACCCACAATATTGAAAAAACTTTATTGGCCGTCAGATAATTACAGTACTGCGCTTCTAGACACATGACAAGGCTAAAAATAAACTAGCTTTTGGATTCATACGCGACAAAGACGCAGAGTTAAATGTCTTGCGCGGAGGCGATCGATGACGTCATTGATCGGATCGGCGACTTACGACATGAAAGCTGATCAGCATAAAATGGTCATTATCAGCCGATACCGATAACGCCGATCAGATCGGCGTAAAGTCTAATATATATATAGTTAGTAATAATAGTGAATCACTCAAGTGATACACTCTGAATGCTACTTGTATGTTCATTTTTCTTTTATAATCACCAAGTCGAACGTTCTTCGAAAAATAATGGCAGTAGCTTTCATCATTCCTCACACAATCAAATGAGCTCAGTGCAGCACATCACTGCTCATTCAGTCCTCCACAGGAGAGTGGTAAACCTGGATGCATCAGTGATTCCTTTTCTCTTCTCTCCTCTTGTTTTCTCTAGCTCAGTGGCAGCCGAGAAATCGCTCTTTCTCTCGCTCTGGTGTCTTTCCCACATCTCGTTCTCTCTATTAAATACCATACCCGCAATTCTATGCTGCATCCATGCAACATCCAGTTTAGGTTACCTCAGCAAAGCAACTGAACTGATCACATCGTCTGTCCTGCAGCCTTTTAAAGGCTATGTTGACACTGCAGAGTATGATACCCAATTTGATTTTTTTTTGGTTAAATCTGATATATTTATGTAGTCGTTCAAATTACAAAAACAAATGTGACTTCTAATGTGAACGGAATGCGTCTCTGATGTCCCCTCATCTATGTCTCAGTCCTGACACATTTGTGGCATTTTCAAGGATTTTGTGCAACTGGAGCCAACATTTTTTTCAGCCAAGTATCTTCTTTTCGGCACTGACTGTATTCTGCTATTTCATCTGCCATTTTTTGCACCTGTCTATTTTGTCCAACATTTGTGACGTTTTTCGTCTTTTGATGACGTATTGGTGGGACGGCACGACCTGAGTGTCCAGACTGCACTTGCATCAAATATATATACGACGTATATCCACATACGAAAGAGGCCCGAGTCAGGTTTTAAATTTTTTTATTGTACTGTTCATGTTCACATTGTCATGGAAAAAAATAGATTCATGTCACATATGGGCAAAAAAAATGTGAATTGACCTGCAGCCTTAGCCAAAGCCTCATGTAAGGCTAGCAGTATAGTCTTTTACGAGCCTTACATTTATTTAGAGAGATTCCACCCATTATATGAAAATTAAATTCAGTTATTTTCCATTAGCCCAGATAATGGATAATACAAATACAATATTTTATATCAATGTTGAGTTGAGTTGAGTCTGTTTATTTTGATGTGAAATAAAAAAAAACATCTTAATTGAAAGAAATTAATAAAATAATAGTACCACTGCAACAAATAAGTAGCATGAAAAGAAAGATATATATATATATATATATATATATATATATATATATATATATATATATATATATATATATATATATATATATATATATATATATATATATATATATATATAATATATATGAGATATTTCAGCGGCACGGTGGCTGACTGGTTAGAGCATCAGCCTCACAGTTCTGAGGTGCGGGGTTCAATCCCCGTCCCCGCCTGTGTGGAGTTTGCATGTTCTCCCCGTGCCTGCGTGGGTTTTCTCCGGGCACTCCGGTTTCCTCCCACATCCCAAAAACATGCATTAATTGGAGACTCTAAATTGCCCGTAGGCATGACTGTGAGTGCGAATGGTTGTTTGTTTCGATGTGCCCTGCGATTGGCTGGCAACCAGTTCAGGGTGTACCCCGCCTCCTGCCCGATGACAGCTGGGATTGGCTCCAGCACGCCCGCGACCCTAGTGAGGAGAAGCGGCTCAGAAAATGGATGGATGGATGAGATATTTCAAAACACACTTAATGGCATGCTATCATTCAGAATGCACAAAGCTGCTCAAAGAGCTGTGTAAAAACATTACATACATGTCATGTCATGTAATGCAATTACACAATATGACCAATCTCTCAACAACTGTACAATATTTAAAAAAAAAAAGAAAAAGAAAATAAAGGCACCATACTTCCCTCTGGGCAATAATGCTATCTTCAGTTAAATGTAGCATACAAGCAGGCGTTTCCCTACTAATACTGCTATTAAAAGGGAACGACTGAAGGAGATATCCATCCATCCATCCATTTTCTGAGCCGCTTCTCCTCACTAGGGTCGCGGGCGTGCTGGAGCCTATCCCAGCTGTCAACGGGCAGGAGGCGGGGTACACCCTGAACTGGTTGCCAGCCAATCGCAGGGCACATAGAAACAAACAACCATTTGCACTCACAGTCATGCATACGGGCAATTTAGAGTCTGAAGGAGATATTAAAAATGCAAAGAATCCTGTAATAAATGTATTTATTTGGGAAGTTTTGTAAAACAAGATGTATTACATACTGTATTTCTTTGTTAAGTTAGTAGTAGTAGTAGCTACTGTTAAATGTTGACCAACCAATTTGAAACTTATCTTTACCTATTTTACTGCTGATGGACATAGGCTTCTATAATGTGACATTTGCTCAGCAGCAAAAGCGATCATACTGTCTGATATATGAGTGTGCTGCAGTGTATGCAGGCCAAAACATCTAAAAATCTTTCAGCTAATTATACCATTAAGTATGTCCCTGATAAAACTTTATTGGAGAATATCATAAAACGTGCTTCATAATGAATAGTTGTAAAGCATTAATGAAAAAGCTAGCATTAAAATTATTGATTTGCTGGGCTCTTATACAGCCAGTAAAGTGCACTAACTGGACTCAGCTTTTACAAGTTCCATCCATCCATTGTCTTCCGCTTATCCGAGGTCGGGTCGTGGGGGCAGCAGCCTCAGCAAGGAAGCCCAGACTTCCCTCTCCCCAGCCACTTCCTCTAGCTCTTCCGAGGGGATCCCGAGGTGTTCCCAGCCAACCCGAGAGACGTAGTCTCTCCAGCGTGTCCTGGGTCTCCTCCCGGTGGGACGTGTCCGGAGCACCTCACCAGGGAGGCGTTCGGGAGGCATCCTAAACAGATACATCATTTGGCTCCTCTCAAAGCGGAGGAGCCGCGGCTCTACTCTGAGCCCCTCCCGGATGAGCGAAATTCTCACCCTATCTCTAAGGGAGAGCCCGGACACCCTGCGGAGGAAACCAATTTCGGCTCACAGCTCGTGACCATAGGTGAGGGTAGGAATGTAGATCGACCGGTAAATCGAGAGGGTTACATGGGTGCAGGCCTTAGCCTCATGTAAGCCCTTCGAGCCCTACCTCTCGGCCCGGTTCCAGAGGGTTGCCCCGGTGATCCGTGTCCAGGCAAGGGAAACCTAGATCCATATATTTTGTTTTTCATAGGGGATTTTGGAACCATGCTTTGTCTGGTCCTTCACCTAGGACATGTTTGCCATGGGTGACCCTACCAGGGGCGTGAAGCCCCAGACAACTTAGCTCCTAGGATTATTGGGACACACAAACCCTTCCACCACGATAAGGTGATGGCTCAAGGAGAGGGCTTTTACAAGTTGTGTCAGAAAAATCCCTGGACTGGTATCACAAACGATATATTAAAAAACCCAAAGTACAAACTACGAGTTTTCTCCTCCATGTAATCGTTGTCATATAACTGTGAGCTCAGCTTACTGCAACATTATTCCACATGCTTTTATATACATATCCTCTGACTCATGTTGTCAGAGCAGAGTGAGTGATGATGATACCAATGAGACCAGACCCGCTAGGGTCATGCATCTTGGAGTACGACCCGGAGGCCAAATGCCAGAGCCTTCAGTGGAAGAGCCCGCAGTTGCCAATGCTGAAGAAAGCAAGACACTCAAAGTCATGCTGATGGCATTCTTCGATGTGAGAGGCATCATCCACTATGAGTTCTTGCCAGACATGAACCAGCTAGACAATGAACCAGCACATCTAAAATACATCCTGTGGTGTTTACTTCAGACAGTGCAAGAGTTGTGGCAGGACAAATAGAAGTTGCTTCACCATAAAACGCAGCTGCTCACAATGCCATGAGCATCTGACAGTTCCTGGCCAAGAAGAACACCGCCGTGCTGGAGTAACCTCACTACTCACCTGACCGGGCTCTGTGATATTTTTTTGTCTTCCCCATGCTCAAGGAGGTCATTGAAGGAACCCGTTTTGAAGATGTGGACAATATCAAGATACCTGTGACGACGGAGCTGCTGAACAAATCCTTCCAGGAGTGAATTAAGCCATTGCAGAGACGGCTGGGAAAGTGCACGAGGCAAGGCAAGTTCATTTATACAGCACATTCCATACACAAGGTAACTCAATGTGCTTGGTATTTGTAGTTTGGATTTGAAGTACTTATCTTTTGTGACACGAGTGCTGACACTTTTCTGACACACCTTGTGCATTCACAAATGATTAGCATTTGAACAGAGAAAATTTAGGACAATACTATGAATGTCCCACTACACATCAAAATACAACAAAGCATTTTGTTGAAATAGTCTATCCATCCATTTTCCATACCGCTTATCCTCACGAGGGTCGCAGGCGTGCTGAAGCCTATCTTAGCTGACTCTGGCCGAGAGGAGGGGTACACCCTGAACTGCTTGCCAGCCAATCGCAGGGCACACATAGACAACCATTCACACTCACATTCACACCTATGGACAATTAACATAACATGCATGTTTTTGGAATGTGGGAGGAAACTGGAGTAAGTGGAGAAAAAACAAACAGGCACAAGAAGAACATGCAAACCCCACACAGGCGAGGCCGGATTTGAACCCGGGTCCTCAGAACTATGAGGGAGATGTGCTAATCCACCGTGCCGCCCTGGAGTACTAATTCAGAAAAAAAAATGCATACTGTTTTAACAAACAGGCACTAGCATCTAAGTTTTTTTTTAATTTTGATCGAGGAGGTATCGAGGAGTTTCTAAAATGTATGTACGTAAAAGGTGCAATTAATATTTTCACCACAGGTTGTGTAACAGTGCAACATCTTGTGAAAATAAAATTTATTGTTGGTATTGCAGTACCCTGTCTTTACTTTGGTAAATAGAATGTGTAATCTGTAACTTTCCAGTATCTCTGAAAATAAATGTATCGGGGAGGTATCAAATAGCTGACTGTCACAAAGGTAAATCACTGACTCATTGCGAGCCTTGCTCTGGGCATTCAACAGTAACCAAGCAAGCTGTTGTGTAGTGAGATAAAACATCCTGGAGTTTGACATGGTGACGTACAATTTATACATCATACAGATTACATGCATGGTAATCATGCTTGAAATTGTTATTTTGCTCTCTCATTAGATTTGATAATTATGAAACATTTTGAAAAATTCAGATTTAAGTGCAACATGCTCTGGAAGTGTGATGAATTACTTATTGGTAATATTACGACAATCATTTAGTTTTAAAAGGGGGAAAAATTCAGATCTTAAAGACCCACCAAAGAACCCAAATAATGTCCTGTAAATTTGACGCAACCCAGGGAAGAGAGTTTGTAAAACGTCTGCCAAATTTGAATGAAGAAAAAAAAAATCACCATGTAGAGTATGTAAAATAAGTCTCTGAAATCATGAAATGTCCATAATTTTTATGGACAGAATTTCTAGGCGCAGCTGAGGCGTAGAGGGGGTCCAGTTTGGTGGCCTCAGTATTGCATCTATATCATCTTTTTGCAGATGATATGATTCTGTTGGCTTCATCATGCCGTGATCTCGAACTCTTACTGTTCGCAGCCGAGTATGAAGCGTCTGGGATGAGAATCAGCACCTCCAAATCTGAGACCATGGTCCTCAGTCAGAAAAGTGTGGCGTGCCCTCTCGGTCGTGGATGATATCCTTCCCCAAGTGGAGGAGTTCAAATATCTTGGGGTCTTGTTCACGAGTGAGGGAAGAATGGAACGGGTGAACGACAGGCGGATCTGTGCAGCGTCTGTCGTGATGCATACTTTGTATTGGTCCGTTGGGGTGAAGAAAGAGTTAAGCTGAAAGGCGAAGCTCTCTATTTACCGGTCGATCTACGTTCCCACCCTCACCTATGGTCACGATCTGTGGGACATGACCGAAAGAACAAGATCCCGGATACAAGCGGCCAAAATGAGGTTCCTCCACAGGGTGTCTGGGCTCTCCCTTAGAGATAGGGTGAGAAGCTTGGTCATCCGGGAGGGGCTAAGAGTAGAGCCGCTGCTCCTCCGCATTGAGAGGAGCCAGATCAGGTGGCTCGGGCATCTATTTAGGATGCCTCCAGGACGCCTCCCTGGTGAGGTGTTCCGGGTGTATGACGATACACTGGAGAGACTACTTCTCTTGGCTTGCCTGGGAACGCTTCGGGATCCCCTCGGAAGAGCTAGAGGAAGTGGCTGTGGAGAGGGAAATCTGGGCTTCCCTGCTAAAGCTACCGCCCCCCATGACCCGACCACGGATAAGCGGAAGAAAATGGATGGATGAAATCATGAAAAATAAGGCTCGTCTTCAAGCTGCAGGACTGTGTGGGGATGTCCACTGAAGACAGCCCTTCAGCTGTGAATCAAATACGTTTGTTTGTATTATGTGTGTAGTCAGATACTGGCTGAATAACGTGTGCCACTGTGGTTATGATTAATAAACAGTAAACGTACCTGTGTGTCTGTTATGTGGGGACCCACACACAATAACTCAGAGAAAGGCGTAAGAAGTACTAAATGATCCCACTGCTGTCGATCGAGTTCCTTACCTCACTTGCTCATTCATGCCACAGGCTAGTGAACGTAATAAACAGCTAACGTTCCCTTATGTGTCTTGTTGTGTGGATCTACGCCAAGGCTGTGGAGTATTGGATGGACCCAGCAATGGTCCACCGCCAATCCACGAGCCCACTAGCGGCTAATACCTACTAGCCTAGCCGCTTGTAGCAGGCCACTTCACAGTGAAGGCGTCCAACTCGCGCACGGGTCACCACAACAGAGGCACGAGCCCAAATAACATTTCAGGGAAGATGCATTTTTCGGGTTGTAGGCAGAGCTTGAAGGTTGTGCTAGAAATACTGTACTGTATTATTACTAGGTTTCTCGCAATCCCGACGAATGGTGCTCGTTCGTTATATAGTGGGGGAGGGCCTCATGCAAGAAAGTATATGGCCCAGCCCGCTGTCGTCACAGGGTTTCCTTTTAGCCTTGCCCAAGAAATTCCGGCCAATGGGCAAGATAGCGAAAAAGAGTTCTATATCTCAACAATTCAGTACTAAATTGTTTACCTTCAAATATATTTAATGTATTTAGAAACAAAACATGTAAATGACAGGTTCATCTTTAACATTTTAACACTTTAACATAGCCTCATGTTATATTGCAATAAGCCACATGTACAGTATGCACTTCAAGAGCATTGTGACATTCGTTTTCTTAAAAACACGCCATGGAATACTTACACTTGTTTAAGTTTGTCACAATTGAACAAAATAATTCTTTATTACATTTTCTTTGATTTTTTTAAAAGAATTGTTTACTTTCAAAACTGTTCGAAAACCACGCTTGTTAAAACAAATTCTCAGCAACATAATGAATCAGGCCCTGCATTGTCTCTAAGGGTTACTTGTAAAGTGGTGCCATGTACTAGTGGCTTAGAATATGGCCAGTGACAAAAGGGCCCTAGGTTCTATCCCTCACATGGCATAGAGATATGGGCCCCAGGGGTAAAGAACAAGACGAGGGAAGAAAATAATTTCTAACTCTGTGTACATACCGTATTTGGGACAACAGTATTGCAGCACGGCTTATTTGCCAGTCCCCCCTGCACCCACCCACCTGCTTTTACACAACTGTGACAAATGGCTTTTACTAAAGCAACCTCCTTCACATATTGAACTCTCCCTGTTCATCTCTCCCAGTGCTGCATCCCATTAGAGAACCTGCACTGCGCTAGGGCTAGGCCACACACTGTATAATAATTCATCATCCTATTTTGCTTCTGATTAAGTACGTCAGAAAATGTAAGTTCAATATTAGCTTTCCATTTGGTTATTATACCCAATGAGGTTAAAGCGGTACAGAAAATGGATGGATGGATTTAGTTATGAGTATTTCTTTTTAACAAAAGAAAAACATAAAGAGGAGTGGATCAATGCCTCCCACATGCATTACACAAAAGAATGTTGAAAAATAGTGAATCAGTATTATCAGTTAGTCTAGACGTTAGTCTGCTGTTGTACACTCTCTTTGCATTGCAGCTGCTTGGTTTAAGTTTTGCTTTTGCATGAGCAAAACATACAGTGCCCTTAAAGGAATCCCTTGGGGTTGAGACAAGCATGTCCTATGTGAGAAACGATTTCTAAACAGAATATTAAAATCACAGTATAGTAATCAGGAACCCAGCTCTACCCCAGATAGCGAAAAACTTAGTAAATGATGCCCCTGCCCCCAAATGTTTATAGTAGCCTATATTAATAGTTGAAATCCGACGTCAAGCTCCCGGCCCGCGGGCCACTTCCAGTCTGCAAAGCATTCCTTCCGGCCTGTGGGATCAATTTGAACGCACAACGGCATCAGCCAAACGTGCACGTAATTCCACTAGCAGCAGTGACACTTTTCTGCGCCTTTGAACACCCCACTGGGGATCGATTTTAAGCAGCCACTGTGTCTTGCATTGGGAGACGAGAACGCTGACCGCTGAACTAAAAGCCTAAGCCGCCGGCTCAATGGCCAGTACTCTCTTTAAGGATTGGATTGTGATGTTTCCTAACCTGCAGAGCCTAGCATGCTCCCGTTACACAGGCACCAGTTTCAAAGGAGCCACATAGCTACTTATGCACAGCCAGTGTATTATATGTACTCATGACTGCTAATTTTGGAAGCTGTGTTGTCTGTAATGGACATGCTCCCGCCTGATGACCCCCCCCCCCCCCCACACTGGGACAATGGACGGGGCACTAGCAACACCCAGAGGTGGCGGAAATACGCTACAAATCCGGATTAACTAATCACAATCTTTTAATTTTAATGTGATATAATATTTTAAGAACTTTACATGAATGCCACTAGTGACTGTATTTCTGTAAAATTTGAATGTCTGATGTCAAATATGTCAACTGAACCGGACGAAATGTTTCACCCCACACAACACAAATGCCACATTGCAAATATTAGTGTTCACATAAAATCACATACACTTGAAACATTCGTTACAGGGATTAAAGAGGATGGGCGGGTGACAATGCAAAGCGGGACAATGGTTTTGTTATCTTAAATCCAATAATTAATATTTTATTCCACTGGGTTTAAAGCACAAAATAATACTAAAATGGAAAAGTTACATTCAGAGGTGGTCCACCTTCCGTTTTGGTCACGGAAACTCCGACTGCAATGGACAATCAAAACTGCATTACCCCCTTACCCACCCTTGAGGACTTGCACGCTGCCAGAACTAAGACGAGAGTGTGTAAAATCCTCTCGGACCCTCCACATCCCGGTCACCAGCTCTTCCAGCTCCTTCCCTCAGGTAGGCGCTACCGATCAATGCAAGCTAAAACGAGCAGACATTCCAACAGCTTCTTCCCTCTTGCGATCAACTTCTTAAACACCTAACCTACAATTCCATTACAACATGCTGGCAAATTTTTGACTTGCCTGGGAACCTTTTGTGCTCCCTTTTTTTTCCTTCCTCCTTTCTGCCACATCCACCTGTTCCCCGTGCGGACCGGGCCGGCCGAACACCCGGCAGGTCAACCCGCCTGGCTCAATCGTGTTCAACACACGTAAATCCAACATTGCAGTCTGCTAAAAGTACAGATTAGTGCATATTTGCGTTTAAACTAACGAGAACAGGAACCCCAGCTGTATGCATTGTCATCCCATGCTCACTCCCTACCTCATGTCACGAGTCAGTTTCCTTTGCCAATTTTTGTCTGTCCTTTGTTTGTTTTTGTTTTTTTCTCTGTATTGATCTACGTTACGGTCGTGTTTATTCAAAGTTTTGACAAAGTTAAAATATTCCTCGTGGTTGTTACAGTGCAAAACTGACTGCAAAAAGTGTTTTCAACGTCAAAAATCACACATTTATAAGATTTGGACACAATGGAAAACTATATGGAAGTGATTTAATATTATTATTCTTAATTTCTGTGAAGTTTGAAGTAAATCTGACGATGTGCTTGCTCTCAGTGTGACCCGGAAAATGAGATGGGTCGGGCGTACGCTGCGATTGTTTGCTGTTTAAAGCAACCTAGATTAATTAGTTCGGTGGCAACCGTTGTAGTTCCGAACTCAAAATCACTAGATGATCACAATTTCAGCAAGTGCTGCCGATCATTTGCTAAATTACTTTGGATATTGACTATTTTTGGTGTTGTAGGCAAAGTATTTTGGTGAAAATATCAATGACTGTCTCAAACAGCAGCTGCTACCGACATCCCCATTAGCTTGTGCCATAGCAGTTTGCTAATCTTCCTGGGGTCCACATATAATCAACAGTACAAATAATAGATTAGCACAGCACATAGTACATCAATACAGTAGTTACACATGATTCATTGATACAGTAGTTACTCAAAATGCATGCTACAGTTGAACAAGTAAGCAACATTAACACAAAAGAGGCCAATTAATATTTTGATAAGATATGAAATCAAATACTGTTAACACCCAAAAAATATTTTGATCCGCAAGTAACACCTCTCAGATGAAAAGAGTATCAAGTGGATAAAATAAAACCAAAGAGCAAGCAAGTCAAACTCGCAGCCTGTGGGCCACATCCGGCCTGCCACATCATTTTATGTTGCCGGCGAAAGCGAATAATTTGCATCATTCTTCCTACTATCCGTACCAAATTTTCGCATCATAATATGTTATACATAATAACATTGAGATGTTGCAAGCATTTTTTTATTGTTTGTGACCAAACCCTTTTTACAGTAACTTTGAACAATAGTTTGAACAAACTATTATCCTTGACTTCTTATCTGAAAAGTAGCTATCCATCATTTTGATTAGGCGATGAAACATTTACTGTGTCTGTTTTCATGGTCATAACGGCCCTCTCAGTGTACAAACTGTACGAACAATGTGATGTGACAAAAATGAGTTTGACACCCCTGGTTTAAATAGTAAATATACCTTTAACTAGGATCCCAAAACACTAAAATAATTTAAAACTCATCTTAAAGCATTAACCTTAAAAATATCAAGCTTAAAGCAATAATGAAACTTCCGTTATTTGTTAGCTTGCACATTGTATTATTCCTAGATCAGACTACAGGATTTGAGCCCCAATATATATGCCACACAACGCAGCGTTTGTTTCCAATTTTGAGTCTAAAAGCAAGACAGGCTCTCACAAAAGGAGGGTAGCTGGGGTGATTTCTTAGGACTATTCCATTAATACTACATTTGGGCATTCACATCAGCAAGCATAGGCCGACAACACATGCACATTGGTCAATGCATCTCTGTCGATGAACACGCTGTGTGCATGAATAGTTAAAATGCCAGCCATGTGAAAGCAAGAAGAAACAGCTCCTGTGGTTGTTGCAATGTTTAGGATGTTTTGAGGTATCTGACTCTCTTTGTATTTCTTTAAAGATGGGGATACATGCAGAGCTCCTCACACAAGCGCAAGATGAAGGAATGAAGGAATCCAGTGTTTGTTATTCTTCTTCAGTGTCGGTATTATGTGGGGGGCATGTGCGGGCCATGCCCCCATAAATGACTTCCTGTGCCCCCCAAAATGAGTTGTGCTGTGCCACAGGTACCTGAATGTATTTTTTTCGTTCAAATCTTTATATACAATTTACTCAGTCTAAATTGTTTTACTTCAGCCACTAACAGTGAGCTAAAGATAAAAGAGAATCAAAACAAAGTAAAAATAAGAAAAACTGTGTTGATCATTTGCATATAGTACGTCACTTCCTGTTCAAGGACATATCACGCGTGTCTTCAGTGATCTAACTGCTTTCAAACTTCAAACTATTCCACAGCAGTAGCCTATGACAGAATTCATTCTCCACTTGGAGAAACATGTTTTTAGACAACAGGCGCACAATACTCCATAAAATAAAAGGCCCACGTTGGTTCAGCTTTTGTTTGAGGGATGTGATATGACCCAAAAGCGAGTGGAAGTAGAAGACTGTTCCCAGACCATCACATATAGCAAAATGCATTTTTTGAGTGTTACAACGTGGCCTCGGACGGCGACCGAATGCACACCCAAGACGTGCACTGGCGCCGCCACTGTTGTTGTTGCAGTTGTTCTTTGCTCTGTGCATGCGTGGTCGGCGTGCTTATTTGCTTTCAGTCACGCAGTCACAAAAAATGGGTTGCACACGACTGACCGAACAGGGTCGTCAGATGGAGCAAAGCTGCGGACACGTGGTTGCGGAAAGTACGACTAGATCCACAGTTGTAGACATTGGTCCATAGTTGTAGACATACTATGTATGTGTGTGTGTATATATATATATATATATATATAGTATACAAAAATACGCCACTGGGTCCTAACCATTCATTTGATGCTTTTGATTCTGAAGCCTATAATAAATGCTATGCCCACAATTTTCCTTCAGCAAAAGTCCAAATTCCCATGGGAAACGAGTGAAAAGCCCTCCCGCAAACAGCAGAAAACTCTGCATACTGTCGTGCTTGGTTAGAAACAATGTGCTTCCTTGAATACAAGCCCAATGGTGCTGGAAAGCCACCCGTTCGGTCAGTCTGTCAAAAAATCTGTAAGGTTACAGTGTAGTGTAAATTAGAGCCATGAACATAACCAGTGCAGTATAAGGTATTATATTTGTAGCTGCCCCTGGGAGTAATGATGTTGTTTGTCTGTTGCTGCAACAGTGGTTTTATTTTGTTTATTTTTGTTGTTGAGATTTTTATTTCATAAAAAGAGTAAAATTTCTACCGAAACAAATCCATCCATCCATTTTCTGAGCCACTTCTCCTCACTAGGGTCACGGGCATACTGGAGCCTATCCCAGCTATCATTGGGCAGGAGGCGGGGTACACCCTGAATTGGTTGCCAGTCAATTGCAGGGCACATACAAACAAACAACCATTCGCACTCACAGTCACACCTACGGGCAATTTAGAGTTGTCATTTAACCTACCATGCATGTTTTTGGGATGTGGGAAGAAACCGTAGTGCCCGGAGAAAACCCACGCAAGCACAGGGAGAACATGCAAACTCCACACAGGTGGGGCCAGGGATTGAACCCCTGTCCTCAGAATTGTGAGGCATACGCTCTAACCAGTCGGTCACCGTGCCCCGAAACAAATCATCAATCAATTTGTTGAAGGAAATAATATAGCAAGGAAGAAGCAAGTAACATCGATTGATATACTGCAGCAGCTTTCACAGATCCTACAGCATTCTTTACAAAACATATGTCAAGTACAGAAGGTAGGGGTGTGTGGTATAAACGGTATAATCGGTATAAGGGATACATTTGGACGACGTTCCAGATTTGTGCTTAACCAACCAATCGTGATGAAAGCTTATTGATGACGTCATCTGTCTCAGTATAAAAATGGCTCATGCACGTCTGGTTATGGAGCTCCCACGCAGTGCCGTTTTTTAATTTCTTTATTTTTTTATTTTTTTTTTACACCTGTGCCGCAGAGCCCGCAACTGTGCCACTGTGTACTTTGAAAAGGAGTGTACTGGTGAAAGAGGGGGGAATGAGGAAAGGTTCTGAGGGGATAAAAGCCTTCCGTATATGACTGGTTCGCACTGGAGGACGAGGCACATTTGTTGGCTGTGAATGTGTACATGTTGCGGGGAGGAAGGTCGGAGTAGCGCGGAAGTTGTGAGGAGAAGAAAAAAAAATACGTCAGTTCGCCCTGGTGTACTCCCTAATCCTCGCCTGAGCGCCTCCATGGCGGGTAACAAGCAACAGTTAGTAAATTATTGTTCTCACTAAAGGAGGACAAAGAAGTAATTCACGTAAAAAAATAAAGACGCGTCATCACCGAGTTTTCATGGCAATTTATCACAGTATACAAGTTCGTTGCCAGCTAATGGAAAGCAAATATATGCAGCAAAGCTTTTTGAACACATGTATCCCCAATTTTTGTCCAGGTTATAGCATCCAGACTGTTGTTGTGTAAGATTTTATTGTTTAAGTTTTGTACATACATAACAATATATTCCAACCATTGATCTTCCAAAAAGCTTATCCTCATTAGGGTCACGGTTGTGCAGGCGCTTATCTCAGCTGACTGTGGGTGAGAGGCGGGGTATACCCTGAACTACAGGTAGTTGCCTGCCAATTGCTTGTCACATACCAAAAACAACCATTCGCCCTCACATTCACACCTACAGACAATTTAGAGTCTTCAATTAGCCTACCACGGTGGACGACTGGTTAAAGTGTCAGCCTCACAGTTCTGAGGAGCGGGGTTCAATCCCTGGCCCCGCCTGTGTGGAGTTTGCATGTTCTGGTGGGTTTTTCCAGGAACTCCTCCCACATCCCAAAAACATGCATTAATTGGAGACTCTAAATTGCCCGTAGGTGTGAATGTGAGTGCGAATGGTTGTTTGTTTGTATGTGCCCTGCGATTGGCTGGCAACCAGTTCAGGGTGTACCCCGCCTCCTGCCCATTGATAGCTGGGATAGGCTCCAGCACGCCCGTGACCCTAGTGAGGAGAAGTGGCTCAGAAAATGGATGGATGGATGGAATTAGCCTACCATACATGTTTTTGGAATGTGGGAGGAAAATGGAGTACCCGGAGAAAATCCACACAGGCACAGGGAGAACATGTAAACTCCACACAGGGGTGGACGAATTTGAACCCGGCACCTCAGAACTGTGAGGCAGATGTGCCGCCACAATAAATTCTTCATGAATTGAATCTAAATGCAACTTGCTTTTATGTAAAATATACTGTATATTATATTTACATATGGAGTGTAGTCAAGACTGTTTTTGTCTTTGCTATTTGCACCTAATGTGAACAATTTTAAAGATTCAAGATGTTTGTCATGCACAATAAAAACACATCAATGAACTGTGAGGTAGATGTGCTAACCAGTCAGCCACCATGCCGCCCTCAAATATATTATTATTATAAAAATTAAAAATAAGAACAACTTGATATCTAACAACAAAATATATTGCAAAACAAAATCATGAAGTTATTTGTCTTACCATATAAAAAGTGTCGAAAGTAAACGTGGTCGTTGTCAGTAGGTTCCAGTTGTTAAGTTTCACACTAAAATTTCGGCTATTTAGACCTCCACAGAGTGACACTCTAACATGGACTTAGTAAAAAAGTGTCAACTTTATCCATCAATCCATCCATCCATTTTCTGAGCCGCTTATCCTCACAAGGGTCGCGGGAGTGCTGGAGCCTATCCCAGCTATCTTCGGGCAGGAGGCGGGGTACACCCTGAACTGGTTGCCAGCCAATCGCAGGGCACATAGAAACAAACAACCATCCGCACTCACATTCCCCCCGTACAGGCAATTTAGAGTCTTCAATTAACCTACCATGCATGTTTTTGGGATGTGGGAGGAAACCGGAGTACCCAGAGAAAACCCACACAGGCACGGGGAGAACATGCAAACTCCACACAGACGAGGTTGGGGATTGAACCCAGGTCCTCAGAACTGTGAGGCAGACGCTCTAACCAGTCGTTCACCGTGCCTGTGTCAACTTCATTTAAAAAAAAAAAAACAACCTTGGTTTTGTCATATGAGTGCACAATGCCCCTCTGACAGCTACTTCTGTTTGACCCAGTTTTGTATCGCTTTGTCCATATTTGGCTAAGACCGCCCCCTTCCCTCTGATGGTTGTCTCCATGTAGAAGACCCACTTGTGAGTACACACGTGTTTATTATGCTGACAGTTCTGGCTCGGGAGCGGAGAGGTAGGTAGAGATCTTCGCCAGTGACGTAGGTAAGCTTGAGAAATTCAAATGACCTGATCTCAGGCCTCTCGGCAGAAAAAGTCTGGGACTCAGGAATACGTGGATGATTTTAATTCATACATGTTACATACATGTTTACCGAGGTACCACAGAGACAATATATCATCCCAAATACTAGAAAAAGTTGGTTTGGTAAAATATGGAACCTTTAATTGCTGAGATTCAAAGCATCTTCTTCTCTGCGATAAAACCTCTGGATCAATCTTATCAAATACTTTGGAACCAGAGGTAGATACGAATGACAAAGAAACAGCTGTAGTGAGTGTGAGTGGCATCATGTGGTAATATAGAATGAAAGGCCCACCAGAGGCAATTGGATGAATGTTGATCGACGTACAGACAAGGTACAGTCGATACATATACTTTCTGTAAGGCACTCATCGCAATTAAAACAAGGCCAAGGAAAAGAGTACATCATTTCTGAGGTGAGCATGTGAGGACTGTACCAAGTACAGGCTGCTAAGTTATATACATTTTAAGTTTATCTATTGTGGAATAATATTCCTGTCTGTTTTAATTCATATTTATGTTTAAAAAAACATTTACTTTTAGTGTGTTCAATAAATGTTTATCCCCACGACCTAAAGTGTGCTTTGAGTTTTGGCCCATGGTGAAATTGAGTTTGACACCCCTGCGTCTAAATTATTCATTAGTTACATTAGATTTGAAAGTGCAAATAAAACCAGTTGCCTACCAGGAGCAGTGGCATGTATGTATACAAAAATATGTAGCTTTGGGTTCAGTACAGGCAGCTGATCTTCCTTAGCTCTAAAATTGCCAACATGCTCTTGTTTGTCTCTTGTCCTCCAGTTATCAAGGAGAATCCATGTAATAAATTGTGCTATCAAAAGAGTTGCCATGCTTTCATCTCCACTGAAATGGGCCCCTGGGCTGACAGGTGAAGAAGGGTTAACGATAACACAGGGTGATGTCTGTGATCATTGGCAGAAATGATGCATAATGGTGGAGGATAGAGCAGTAGACTGAACGCAAGAGGAAGGGTTTACATAAGAGTAGGGGATGTTTTGTAAGGTGCCGATGTGGGATGGGGCAGTGAAGTCGACCCGCAAATTTAGAGGCTTCCGAGGTAGTATCAGTGGTGTAACAGGGTAATATAAGGTAAAGTTTACCACCAAAGACTCAATACCCACACCCCGTGGTGCACCCTGAACTGGTTGCCAGCCAATCGCAGGGCGCATATAAACAAACAACTATTTGCACTCATATTCACACCTCCCGTTCCTAATTAACGTCAACCAAAGTCAAGAATACACTGGAGAAGGTTGACGTACAGTATTGTCATATCATGTGTCGGAGATACAGCAAGCATGTCGAGGGATGTATGTGTTCATCACAGGGTTAAAATACACTAATTAAATTTTCATCCTTGTTTCTGTTCCAGGGGACCAATACATTTCATGTTAACAAAATGTGCTGAGCAAGACCAGAGACTAAGGTGTCCTGCATGAGCAACAAAACAGTAAACACATTTCAATACATTCACTCCTTAAAGATCCAGCAGGTAATGTAAGATTCTCAACACAAATCAGATAATAAGGCTGACCCTTTTAATAAGACATTCCATTTATTTGTGGTTTTGTACTTTGCTATGATACAGAAGTGGGTTGAATTGAGAAGGTAAATCAATAAATTCCCTTTTAAGTTTATGACTGATTGTGAACAAATAAGGTAAGCAAACCTGAGAAAATAACGCCAATACGTCACCATTTTTCTCATTAAATATATTTCCAAAGGCTCTATTGACATGAACATTTCACCAGATGTTGGGAACAACCTAACTAATCTATACATAGAAAGAAAGTATAACAAATATGATGAGAAATTAAGTGGTGTGTAATAATGTGAAATGACTCAGGGAAAAGGTATTGAACACGGCAACTGGTATTTATTTAATATTTTTAACAAAAGCCTTTGTGCGGCACTTTGGACGACTGGTTAGAGCGGCTGCCTCACAGGTCTGAGTACCTGGGTTGAATCCCCGGCCCCGCCTGTGTGGAGTTTGCATGTTCTCCCCGTGCCTGCGTGGGTTTTCTCCGGGCACTCTGGTTTGCTCCCACATCCCAAAACCATGCATGGTAGGTTAATTGACAACTCAAAATTGCCCGTAGCTGTGCACGTGAGTTTGAATGGTTGTTTGTTTGTATGTGCCCTGCGATTGGCTGGCAACCAGTTCAGGGTTGCCCGATGATAGCTGGGATAGGCTCCAGCACGCCCTGTCATGTGTGTGTGTTCCGGGTTTTGTCTTCCCCCCTGTTTCACACACACCTGCTCCTGTGAGCATCTTCACCACCTGTGCCTCGTTCACCCTAATTACCTATTGTATTTAACCACGTGTCTCATTCCCTCTCGTTGCCAGTTCGTTGTACCTTGTCGTCGCGTTCCAGCATTCCTTGTTTCCACGTCACAGACTCACAGTAAGACTTGACCCTGTTCCGATTATCGACCTTGCCTCTTTTCCTCATGTTTTTGGATACTGTTGCCTTTCTTGGATTGCCTGCCTGTGTACCGACCTATGCCCGTCAATTAAACCTCTCTTTTTGGAAACTGTCCATTTGTTTTGGAGTCGTGCATTTTTGGGTCCTATCCTGTGTTCCGTTCATGACAGAAAGAACTGGCCATAACATGGACCCAGCAGACTCAGACCCGGTGCGCAAAGCCCTTCAAGCGCAGGGTCAACGCCTCTCGAAGCAGGATGAGCAGATTGCTGCCCTCCACCTTCATCTAGAGGGACTGTCAAGGCATCAGGACAATATGATGAGACAGGTGGCCTCGCAGTTTGAACTTCTTATGAAAATTATTCAAGAGAAGGAATCAGTTGGCACCACACCCAATACCGCCACGGTATTTCCATGTGAAGCAGTCACCATGCAGCCACCTGCCACCTCCGCTGCTGTCTGCCCACAGCTCTCTCGACCAGAGAGGTTCTCTGGAAATTCTGGGAACATTAAGCCGTTCATCACGCAGTGCGAACTCCACTTTGAGCTGCAGGCAGCTGCCTTCCCCACCGAGCGGGCAAAAATCGCTTTCGTCATTTCCCACCTGACTGGTCGTGCAGAGGCGTGTGCTACTGCTGAATGGAGCCGCAATTCCGCCGCATGTCATTCATGGGCTTTTTTCGCAAAGACTATGGAGCAAATTTTTCAATTTTCCACTCCAGATCATGAGGCAGCTCGGTCCCTTGTCACCTTACAACAAGGCAAGCGCAGGGTGTCCGATTACGCGATTGAGTTTCGCATTCTAGCAGCTGAGAGTCATTGGAATAATCGAGCACTACTCGATGCCTTTTTTCAAGGACTATCCACCGCCGTCAAGGATCATTTAGACCTGCCGACTGACTTGGACACTCTCATCGCTCTCGCCGTTAAAATCGACAAGAGGCTTTTGGATCGCGAGCTGGATGGAGATCGGCGGAGGGCTGCGTCACCGTGCACTTGGAGGACGAGCCTCGGTGACCAGCCAAACCAAGGCAGATGCCCTGGTTCCGGTCTCAACCCACTGGCTAGCGTCCCCACGGATGAACCCATGCAACTGGGCAGGTTCCGTCTCTTCCCTGAGGAATGTCAACGCCGGCTGAGGGAAGGGCGGTGCTTCTACTGCGGTCAGTTGGGTCATTCCGTGAGCAACTGTCACATCAAAGTTGCCGGTGCCGGTAGCAAGGGCACGGGAGAGGTGAGTCTGAATTTCATTAAGGAAGACCCTACATGGGTTCTTCCTAGAGTGACACTATGCTCTCCTGATCAAGAAATTCATACACCTGTATTAATTGACTCTGGTTCTGACGCAAACTTGCTCAACTCCATCCTCGTTAGACGTATGGACCTTAGAACCTTTGAAATAAAACGCCACCGCAACACCTATGCTGCAGACGGCAGTTTTATGGGCAAGATCACTCACTCACATTGACATTTCCTGATTCTCACGCATTAGTTTTCATGTTTTTGACGCCATGAATCATGACCTTATCTTAGGGAACCCATGGTTGAAATTACATAACCCCCACATTGACTGGTCCTCTGGGCAGGTTATATCATGGGGCAGCAATTGCGCCCGGAACTGTTTCAAGCCGCCATGTGATGTTCAGGGCTATGTTTCTAAGGACACTCCACAGACCCCATTTGGGGATCCTGATTTATCTCAAGTGCCCACCTGTTACCAGTGTATTAAAGATGTTTTTTCCAAGTCCAAGGCCAAATCCCTTCCACCCCACAGACCTTATGACTGTGCTGTTGACTTGCTGCCTGGAACCACACCCCCACGAGGGAGGTTGTTCTCTCTTTCAGGGCCGGAACACAAGGCCATGAAGGAGTACGTGGAAGAATCACTGGCAGCCGGGATCATTCGCCCATCTTCATCCCCTGCGGGAGCAGGATTTTTCTTTGTGGACAAGAAAGACAAGACCCTGCGACCCTGTATCGATTACCGGGGTCTCAACGAGATCACGGTAAAAAACCGGTACCCTCTTCCTCTCATCTCCACCGCCCTTTGAGTTCCTGGAGGGAGCCAAGATTTTCACCAAACTGGACTTAAGAAATGCATATCATCTAGTCAGGATAAGGGAGGCGGATGAATGGAAAACAGCATTCAACACACCAACGGGACATTATGAATATTTGGTAATGCCTTTTGGGCTTACTAACGCTCCAGCTGTTTTCCAAAACCTCGTCAATGATGTCCTGCGTGACATGTTGAATGTTTATGTTTTTGTTTATTTGGATGACATTTTGATCTTCTCCCCGGATGAGGAGACTCACATTATTCATGTCCGCTCTGTTTTGCAGCAGTTACTGCAGAATCAACTATGTCAAGGCTGAGAAATGTGAGTTCCACAAGGCGTCCGTTTCTTTTCTGGGTTTCGTCCTGGCTCAAGGTGAAGTCAAAATGGACCCTTGCAAAGTCGATGCAGTTATTAATTGGCCTACTCCCATGTCACGCAAAGATGTACAAAGGTTCTTAGGGTTCGCAAACTTCTACAGAAAATTCATCAGAAATTTCAGTTCTATAGCCTCTCCTTTGCATGATCTAACCTCGCCACACAAACCTTTTGTATGGAACCCGCTTTGTCAGGCAGCTTTTCAAAAACTTAAGTCGAGCTTTACCTCCACTCCCATCCTTACTTTGCCAGATCTCAAACAGCAGTTTGTGGTAGAAGTCGATGCGTCTGATGCCGGAATAGGAGCAGTGCTCTCCCAGAAATCTCTCAAGGATGATAAATTACATCCTTGTGCTTTTCTCTCCAAAAAACTGACCCCAGCTGAGAAAAATTATGACATTGGTGACCGTGAACTGCTGGCAGTCAAGGTGGCTTTGATGGAGTGGAGGCACTGGCTAGAGGGCACAGACTCCGTTTTTAGTATGGACAGATCACAAGAACCTTGAGTATATTAAAACTGCTAAAAGATTAAATGCGAGGCAGGCTAGATGGCCTCTGTTCTTCACTAGATTTAATTTCACGTTATCCTACCGACCTGGTTCTAAAAATGGTAAGCCAGATGCTTTGTCACGCATTTTCTCCGAAGAGAATTCTTTGTCCGACCCTAAGACTATTTTCCCCAAGTCATGTTTCATTTCCGATTTTGTTTGGGACATTGAAACTGCGGTTAAAAGGGCTCTGAAAAACACTACTAGCCCTGAAGATTGCCCTGAAAACAGGCTTTATGTGGTTCCGACCTTAAGGGGAAGAGTCATCCACTGGGCTCACACGAACCGAACTGTATGTCACCCAGGCATTGCCAAGACGCAATCAGTGGTCGAACAGCGCTTTTGGTGGCCTAATGTTAGGAGGGATGTTATCGATTACGTCAATGCTTGCCAGGTATGTGCTGCTAACAAGCCTTCTCATCAACGTCCATCTGGGGAGTTGCGACCCCTGCCAATACCACAACGTCCTTGGTCAGACATTTCCGTAGACTTTGTGACAGGATTACCGGCGTCTAAAGGCAATACCACCATTCTTAGTTGTTGACAGGTTCTCTAAGATGGCACACTTCATTGCACTTCCAAAACTCCCCTCAGCTAAAGACACTGCCGAGCTGATGATTAATCAGGGTTTCAAGTTCCATGGTTTCCCCAAGAATGTGGTGTCGGATAGGGGTCCCCAATTCATTTCACAATTTTGGAAGGAGTTTTGCAATCTCATAGGTGCTACCGTCAGTCTGTCATCTGGGTTTCATCCTGAAACCAACGGTCAAACCGAGAGGCTGAACCAGGACCTGGAGACTGGGCTCCGATGTCTCGCTTCACAGGAGCTGCGATCCTGGTCTCAGAAACTGGTTTGGGTTGAATTCTCCCACAATTCCCTCCCCTCTGCATCCACTGGTCTATCGCCTTTTCACGTTGTGCATGGTTACCAACCATCTCTGTTTCCTGCCATAGCCCCAGAGTCCACAGTTCCAGCGACATTAACCTTGGTGAGACGCTGCAGGAGGACCTGGGAGCGAGCCCGCCAGATGCTGCTGCGCCAGGGACGGTCCTACAAAGCCGCTGCTGACCGTCGGAGGACACCGGCCCCGAACTACAAAGTGGGTCAGCGAGTTTGGCTCTCGACCAAACATATTCCACTCCGGGTGGAGTCCAAGAAGCTCGCTCCCAGGTTTGTTGGGCCCTTCCCCATCACAAAGATCATCAACCCTGTCACCGTGAAGCTGAGGCTCCCAAGGTCGATGCGGGTCCACCCTGCTTTTCACGTCAGCCTACTCAAGCCAGCCCGGGAGTCCCCTCTGGTCCCGCCTTCCAGGCCCCCTCCTCCCCCCCGGGTTGTGGATGGGGGCCCTGTCTTCTCTGTGAAGCGGCTGTTGTCGTCTCGTCGGAGGGGGAGGGGGTTTCAATATCTGGTGGACTGGGAGGGCTATGGGCCTGAGGAACGTTCATGAGTACCGTCTGCGTTTATCATGGATGATTCGCTCATTCGGGACTTCCACGTTGCGCACCCAGAGGCCCCAGGGCCGTCTGGGGCCGGCCGTTAAGGAGGGGGTACTGTCGTGTGTGTGTTCCGGGTTTTGTCTTCCCCCCTGTTTCACACACACCTGCTCCTGTGAGCATCTTCACCACCTGTGCCTCGTTCACCCTAATTACCTATTGTATTTAGGGTGTTTTTAGGGTGAGGTGCAGTGCCATTTCTCCTCCAAACGTGTGCATTATGGCATCCGAAGAGTTCAAATTTGGTCTCATCCGACCAGACCATATTCTCCCAGTATTTAACTGGCTTATCCAAATGTTGTTCAGCAAACTTTAAACGATCTTTGACATGCTTTTTTTCAGCAATGGGGTCTTGCATGGTGAGCGCCCATACAGGCCATTGCGGCGGAATACATTACTCACTGTTTTCCTTGTGACAACAGTCCAAATTCCAGGTCTTTTTTAAGCTCTCCACAGGTGGTCCTTGGCTCTTGGACAACTCTTCTGATTATTCTTGGCACTTTTCTGTCAGAAATATTGCAAGGAGCACCTGATCGAGTCAAATTTATGGTTGTATGATTGGCTTTCCACTACCTTATTATGGCCCCAACCGTGCTCACTGGAACGTTCACCAATGCCATCTGTATATTTTGCAACATTTAGTTTGCGATGGTCTTGAGACAGCTCTCTGCTCTTACCCATTATGGGCTTGACTCACACCTTGGCAATGAGACCTTTTTGTAGGCTATCAATTAGGGCTGAGCAGCTGTGGGTCAATGGTTAAGATCATCGCCTGCCACCGGGGGGGGGGACCTAGGTTCAAGACCCAGACCTGACCATCTGCCAACATCCCCCGGACTCATGGCTGTGGTGTCCTTGACCAAGACACTGATACCCCGGGCGCTTTAGCTGTCCCCTGCTCCAGTGTGTTCCACTAACAAGTGTGTGTGTTCACTGTGATGGGTAAAATGCAGAGAACAAATTTCATGTGCATGTTCATGACAATAAAGGTGATTCTTCTTCTTCTGAACCAGCTGATATTCATTTGCACTGACAAGGGGCTGCATTGCTGTTTGATTATTGATAGATTTTAGGTGTTGTCTTGACTTTCCATGCCTAAAAATTGTGATGTGTTAAATATTTATTTCAGCCGCTGTACATGCACAGCATACAGCACTGCAGTGACGTGCAGTGAGGTTCATGATTGGTGAGGCACTGACTACGTCACAGTCAGGTGAGTGACATCTGGAGCAACACTCAACTCGACATTGGCACATGTTGGTTGTGGCACCGTACATACCAGACTCCACTGTGCACTTTTATTGGCTTTTCTGGTTGATAAGAAAGACTAAATGTCACACACTTTCATTAAATATATTAGACAGTCTGTTAAACGTCAGTAAGTGTCGTACATCTGTGATAAAATGTATATTATTGGCGATGTAATGTGGAAACACCAATGTCTCTTGTGTGAAGCCACGGACGAATCACAGCCTGCCTGAATGGATGTGTGCGTGGTCTCTTGAAGCATTATGAGAGCGATGACTCAACGTGACACGTAACTGAGCTTCCTATGCATTTGAACAGGAAATATGAAAATTCTGCTATTTTAATGATTAAATCATTGAAATTATTGGATTGAAAAAGAAAATCAATGTAAAGCACAGACCATAGAACTAAAATGGAACAATTTAGTGTAATCATAAGTTTGTTTTTACTATTCACATGCAGTGGAAAGGAAAGACCACCAGGGGGCAGTGCGGCTCTGCCTCACTTGCCTACCCTGACCGCATGTCACTGCAGTGGTCAAAGGTGTCAAACTCATTTTAGTTGAGTTGAGCCACTTTCAGAGGCCACATTCCTCCCAATTTGATATCAAGTGGGCTGGATCAGTATATTTGTGGCCTCATAGGCTATAAATAATGACAATTTCAAACGTTTTCTATTTATTGGTGCACATGAATTACATTTGCAAAATATTGACATTTACTGAATATTATTTTGTTGCAAATCTTGTTGAAATCGCCTGCGTGGCGTATGCATGTTCTTCCCGTGCCTGCGTGGTTTTTTTCCAGGTACTAGTTTCCTCCCACATCCCAAAAACATGCGTGGTAGATTGATTGAAGACTCTAAATTGCCCGTAGGTGTGAATGTGAATGTTTGCTTGTTTATATGTGCCCTGCGATTGGCTGCCGACCAGTTCAGGGTGTACTCCGCCTCTTGCCCAGAGTCGCTGGGATAGGCTCCAGCACGCCCGCGACGCTAGTGAGGATAAGCAGTAAGGAAAATGAATGAAAAAAATGAACAACATCCATTTTCAGTTTAATATTAATATTTAGTTCAATGAAACGTCTTCTTTTCCTTTCGGCTTGTCCCGTTAGGGGTCGCCACAGCGCGTCATCCTTTTCCATGAGAGCCTATCTCCTGCATCCTCCTCTCGAACACCAACTGCCATCATGTCTTCCCTCACGACATCCATCAACCTTCTCTTTGGTCTTCCTCTAGCTCTCTTGCCTGGCAGCTCCATCCTCATCATCCTTCTACCAATATACTCACTCTCTCTCCTCTGGACGTGTCCAAACCATTGAAGTCTGCTCTCTCTAACTTTGTCTCCAAAACATCGAACCTTGGCTGTCCCTCTGATGAGCTCATTTCTAATTTTATCCAACCTGGTCACTCCGAGAGCGAACCTCAACATCTTCATTTCCGCCACCTCCAGCTCTGCTTCCTGTTTTCTCTTCAGTGCCACTGTCTCTAATCCATACATCATGGCTGGCCTCACCACTGTTTTATAAACTTTGCCCTTCATCCTAGCAGAGACTCTTCTGTCACATAACACACCTGACACCTTCCTCCACCCGTTCCAACCTGCTTGGACCCGTTTCTTCACTTCCTGACCACACTCACCATTGCTCTGGACGGTTGACCCCAAGTATTTAAAGTCCTCTACCCTTGCCATCTCTTCTCCCTGTAGCCTCATTCTTCCCCCACCACCCCTCTCATTCATGCACATATATTCTGTTTTACTTCGGCTAATCTTCATTCCTCTTCTTTCCAGTGCATGCCTCCATCTTTCTAACTGTTCCTCCAGCTGCTCCCTGCTTTCACTGCAGATCACAATGTCATCTGCAAACATCATGGTCCACGGGGATTCCAGTCTAACCTCATCTGTCAGCCTATCCATCACCACTGCAAAAAGGAAGGGGCTCAGGGCTGATCCCTGATGCAGTCCCACGTCCACCTTAAATTCTTCTGTCACACCGACAGCACACCTCACCGCTGTTCTGCTGCCCTCGTACATGTCCTGTATTATTCTAACATACTTCTCTGCCACTCCAGACTTCCGCATGCAGTACCACAGTTCCTCTCTGGGTACTCTGTCATAGGCTTTCTCTAGATCTACAAAGACACAATGTAGCTCCTTCTGACCTTCTCTGTACTTTTCCATCAACATCCTCAAGGCAAATAATGCATCTGTGGTACTCTTTCTAGGCATGAAACCATACTGTTGCTCGCAAATACTCACTTCTGTCCTGAGTCTAGCCTCCACTACTCTTTCCCATAACTTCATTGTGTGGCTCATCAACTTTATTCCTCTATAGTTGCCACAGCTCTGCACATCACCTTTGTTCTTAAAAATGGGCACCAGTACACTTTTCCTCCATTCCTCAGGCATCTTCTCACGCACTAGAATTCTATTGAACAAGCTGGTCAAAAACTCCACAGCCACCTCTCCTAGATGCTTCCATACCTCCACAGGAATGTCATCAGGACCAACTGCCTTTCCATTTTTCATTCTCTTTAATGCCTTTCTAACTTCCCCCTTACTAATCATTGCCACTTCCTGGTCCACCACACTTGCCTCTTCTACTCTCCCTTCTCTATCATTTTCCTCATTCATCAACTCCTCGAAGTATTCTTTCCATCTACCTAGCACACTGCTGGCACCAGTCAACATATTTCCATCTCTATCCTTAATCACCCTAACCTGCTGCACATCCTTCCCATCTCTATCCCTCTGTCTAGCCAGCCTGTATAGATCCTTTTCTCCTTCTTTAGTGTCCAACCTGCCATACATGTCATCATATGTTTAGTTTAGTTCAATGAAACATTTAGCCTATAACAGAAAATTCAAGGAGCTATATATCTCTATTCCAAACACAAATTAGTACCAGATTGGACAGACCAACGTGACAGCAGAATTGAGGTTGTTATCAATTTTAGCATTTGACATCAATGCATTGTTCAGCTAATAGAAGAAATAATCATCGGCAGCACAAGACTAACTTCTGGCAACATGGCTAAAAATGGTTTATACCTGTCTGTGTAAACAAATTCGAACAGATGTATACTATCTTGTCTTAATTTCTTCGCCAGTCTGCTGTTTACCTAATGTTAGCTAATATCTTCATTCATCTTACGTACCGCTTATCCTCACTAGGGTCGGTCGGTCTTCGGGCGAGAAGTGGGGTACACACTGAACTGGTCGCCAGCCAATCGCAGTGTGAGGTAGCAATGTGCAGTCAAGTTGTGATGATTGGGAATCTTTTTGCGTGCCCTGATCGATAAATTCATTTCATTTTGTTGTGCTGCACTACAGACGTAGTTCCAACAAGACTGCAAGTAGGGGGCCCCATTAGAGAGGTCTCTGACGATTGTGTCTTTGAAATAACTGTTTAAAGAGTTGTGTCGTTGATAGGGTTGTCACCTTTCAGAAATTAAAATAAGGGACGCCACCACGGCATCTTAGGGGCATGGCAGTGGCGTGCAAAGCTCCGCTGATGCCCGGAGCATACAAGAGAAGTGTATACCACATCATTTGTCAACAGGGGGTAGGGGGTGGCGGGGTGCCATTGATACACAGCCTCCATTAATGCCCCCCGTAAAGACGATTGTCTAGGGGACTTTTATGGGGGCCTGAATAGGAGAATCAATTCTAAAAAGATTCCATAGTGACAGTCCGACCGCTCATTTTGGGCTCTACCTGTATGTGTCTATGCTGGTTCTCCTGCAACCTTTGGTGTCCCGTATTGAACATTTCATGGCCAAATAAGGAACGATTCCGTATCTTACAGGACGGGTGGCAACCCTAGTCGTTGATTTGGGCAAAAATCAGCCGTCTGTCGGAGGTGGGGCCCACCAGCCACTGCCTCTATATTTATCTAGCCTTACTGTACCCAATTTGAACCAAGCTATGTCCTTAAAACCAAGGTACGCACCAAACTGATTTTTGGCACATCGTTAGTACTGTTGCACCCCTAGCATTTAATATTTATGTTGTTGTTTTGTACGAAATGTTCGCGAACGAAACAACACGATATCAGGATTCCTACTTAAAACACGGGTTTATCGCTACAGTTAACTCTCACGCACCAAGTCCACTCTGATACAGATACAGTCGTAGGTTGCTGCGCGACACAGGCAGAACTACTTTCACGGAGTTAAAAGTCTACTCTCATTGAGCAACTCCGACCCCCACTCCTGCATCGTGCCCACAGTGGATGCACCACGAACGGCGAAGGAGGAAGCAGAAACGAGGCAAGCGTATATATATATATATATATATATATATATATATATTGAAATTTTTTTATATGTATATATACACCACCACAGCCGGTCCATGAGAAAAATGCCATCTCCTAACTCCGCGATGCAAAGAAGGTTGGGGAATTCTGGTGTTCAGGACAGGCAGTTGTTTAGAGATGTGTTGATGAACTGGAGAGGCTGTGTGAAGAAAAAGAGCAAACTGTCTGCCATGTATTAAAACCATCCATCCATCCATTTTCATTACCGCTTATCCTCACTAGGGTCGCGGGCTGCTGGAGCCTATCCCAGCTATCTTCGGGCGGGAGGCAGGGTACACCCTGAACTGGTCGCCAGCCAATCGCAGGAACAAAAAACCAGTCGCACTCACATTCACCCCTATGGGCAATTTAGAGTCCTCAATCAACCTACCATGCATGTTTTTGTGATGTGGGAGGAACCGGAGTACCTGGAGAAAACCCACGCAGGCACGGGGACAACATGCAAACTCCACACAGGCGGGGCCAGGATTTGAACCCCGGTCCTCAGAACTGTGAGGCATATGTGCTAACCAGCCGTCCACCGTGCCGGCTGTATTAAAACCAAACTACTCAAATTTACTCCAACAGTGTACTAAAAAAAGGAAGACATTGAATCAAAGAACCACATAATGTATCACGCATAACGAATGAAGCAACAATCTGAAATTAAAAATGGATACATTTCCTGTGGAGAAAATGAATCCATTCCGAGATCTCAAGTCTACTTTTGGAAGAGGTGTATGTGATTTATTCAAATGAGGCTCCTTTCAGTTCATGCCTGAGCCACTCTACTTTGGAAGTCTACATACTTAACAATCATGCCCTGTTTTCTGTGTGGCTTGAGAGATTTTGAGAGACTCCTAAAATACATCCCTTGTGTCAGACAGTTCTCTTGTAGTGTGATTTTCGAGACAAGTTTATGAGTACTGTTTTTCATCGCAGCTTCACAGCCCTCCTTCAGAGATCTTGGTGAAAAGTGTTGATGGCGATTCCCTGGAGAAACTAAGACATTGACCTTCTTCTCATGCTGTTTTCTTCTATGATACATTGTCAGAGATTTTCACAATGTCAAGATACAATCCTAAAACTAGAACTATGGTTACATTTTTTGTATTTATAATTAACTTGAATATACAATTAGCTTTCCAGTCTCTTGCATCACTGGTGAATTGAAATCAACACGGGAATTGTGCAGAGAGAACATTTGAAGAGTTCAGATGCAAAAGCCGTGAAGCGTCATTTAGACAAAAACAGAGACACGCCTACTGGGCAGCCGTGGCCCAATGGTTAAGATAGTCGCAAAAGTTATTTTTAGTTTCTATTATATTTTTTTGTTATATGTTCATATGTTCAATAAAAATCAATCAATACAAACAGTCCAAGACAGATGATGTCATGAAACTCATCAGTGTAGTGATGTGTTAGTCGCGAACGATCCCGTCATGAACGCTCCTGTCGTCACATCAAAGAGTGACGTGTGTTTGTTTGTGCTCGCTCATCGATGAATAACTTCACACAATGTGTGGACTATGCACCGTATTTGAACCTGGGTCCTCAGAACTGTGAGGCAGATGTGCTAACCAGCCATTCACCGTGCCGCCTCATTAGTAAGTCATTTTACAAATGAATTTCAAAATAAAAAAATTTTAAGCAAAAATCTTGAGGGCCCAACCCTGAAGAAGCGGCTCTCGCAGATTCTATGTCGAAGAGTTCAGCAATGTTGGTCGTGGGTTGAAACGATCTTGGTGACAGCAGCAATGAAGATGAACTGACTCTGTGCAATCAGTATGACTTTTCTATCCCTTTGAAGGGATAGGATTAAGTGTTCATTTGGGTCAATTTAAATTAAAGTTAAGGGTTAGTTCAAGAGATTGTAGTTTTCATACAATCACTCGTTATTAATGTTGATTCACAAAGCATAATACTTCCAATTCAGTGTAGTTTTATATTTACGTGAACATTTTTGACTTTTTTAACTAAATTATTTTCTTGGACTTATCTGGTTTTGTGATTAAATGACATTAAATGAAAAAACTCTTTGAAAGACCTTTTCAATCTCAAGTGCTTACTATATCGTAGATTAATTTAGAAAACCCTTACATAAAAAAATATTAGTTTATATACCCAATTACTTACTTCACAAAAACACGAGCTCTCTGCTTTTGTGTTTGAGTTTTTAATTTACAAAACTAATAAGTTTCATTGAGGTTAAACTAATTGTGTGCTGGAAACATACTTTCCTTTTTTTCTTACTTCAAGAGACACGGGGTTGTTTGCACAAAATCATGATGGTTTAATGAGTGAAACTAATCTTTGGTGGAATTGTACTGTATTCATCAATTCATCTGTGGAAGTACTATGGGAGAGGATTTTTTTAAAACGAAAAGTTAGTCAAGGTAAATGATTAATGTAAAATTCATTTTCCAACCTCAGTGAAGCAAAATCTACAGTCTGAACAATAGACAGTGAAATCTAAAATTTCTAATCTCCCTGTTTTTTGCTGTTGTTGTTGTTTTAAATGGTTTTAATCATGTAAATAAAGCACATTGAGTTACTTTGTTTTTGATATGTGCTATATTAAATAAATTTGCCTTGACTTGCCGAAATGGATGGACAATTTCGAATTCAAGCAAAAGTTTCTCGAAAAATACCCCCATAAATGTGCACAATATTTTAGAGGTCAAACCACTGTTATCTATGATGTTATGTTACTCATATGTAACGAGGCAGACAAAGGGTGGGTACTTTTATTCATTTTCTTGACTGTAAGCTAATAATGTAAAACATTGCCTGTATACTTAATAGGATTTATGATGTTTATAGTTTGATCCTGGAACAGATTACTTAAATTTCCATTATTTTCTTTGGGATAATTGGTTGTGAGATCAATTTGCGCTTTTAAATCGGTAGTCCAAAGTTTTTTACACTGCTGGTCCTATTTTTTTTTTGAGACTGCAGTAAAGTGATATAGATGTTTACAACCCTGATTTAGAATTAATTTTCTTTATAATCTTGCATGTGTCCAATTCACTCCACTCCACTCTAGTATGGCTATACGCATAACAAACATTGCTTTTCCCAGCGGAGCCAAAGTTGTTTTCCAAATGTACTGTCAGCTTCCATACAGACAAACTAAATGGTTTCACTATTTTAAAAATTTAGCTTTTGCATCGGTGGACGACTGGTTAGAACATCTGCCCCACAGTTCTGAGGACTGGGGTTCAATCCCCGGCCCCGCCTGTGTGGAGTTTGCATGTTCTCCCCATGCCTGCGTGGGTTTTCTCCGGGCACTCCGGTTTCCTCCCACATCCCAAAAACATGCATTAATTGAAGAGTCTAACTTGCCCGTAGCTGTGAATGTGAGTGTGAATGGTTGTTTGTTTCTATGTGCCCAGTGATTGGCTGACGACCAGTTCAGGGTGTACCCCGCCTGTCTCTCGCCCGAAGATAGCTGGGCTCCAGCACGCCCGCGACCCTAGTGTGGATAGGTGGAACGGAAGATGGATGGATGGATAGCTTTTGCATCCACACTTTTACAATTTTGCTATTTGACATCGCCACTGGAGCATGCAGCAAAAAATCTCAAAACCAATTTCAGTTTTAATTAAAGGAAAACTAATAGCCAATTTGCATGTGGCGATTTAGCTCATCTCCAGTGGATTTGTTTGTTTTGTGATGAATTTGAGAAGCTTGAAGTGGAAATCCCGATATGGACATTTTGCAGCTGCCTGAGAGGGGTGCGCAGCACAGGTGCTACAGGCCATGTATTGGAGCTGTAATTGAGTGCTTGGAAATAATGAACATATGCATGAGTGCAGCTCAAGTGGAAACATGTAGAAGAGAAGCTCTCATGAAGGGACTATAACGACCATCTGTTCCTTTTCCAAATATGGGCTGGGATACGAATATCAATGACATGGATCAATGCAAAAGCCAAACAGCACAATGGCCACAGAAAACCAAAAGACAACTTGAAATTATTTTCTTAAGCCTCACATTACCTGGTTTGAAACGTGCTTCCTGTCATGGTTAACACACTGGATGAATGCTCTGCTTGGCCAGCAAAGCCTCTTTTTAAACCCTAAACCAGACAGTGAGTCAAAGTTTAAAGTTATGGAAAACTGAGGGCTGAGGGCAGCAAGCCAAAAATAATCATTCAAGTAAATAATAACATTGACTGCAGGTGATTATCCATCTGGAATCGGCCAAAGAAGCCATGCTTCTGAACCACAGCAGTTATCCAAAAGAAAAGAGCTTATCTGGATGACCAAATGCGTCTCCCCGGCTGCCGTATGAAATGCAATGATCTTCGCAGTTATGAGTTTTTAAAGACATTCTGAGTGACGACAATTCGGTGAGTCAAAGTTTTTTTTTTTTTCCTCACCCCAACACCGTATTTAAAATGTAGACTTTTGAGGCTTAAGGTGAGCACAGGACATCTTGCTTGCTGGGTGATTGCCAAAGCCAATGCTTTCTTCTTATTATTATTATTATTATTTACACTTTCAGTTATGAATTCAGAGTGGAGCTTCAATGCACTGAGAAATACTGAAAGCTTTGTGACTGTAGTGTTGATAAATGAAAGTGTGTGTTAATGAGAATCCTCCATTAATGAATGTAAATCTAAAATAATTTATTCTGAAATGAGCAAATAATCATTTACTAATTATGTGACCAATGATCTTAATAAAAACTAATGAAAAGCTGTGAGTGCACAAATATTAGAAATATGTTTCGTGCATGGAAAAAGAATACATGGCAATCAATTTTGGCATTGTGGGAAATGTTCATTGACACGACATAGGCACTGAAAAAGATAAAAAATAAATATAATATCCATAATTTCAATATACAATACAATGGAATATAACATACAATAATTTATTCGGATAGTTTCTATATTATGATGTTTTCAATGTAAGCCGAGGTACAGTGGGTACGGAAAGTATTCAGACCTCCTTAAATTTTTCACTCTTTGTTATATTGCAGCCATTTGCTAAAATCATTTAAGTTCATTTTGTTCTTAACTTAAATAATTTTAGCTAATAACTGCAATATAACAGAGACTGAAAAATGTAAGGGTGTCTGAATACTTCCCGTACCCACTGTAGGTAGAGTAACCAAAAATTGTACTCATGTAAGAATACTCTTGTTTTAGAATATCGTGACTTAAGTAAAAGTACTAATTCAAATAATCACTTGAGCAAGACAGTAAGTACTCAGTGAAAAAAAAAACACTCAACTACAGAGTAACGTCAGTTACTTAATCTACCTCTTAATTCCCATGGATGACCAATTTGACTTGTTTTTCCCCATCAGAGCATGAACATTCATTCATTCATTTTCCATACTGCTTATCCGTGCTGGAGCCTATCCCAGCTATGTGGTCACCAGCCAATCGCAGGGCACACGTAGACAACCAACCATTCTCACTCACATTCACACCTACGGGCAATTTAGAATCTTCAATCAACATACCATGCATGTTTTGGGGATGTGGGAGGAAACCGGAGTGCCTGGAGAAAACCCACGCAGGCACGGGGAGAACATGCAAACTCCACACAGGTGGGGCCAGATTTGAACCCGGGTCCTCAGAACTGAGGCAAATGTACTAACCAGTCGTGCACCGTGCCGCCGGAGCGTGAACATAAAATAAAATAATATATGAAACAGGAATGTACAACTTCAGATGGACATCAGTCTAATTAAAACAATAATAAACTAAATATTTACAAAACTAGGATTTAGGGCAAATTCAGCCACAACGGGTGGGGTGATCAATCATTGCCAACAGCCTCGAAATATCCACACTCTCGCTATTTTCCTGTCGTTGTGGTAATCCGCTTCTTTCTTGACAATCGCAACATGATTTTGTGGTTCAATAGCAAATAATACAGTGAGTACAGTATATTGTATGTGAAATTTCAAAGCTCAATACAGTGTCACATTTTTTTCTGTTGCATCACATTGGTAAATGTGCTCGACTCAGTCGCTTCGTATGGAGCGAAGAGTCGCCAAGAGTACATTTTTTTACAATGTTCCACCAGTCACGTTCAGCTGTGTCACTAAGTGTGAGGCAGGCCTAAGGTAAATAGATTGCTTGTGAGGCCAGCAGTGTTGTGCCTCTTCTGCCTGCGTTTTACACGTTTCCTTTGTTGTTTTTTCCATGTTTCACGTAAATTAGTCACTTGAAAAACTTTGCTTCTTTGTGGGGCGCGAGACTGTGGGTGCATCTCATTTCTAAAACCCCAATTCCAATGAATTTGAGATGTTGTGTTAAACATAAATAAAAACACAATACAATGATTTGCAAATCATGTTCAACCTATATTTAATTGAATACACTACAAAGACAAGATATTTAATGTTCAAACTCATAAACTTTATTGTTTTTAGCAAATAATCATTAACTTGCAAAACAGCTGGGACAGGTGGCAAAAAAGACTGAGAAAGTTGAGGAATGCTCATCAAACACCTGTTTGGAACATCCCACAGGTGAACAGGCTAATTGGGAACAGGTGGGTGCCACGATTGGGTATAAAAGGAGCTTCCTTGAATTGCTCAGTCATTCACAAGCAAAGATGGGGTGAGGTTCACCTCTTTGTGAACAAGTGCGTGAGAAAACAGTTTAAGGACAATGTTCCTCAACGTACAATTGCAAGGAATTTAGGGATTTCATCATCTACAGTCCATAATATCATCAAAAGGTTCAGAGAATCTGGAGACATCACTGCATGTAAGCGGCAAGGCCGAAAGCCAACATTGAATGGCCGTAACCTTCGATCCCTCAGGCGGTACTGCATAAAAAACTGACATCAATGTGTAAAAGATATCACCACATGGGCTGTGAAGGCACCATTAATGCTGAAAGGTACATACAGGTTTTGGAGAAACATATGCTGCCATCCAAGCAACGTCTGTTTCATGAATGCCCCTGCTTATTTCAGCAACACAATGCCAAACCACATTCTGCATATATTACAACAGCGTGGCTTCGTAGTAAAAGAGTGCGTGTACTAGACTGGCCTGCCTGCAGTCCAGACCTGTCTCCCATTGAAAATGTGTGGCGCATTATGAAGCGTAAAATACGACAACGGAGACCCCGGACTGTTGAACAGCTGAAGCTGTACATCAAGCAAGAATGGGAAAGAATTCCACCTAAAAAGATTCAACAATTAGTGTTCTCCGTTCCCAAACGTTTATTGAATGTTGTTAAAAGAAAAGGTGATGTAACACAGTTATAAACATGACCCTGTCCCAGCTTTTTTGGAACGTGTTGCAGCCATAAAATTCTAAGTTAATGATTATTTGCTAAAAACAATCAAGTTTATCAGTTTGAACATTAAATATCTTGTCTTTGTCATGTATTCAATTAAATATAGGTTAAACATGATTTGCAAATCATTGTATTCTGACTTTATTTACATTTAACACAACGTCGCAACTTCATTGGAATTGGGGTTGTATATTTGGAACTTCCTAGCTCCGAGCTCCTCTGTTTACGTGCTAGCTCCTCCCACCAGAAATTTGAATCGCGAGGAGCTCAGAACGTTGCATTTAACAGACTGGAGATGCACCCTTTGTGTGCGGTTATGTGACTGCCTGGCTCCATTTGATTGTTGAAATACAGTCAAATGGTGCTAGTGGTTATATTGGATTGATGAAACTGAGTCTCTCTGATGAAACAAAATAAAATCAAACAAATAAATCAGGCAAGCAACAATAGATATATGCAAACAAAAGTAATCAGCAGAATGTAGCTCAGTGTAAAAGTAAAAGTAGCCGTTCTTCTTAACAAAAATACTTAAATAAAAGTACAAAGTATGGTGCATTAAAACTGCTCTGACAAATACATAAATAAGTGTATCCAAAAACTAACTTACAGGAAGAGTTTGCAGATTTTATACAGCTAGCAAGATTTGAATATAGCTCTACCTTCAACCCCTGCCGCGCCCCCTCACCTCTCTGCCGAAAGAAATGGAAAAAAAAAAGATCCAGGAGGGACCGGTGCATCGCGTTCCGCCTCAGAGTGCACCTCAGTGGGCCACGAGCGAGCAACATTACTGTGCACAGCACGTCAATAGTATTGGCACACACAAATGATATGTGATGTTTTGGGAATTTACAATCAATTAAAAGTATAACAGAGGTGATCAACTTACCTGATTTCGTAGTGAGAACGGTGACATTGATGCCAGTGGTTGCAGCTGTATATGCAATAATTAAAACTAAGTTAAAGGCATTAGATGGAGCCAGAGAGGGTGGATTTGTTGAAATATCCTTATAATATTTTACTGTCAGGTCATACAGACAGTTTTAACATACATGAGAAAAAGTGTTTTTTTTTTTTAAATTGCAAACTTTACCTTTCAGTAAATGTAATAAAGTAAATGTCTACTATTTAGTACACTTCTAAATGTTGGGCTTCAGATTTTCCCATCTTTTTTTTTTGTGACAGTGATTTTACTTTATTTTAATTAATTTCTCTTTCTTGGCTTCAACTTAATGGTAGTGTTTTGGCAAGTTGGGGAAGGGCTGCTTTTGCAGAAGTAAAGGTGCCTATGTTGTCTGCCGCCATTTTTAGGTTCTTACTCAATGGTCATCTAAGCTGGCATTTTCCTGGCTTGCTGTCCTGTGTGTAAGTGATCGATGCAGGATCTTTATGCCGATCTTGGAATTTGCTGGCTCCCACTGTAGTATCCGAGCCATAAAAAAAAGACAAAATGCCGCCGGTCACGATCAGCCTGTGAACTTTAACACCCGAGACTCACTGCCAACGATCCTTGAAAGCAATTGTCGTTCCTGCGCTGACCCCAGCACACATTTAATTGTAGCTGCTTTCACACAGGATTCCAGGCAGACTACTGCAGAGGCATAACAGTAGAGCCAGGATTTATTTGCCTGTCCCTTTCAGACTGACGCATCAAAGCGGGGTATTGCTAGGAATGTGAGCACTTCCACACAGACAAAACAACCTGCTCCATTATCATACAGTTAGGTGTTGTGACGTCAGCTCGACAAAGTGTCCAAATGGCTTGTCAAATCTGCAGCATTTATGTGGACAAAACAAGAAATCACAACGGCAATTTGAGCTTCAAGAATCCCTGTTTGAGTGAGTCATTGATGTTGCCAGCCTCTAAATGACTAAATTTTTATATTTGATTTTAAATTCACACTGAAACTTCTATTGACAGTTTGATAGTGAAAAATGACATCTTTAGTGGAAGATACATTCACAAGTAGGTTTTGTCTCGGTACGATGGTCCAACATTAAACAAAGATGGTACTCATAGAAATCATAAAAATACCCATTCAGATATAAATAGACTAACAAGAAGAAATAAGTCGACTAGTTGGAACAACTTGAAGGTGCCTGTTGTTACCTGTCGATAAATAAACTAGAGAAAAGATAAAGAAGTAGATTGCCCTTCACTATCTTTCATTGGTTTAGAGACCAGATGGCTTTCACGTGTCTGCTTTCAAATTGCGGAAATCGTTTTACTTCCTTAAATGCGCATACAGGTCGAGCCGCTCTCTCTTTTTTTTTTGCCACACTATTTAGAAATTACGGCACATATGTGACCAAATTAGTCACGCTTTAGAGCCCTGTCTTGTTAAAATAATTGATACAGCGAATTTCCAGCACCACGCTGGAATATTAATCCATAGCATTGCATCCTCAGATGCAGATTTTACTTTGCATGCCCCTGCATGTCCATGCTCATTTTTGTGCATCTCAGACGCGTGACGCACAGAAAAAGAGATCACATATAAACACAGTCCATGTAATACAGCATACCACTTTTACAAAAACAACTACAGTCGTATGATCTGGCATTCCCTGTGAAAATAATAATCTGATACGACAATAAACCTTTTTGGTAGGGCTGGGACAATGTGCTGATTTATCACATTGTTATCTCTCAGAGTATCAATAGCCCAGCATCAGACAAATGTAGCAATTTTGATGAGTTTGACTTTTTAATGTGTGTATCTCAACATCATCAAGAAACAAGCAGATCTTTTTTGTTTCTTTTTTTATAATAAAGCAAGAGCTGACTACCTTAGTGATTGAACATGATGTTTTGAGCTGATGATTAACAATAAATGTCTCATTTGATCTACTTTACCTCGCTATTCCACTAGCCACACGTTCTGAAGCAAAAGTCCACTTAAGGCATTTTAAAACATTGTCAAAAAAATTTAGAATAATACTGTACGGTGATTGTGGAACGTATCCCCCGTGATGAACAGTGGTTTATTGTATTATTATTGTGATTAACATCTGCATACAATGAGTCACTGGTGCTTTGTATAATAATCGGCATGATTAACAATGACGGTACAGTCAGAACATGGAGGTAGGAGGGATTTAAATCAAACCTCGAGTCACAGTGGAGTGGAAGAATGAATACATGCTGACAGAAGTGTCAGGTCTGCTGCTTCTTCTTCTTTAGCCTCATGCCTTCCCCCTTCATATGTATATCTGTGTGTATATATATATGTATATGTGTGTGTGTGTGTGTGTGTGTATAGATTACTGTGTATGCTGCATGGTTCTGTTGCACAGACAAACAATTTCTGAAAGTTGCAGAAGGTGACATCAAAATGTTTCCATGTGCATGTCCTACTCAGTTTTGCAATGAATGTGCACAGAGCCTTCAGAGACACTTGCATATGTACAATTGTACAGTATTGCTTCTTCCATATCCTTGACGTAATCCATTTCAGAAAGCTGCAAATCAGACTACTAGGCAGTCTTCTTATCGCCTCTATATCCCGTGACAATTGTCCCCACAGTTCAGCAAGAGCATCATGCTGGTGTGGTCGTACCCACCATGAAGTGGAGGAATCCATCCATCCTGCTCTTGTTCAGCTTCAACTGACTCTTTGTGCAAGGGATTTATCCATCCACTTTTCAGATCTCGAAAACGAATGTCATGTAGCAGACATTGCTTTGATTTTCAGTCAATACCCAATTTTCATTTGTCCTGTGATTGACTTGTGACTAGACTAGGCTGTAGACAGTTTAAGAACACCCAATGGAGAACACCAGGGACTGCTTAGACTGCTGTAGTCATAAACAAAACCCAGACAAATGGAAGAAAAGGACATATCGATGCAAGAGTATCCATGTGTAGGTGGAAGCTTTGTGCACAAGAGTAAACTGGGAGTGAAATGCTCCAAAATACATGGAGTCCTGCCTTAACAAACTCAAAAGAACATGGCAAGCATGCGGCACTGAATCGGTGTTCACTCATATTGTTTAAAAAAAAAAAAGGGATCAATTGCTGTAAAACTGCTTCAATCCCAGATCCATACCATCATGATGTTAAGCATGCATTATATCTCTGTCCCGTGCTGTGAAAATTATGTATTTATTTATAAACATTTAAATCTGATGGTAGCTGGGCCACCTCCATGATTCTTTTTCAAGGTCCGGTTTAGACTTTACAACAAATCAAAACCAGTACTCACCCTGTCATAGGAGGTAATGTGTCAGTTGAGAAGAGAGCAAGTTGTGGCTTGTCCCGCTCAATGAGCCATATGGTGTATTTCCCACTTTGCTTGGGGTTCAGGTATAAGGCCAATTCCATGCTGCAGGTGGTTGGGCCACTCCGCAGCCAAGGACTCAGCACCCAGGGGCCCCCAAAGGAGGAACCATTCACCCAAAAGAACTGACCTAGGAGGAAGGGAAAACACAGTATTGAGCCCAAAACCATCCATCCATCCATTTTCAACACCGCTTATCCTGGTTAGGGTCGCGGGACGCTGGAGCCTATCCCAGCTGACTTCGGGCGAAAGGCGGACTACACCCTGAACTGGTTGCCAGCCAATCACAGGGCACATTTAAACAAACAACCATTCACACTCACATTCACACCGTCACTGAGTGGGAACTGAACCCACGCTGCCTGCACCAAAGTCAGGCGAGTGTACCACTACACCATCAGTGACTAGCCCAAAACCAGAAATCACAAATTTGCTTCAATTACAAAAACAGACACACAATCATGTTCCAGTATAATTTATGTTGGTAAAAATGGATAAATAACTTTTAACTTACAGTAAACGTAATCACAAAGATAATCATGAGTGAAATAACTGCTGACACTCGTGATTTAAACTACTTAGGAGGGAAGGGTGAGCTGTAGCACTTAATGAAAATGCATGAAATGAAACAGCCAAAAAGAGCCTTGGCAGAGGAAAAAGTAAAAAAGGAGGTGCAGATGAAAAAAAAAATCAAAGACTTTTTTTTCTTGCATTGACGTCAAGTCTCATTTCACTTTCAAACCAACTGTGCTCATTCGGGCTGGAGGAGCACAAAGAATTTTAACTTGAAAAGAATATAAATATTTAATACACTCCGTTAAGGTACCTACTGTTGATGAGCCGAAGTTAAAATTGCAAAGCGAAATCTGACAGAATTAATCAATATCATTATTCTCACGAGGCATTCAAGATGAAGATGCCATGACATTGTGAAGTATATTGTTGTTGCAGTGAAAATTGGTGTGCCGAGAAACTAGATCTTAAAATAGTTTTTAACGCAGTTAATATTTGTTTTTGTTCCTGTTCAAGTTTGTTTCCAGATCAGTCTCTCTTCTAGCTAATAGTAAAATCAACGTACCGAGGATGTGTTCAAGTGTACTTCTCAAACTAGGTCACATATGTCTCCTTGTGTATCTCAAAAGCTGCACTTAAACCGCCTTTTTCCATTAGTTCTGGCAATATGCAATTCATATGTTGTACTGGATGGGAAAGGATGTGAAAGGACCGTGCAAACTTCAGATGTTTGAAATGGCCCCACTGTATCTTGCAAATGATATTTCCCGTTATTATGTCATCACAAGATAATCAAGTATTTTAAAGCTGGTAATCATATTCATGTATTCCATTTTAGTCATACAACCCCAATTCCAATGAAGTTGGGACGTTGTGTTAAACATAAATAAAAACAGAATACAATGATTTGCAAATCATGTTTAACCTATATTCAATTGAATACACTACAAAGACAAGATATTTAATGTTCAAACTGATAAACTTGATTGGTTTTAGCAAATAATCATTAACTTAGAATTTTATGGCTGCAACACGTTCCAAAAAAGCTGGGACAGGTGGCAAAAAAGACTGAGAACGTTGAGGAATGCTCATCAAACACCTGTTTGGAACATCCCACAGGTGAACAGGCTAATTGGGAACAGGTGGGTGCCATGATTGGGTATAAAAGGAGCTTCCCTGAATTGCTCAGTCATTCATAAGCCAAGATGGGGTGAGGTTCATCTCTTTGTGAACAAGTGTGTGAGAAAATAGTCAAACAGTTTAAGGACAATGTTCCTCAACATACAACTGCAAGGAATTTAGGGATTTCATCATCCACGGTCCATAATATCATCAAAAGGTTTAGAGAATCTGGAAAAATCACGGCATGTAAGCGGCAGGGCCGAAAACCAACATTGAATGCCCCTGCCCTTCGATCCCTCAGGCGACACTGCATCAAGGTGTAAAGGATATCACCACATGGGCTCAGGAACACTTCAGAAAACCAATGTCAGTAAATACAATTCAGCGCTACATCCGTAAGTGCAACTTGAAACTCTACTATGCAAAGCAAAAGCCATTTATCAACAACACCCAGAAACGCTGCCGGCTTCTCTGGGCCCGGGGTCATCTAAGACGGACTGATGCAAAGTGGAAAAGTGTTCTATGGAGTCCACATTTCAAATTGTTTTTGGAAATTGTGGACGTCATGTCCTCCGGGCCAAAGAGGAAAAGAACCATCCGGACTGTTATGGATGCAAAGTTCAAAAGTCAGCATCTGTGATGGTATGGGGCTGTGTTAGTGCCAATGGCATGGATAACTTACAAATCTGTGCAGGCACCATGAATGCTGAAATGTACATGCAGGTTTTGGAGAAACATATGCTGCCATCCAAGCAACGTCTGTTTCATGAACACCCCTGCTTATTTCAGCAACACAATGCCAAACCACATTCTGCATGTATTACAACAGCGTGGCTTCGTAGTAAAAGAGTGCGTGTACTAGACTGGCCTGCCTGCAGTCCAGACCTGTCTCCCATTGAAAATGCGTGCCGCATTATGAAGCGTAAAATACGACAACGGAGACCCTGGACTGTTGAACAGCTGAAGCTGTACATCAAGCAAGAATGGGAAAGAATTCCACATACAAAGCTTCAAGAATTAGTGTCCTCAGTTCCCAAACATTTATTGAATGTTGTTAATGTTAGCAATCACAATCACACCTCTGACCTCTGCGTTAACCATCCATGAACAGGATGTGAGACGCATCTTCAAACAACAAAAGATTAACAAAGCGGCAGGCCCGGACCACGTGTCCCCATCCTGCCTCAAAGTCTGCGCGGACCAGCTCGCGCCAGTCTTCACTCAGATCTTCAACAGATCACTGGAAATGTGCGAAGTTCCATCCTGTTTCAAACGCTCCACCATCATCCCAGTCCCCAAGAAACCTGCAATCTCGCAAACCTGCAATGACTACAGGCCTGTCGCTTTGACATCTGTGGTCATGAAGTCCTTTGAACGTCTTGTGCTGGACCACCTCAAGAGTGTCACAGGTCCCCTGCTGGACCCCCTGCAGTTTGCCTACCAAGCGAACAGATCTGCGGATGATGCAGTCAACATGGGACTGCACTTCATCCTAGAACACCTCGACAGTGCAGGGACCTACGCGAGGATCCTGTTCGTGGACTTCAGCTCAGCGTTCAACACCATCATCCCTGAACTCCTTTCATCCAAGCTTCTCCAGCTCAGCGTCTCACCTGCCATCTGCCAGTGGATTTACAGCTTTCTGACGGGCAGGACACAGCATGTCAGGCTGGGGGAGGCCACCTCATCCACACGCAGCATTAGCACCGGGGCGCCCCAAGGTTGTGTCCTCTCTCCGCTGCTCTTCTCTCTCTACACGAACGACTGTACCTCAGCGAACCCGACTGTCAAACTCCTGAAGTTTGCAGATGACACCACTGTCATCGGCCTCATCAAGGACGGTGACGAGTCTGCATATCGACAGGAAGCGGAGCGGCTGGAGCTGTGGTGCGGCCGACACAACCTGGAGCTGAACACGCTCAAGACTGTAGAGATGATCGTGGACTTCAGGAGGCATCCTTCGCCACAGCTGCCCCTCACGTTGTCCAGCTGCCTTGTGTCAACCGTCGAGACCTTCAAGTTCCTGGGAATTACAATCTCTCAGGACCTGAAGTGGGCGACCAACATCAACTCCGTCCTCAAAAAGGCCCAGCAGAGGATGTACTTCCTGCGGCTTCTGAGAAAGCATGGCCTGCCACCGGAGCTGCTGAGACAGTTCTACACAGCGGTCATCGAATCAGTCCTGTGTTCTTCCATCACAGTCTGGTTTGGTGCTGCTACAAAAAAGGACAAACTCCGACTGCAACGGACAATCAAAACTGCTGAAAGGATTGTCGGTACCCCCCTACCCACCCTTGAGGACTTGCACGCTGCCAGAACTAAGACAAGGGCGTGCAAAATCCTCTCGGACCCTCCCCACCCCGGTCACCAGCTCTTCCAGCTCCTTCCCTCAGGTAGGCGCTACCGATCAATGCAAACTAGAACTAGTAGACATTCCAACAGCTTCTTCCCTCTTGCAATCAACTTCTTAAACAGCTAACTTACAATTCCATTACAACAAGCTGGCAATTTTTTGACTTGAGTTCATTGTCACATTTCTGTGGGGCCAATTATGTATTACTCGTGCCCTCACTGTAGTTGTCTCGCCGTGCTGCACTATTTGCATATAGTGGCCACTCATGCCAGAGTAGCATCTGCACCATTTGCACACTGATTGAGGAGTATCTGTAACATTTGCACAACCATTGTCCCAGATTATCGCACTACTCGTCACTTTAAACCGCATACACTCCTTGAAGTCTCAGTGCCCTTTGCACAATGGTCATTGCACCGGACTATTGCGATATTAGCCATTCGAACTGAGGACTCTGCATCTTTTTGCACAATTGTTGTTTGTTGTTGTTTTTTGTCAATGTCTTTATGTCTCCAAAGTGTTCTGTAAATTGACTGTCTGTTGTACTAGAGCGGCTCCAACTACCGGAGACAAATTCCTCGTGTGTTTTGGACATACTTGGCAAATAAAGATGATTCTGATTCTGATTCTGATTCTGAAAAGAAAAGGTGATGTAACACAGTGGTAAACATGACCCTGTCCCAGCTTTTTTCGAACGTGTTGCAGCCATAAATTTCTAAGTTAGTGATTATTTGAATCACAAGCTCAGATCATCAAAAGCAAGACACAGACATTTGCTTTTGCACGCTGACGTTAAGTGAATTACCAGACACCTAGTTTTGCACCAAAATGCTTAATTAATTAGCTTCCATCACCAGCCAGCCCCCAGACCCTCACCAACAAAGGCGTCTCCTCCCTGCTGCGCCGGTGCGACACTTAGTTAGTCAAGCCGGGAAAATGGACGGGTTGCTCGCGACACCCACAGGCAACGGAACGTCACTGCAGACGCAGGTTCATTACCCACAGTATTTACCGGATTTGACTGGGATTTAATATTTTAAGAACTTTACATGAACGCCACAAGTGGCTGTATTTCTGCAAACTTGAATGTCTGATGTCGAATCTGTTGTCAACTGAACCAGATGAAATGTTTCACTCCACACCACAGAAATACCACATTGCAAATATTAGTGTTCTCAACAATCACATAACATATTAAAGAGGATGGCGTGTGACAATGCAACTCTGAATAATGGTCTCTTTATCTTAAATCCAGTAATTAATATTTTATTCCACTGATTTTAAACCACAAATTACACTTAGATGAAATGCAATTCTATGGGCGCGGTCTGCCTTCCATTTGGTCAAAAGGGGCCGGCCTCTTCTTTGGAGTGGACAAAAAGGACAAAGCTCATTTGTCTCTGGCTCTTTGCCTCGCTCGATCTCTCACTCTATTGTTGTTCCATCTACCGGCCTGGCCAAACCCGGGGAGCCCCCAACCTCTCACCACTAGGTGACGGAAGCTGGGAGACGCCAAACTTCCCTGCTGCGCTGCCAAGCGTGGACCGCAGAAGGCACCTGCCAACTCCCCACCGCTACCCTTTTGGGTGTGGGGCAGTTTACGGACAACGCTCCGTTGGGAAGCAATTGCGGTGCGAGCTTTTCCTAACCGTTTGGCAAACATTGCCCTTGCCAGCGTGCCGGCCAACATGCACTTGAAGTGGGTATTTCCCTCTTTCCTTCCTTTTTTTTCAAACCATCCCTCGTGAGCGCTCTTCCCAACCCCCGGAAGTCAGCCCGCCTGCCTGAATTGGTTAACAAACGTAAGTCCCACATTGTGGTCTACTAAAGTACAGATTAGTGCATATTGGGGTTTTAAACTAACGAGAACAGGACTTCCAGCTTGACTCCTTCTCATCCCATCCTCACTACCAACCTCACAACACAAGTCAGTTTACTTTGCCACTGTTCATCTATCCTTGTTTGTTTCATGTTTTTTTTCTTGTTTTTTTCCCCTATGTTGTTTCCCTGTAGATTCCCCTGTTAGATCTCATTAAAGTCATAAAATTCATTATGTGCATTGTGTGTTTGGATTCGAGGAAAGAAACCTCTGGCCGTCTAGAACTCTGATCAAAATTTCAGAAAATGTAGCAACCTTTAGATTACGAGACTGATAAAAAGGTTTCTTGTCACTTTCCCTAAATTTTGGCCACATAAAAAGTGACGTGGTGTCCCGTTATAGATAAAATATCTTGATTTATAACACTGTAATTTAAAATTACGCTAAACCGGAAGTCACACAGGCATCCCTTCCAGCTCATTCTTTTCTCCTAAATTAATTACATTTTTATTCGACTAATATACGTTACAGGTGATTACAGTGCAATCACATACTGCTTGCAGTCTAATTCATGTCCAACCTGCAAGTTGTGTGTAAAATATGACGTTAATTGAGAGTATCTGAGACAATCAGTTCTGCTCCAATACTTCACCATCCAGCTACATTCCATGCTCTACATTCTCAAAGTCCCTTCATCAACCATAGTCATTGCTGTTACTATAGTTACTGTATAAACTTACTACTTTTTCACAAATGATTGATGACGATTGGTGCTTTAAGACTTGTTCGGCACCTCTGTGACTTACCACATAAACATGGTGGAGAGAGTTTAATGCCAGTGTGATCCCAGGAACGATGTTGTCCAGGGCAGGCCCTGGTCACCCCATGTAAATTGTCCTTAGGTGACCGGTCAAAATAAGAGTCATTCAGAAGATGTCTATGAAAAAAAACCATCTAACTTTTGATCAGGATAGGAATACCAGGGCCATTCTTTTTATCTCATTTTATTTCACAGCCGTCGACTGTCTAAACATGCTTCCTTTAAAAAGCTTAGGGTTAAAAACAGAACAAAACCCAGAATATCCTGTGACTTATTGTTACTGCTCAAAGCAAGAGACAAAGCCTGGAACCAAGTCAGGTCTACTGGTAAAGAAGCTCATACACCTTTGCAATAAGGAAATTAAAAGGCAAATTATCACATCTAATTAATTTATTCCTTTCTTAGGAACTCATCTAAATTCTGGAATGCAGTTATTGTTAATGTTAAAACAAGTATCTCCCTTTATCAAATACATTAACTGTGTAATAAAGAAATAGAGATTTGTGATTCTTTTAATACATGCTTTGCTGCAACTGTAAAACAGTAAGATATGATATATTCTGATCTTGCTTTCAATAAATAATAATAAGAATATAATTAAGATTATTATAAAAAATAAGACTTTATTGATACATTTCTAGCCCCTCAAACATGCTTAACAGTACAAGGTTAAAAACAGCAAAAAAGCAGATATTAAAAACAATAGAAATCAAGTGCAAAATACAAAGTAAAATATTAACATTAAAAGCCATTTTAAAAAGATTAGTTTTGGTGAGGGTTTTGAACAGGGACAAATTTATGCAGTCATGGATGAGTTCCAGAGAAAGGGGACAGCTCCAGTCTGTAGAAGGCTCATTTGCCCCAGGTTTGGTGCTTGGTTCTGAGTGGTGGGGAAAATAGGTTTGCATCAGAGGAACGGAAGGGGCGAAAAGGCGAATGGTGGTGGAGCAGGTGGGTGAGGTAGGAGGGGGCCAGGTTATGGAGGGCTTTGTAGGTTAGGAGAAGGACTTTAAATTCAATGTGCTGGGGGACAGGAAGCTAATGGAGTTTTTGAAGTACAGGAGTGGGTCAAATAGGATTTTAGCCAGGAAAGAATAAGAAAAGAAAAAAAAGGAAAGAATAGTCAACCATTGCATCCCTTGTCTTCAAACCCTTATTTATTCATTCATTTATTTATTTATTTTTGTTCAGCCTCTTGCAGAAATGTGGATTTGTGGGCCTTTTGTGCTTGAACAGTTTTGCTGTGTAACAGGGGAGTTTTAAATACTCCCTCTGTTTAATTTATTTATTATTTTTGGTTATTATTTTGATGTTTATTGAAAACCTTTAGTGCAGTGATGTTTTGGGGCTGTCATTGGGCAACACAGACTTTCAACTTCCTCCAAAGATTTTCTATGGAGCTGGTATATTGGCCTATTCCTCCATGCAGATCTCCTCTAGAGCAGTGATGTTTTGGGGCTGTCGCGAGGCAACACAGACTTCAACTCCGTCCAAAGATTTTCTATGGGGTTGAGATCTGGAGACTGGCTAGGCCACTCCAGGACCTTGAAATGCTTCTTACGAAACCACGCCTTCATTGCCCGGGCGGTGTGTTTGGGATCATTGTCATGCTGAAAGACCGAGGCACGTTTCACCTTCAATGCCCTTGCTGATGGAAGGTTTTCACTCAAAACCTCACGATACATGGCCCCATTCATTCTTTCCTTTACACTGATCAGTCGTCCTGGTCCCTTTGCAGTAAAACAGCCTCAAAGCATAATGTTTCCACCCCCCTGCTTCATAGTAGGTATGGTGTTCTTTGGATGCAACTCGACATTCTTTCTCCTCCAAACACGACAAGTTGAGTTTTTACCAAAAGGTTCTATTTTGGTTTCATCTGACCATATAACATTCTCCCAATCCTCTTCTGGATCATCCAAATGCTCTCTAGCAAACCTCAGACGGGCCTGGCCATGTACTGGCTTAAGCAGGGGACACGACTGGCTCTGCAAGCTTTGATTCCCTGGCGGCGTAGTGTGTTACTGATGGTAGCCTTTTTTACTTTGGTCCCAGCTCTCTGCAGGTCATTCACTAGGTCTCCCCCGTGTGCTTCTGGGATTTTTTTCTTCCAGTTCTTGTGATCATTTTGACCCCACGGGGTGAGATCTTGTGTGGAGCCCCAGATCGAGGGAGATTTTCAGTGGTCTTGTATGTCTTCCATTTTCAAATAATTGCTCCCACAGTTGAGTTTGCAGATTCAGTCTTCCCAGCCTGGTGCATGTCTACAATTTTGTTTCTAGTGTCCTTTGACAGCTCTTTGGTCTTGGCCATTGTGGAGTTCGGAGTGTGAATGTTTGAGGTCGTGGACAGGTGTCTTTTATACTGATGAGTTCAAACAGGTTCCATTAATACAGGTAACCAGTGGAGGACAGAGGAGCCTTTTAAAGAAGAAGTTACAGGTCTATGAGAGCCAGAAATCTTGCTTGTTTGTAGGTGACCAAATATTTATTTTCCACCATATTTTGCTAATAAATTATTTCAAAATCAGACAATGTGATTTTCTGGATTTCTTTTTCTTTTCTTATTTTGTCTCTTATAGGTGACGTATACCTATGAGGAAAATTACAGGCCTCTCTCATCTTTTTAATTGGGAGAACTTGCACAATTGGTGGCTGACTAAATACTTTTTTGCCCCACTGTATTAGTGAATAAACACCATATCACATCCATGTTAGTCACCTGGTGTACGGAGTTGCACAGGAGTCAAACCAAGAGAAAGGTGAATACCCACCACCCACCCTATTACCATGGTTACCAGGTCCACAACTGGCAACCATTATCCATGTACTGTGGTAATGTGGGGTGGGATGTTGCGCATCAAAATTGGGGCGAATGGTGGGGGTGAGGCGAGACGGTCAAGGGGCAATGATGACCCGCAACCGTCACTCCCACCCAGGCTAACCAGCTCTCCAAAGGATGTGCAAATGTATGTGGTGCATTAAAAATCAGCGGGGGAAAGGCATGGTGGGCCAGAGAGCAGGCCGGAGTGCCGGAACACCTTGCCCGCCACTGCCCTCTCACCAGTGACGGGTGTATGATGCATTAACAAAACCATGGTCTCTCTCTCCACTTAAACTTTAGACAAAACACATCATTCACAGTGAAAAAGACTCTACTAAGCATAGACGGAAGGCGGTCAACTGGTAAGGATAAAAAAAAAAAATTACATTACCTTTTTTCAATTAAAACTCTCTTCTTCCTATATTGTAGACCAAATTACAAAATTATTCCACTCCACATACTCCTTTGTCATACCCCAGATCTCGAAAATCACTCATGTAGTCCCAATGTACAACAATGGGGATAAATAAAAACACCAACAACTATTGACCAAGTTCCAAATTATCCTTTCTTCCAGAAGTCTGTTGTCAATAATCAGCTCAAATCATTCATTCCGCAAAATGATGTGTAACTCCTCAGGAGGCTGCTTTCCAATTTCCATCAGAAATTAGCCTCATTCCCAAGTTTCCTGGTGGTTTCCTATTGGTGAGCAATACTGCAAGTTTTAGTATCAATCTGTCCATCCATCAATTTTCCGTACCGCTTGTTCTCACTAGGGTCGCGGGCGTGCTGGAGTCTATCCCAGGTGACTGTGGGGGAGAGGCGGAGTACATCCGGAAATGGTCGCCAGCCAATCGCAGGGCACATATAAACAAACAACCATTCGCACTCACATTCAGACCTACGGACAATTTAGAGTATCCGTTACCTACTAATTACTGTACCAGTATAGCCAATATCAATGCCTTAACTTTTTAACAATTAAGGTTGCTGCATGAAATCTCGAAACCTGAATGAATGTTCTTTTGGGGTGCCTGGTTTTTCCTTGGAAATATGAATTAGTAAAACCCAGGAAAGAATTTATAGGTAAATAGAAAATACTTTATCATAAGTTATGTTCACTTGCTATAGTGTAAATCAGTGGTGTCAAACTCAAACCATTAATGCTGAAAGGTACATACAGGTTTTGGAGGAACGTATGCTGCCTTCCCTCTCTCGCTCTTCACAGCAATCAGCACCACTTCGGCCGCGCACCTGTCATCAACCAGCCCTCATCACTCCCTGCATAAAAACCTGCCAGAACCCGGAAACTGTCGCCGGAGCATTAATGCTCTCTTGCGGTACCACGGCTCGTCAGTCTCCACGTAAGCTTACTCAATTCCTCGTGACCTCTCTGACCTCCGTGTCTCTCCTTGTCCTCAGTGTTCCCTCCGTGTTCCTCGCTTCCACGCCGGCAAGCCAGTCGCCTGTCCTCGTCACCGCCTGCCAGACGTTCCATGCCTCAACAAGCCGTCAGCATATCTCAAGGACCATCGCCATTCCCCATTGTTCAATAAAACTTTTCATCACAACCTCTCAGTCTCCGCCTACTCTTGGGTCCCGTCTGGATCAACTCGTGACACAATCATTCCATTTTCATAGATAGAATATTTATACTTGTATCACTATGCTGCTTCATGTAGTTTAAAGTAAAATAGAGAACAATGATGCAAAACAAGTACAGTATGTTTCCATGGTAACAAAATACATAAAATAAATACATTTAATCATTTGTCACGTTTAGTCTCATAACTTTCGACTGAGAAAATGTTGGATTAATGAACTACTACTAATACTAAAACAACAGGGATAATAACTAGGCTAGATATAATACAATTTATTCATTAAATTCGCTTATAATTTTGAAAACCAGAAAGGAGCACATCAAACGAGGAGCAGTTTGTGTCCTCTACAGCTTTTAACCTGTGATAGCAGTCCAGCATTATTCAAATTTAGGTTATATTTTAATTTTATTCACACTCACTTATTGAGTGCAGGGCAATATTAGAGTGCAGCTATAATCCCACTTGTGAGTTTCTTGGAAATTGTCCTTATTTCTAACCTAAAAAGAAAGATAATCTTCAGAAGCAAGTTTTGTATTAAACAAGTTATCTCATTGTGAGTAAAAATATATTTTTCTCAATAAGATATTACAGCTAATACTAAATACCGATATACTCGTAATAAGACAAAACAAAAGGTTTGCATGAGGTCCCAGCTGAGGAGCAAGACTTTTTTCTTATTTTAAGAGTAAGAGTAAATGATACCAATTTAAGTTTAACTTCAGCGGGGGTCTTGAGAAAATTTGCAAAACATTAAATGAGCCAGCATAGTCTTTCAGAACAAAAAAAATTTGGTCTGGTTAAATGCTGACAGTATCAGCATTCTTCACTGATGGGAGGTCACTGGGACATGCAGAGTCATGGAGTTTTGGTTGTTGAACTGTCATGAACTCTCTTGGATTCTCTGCTCCTCCATCGCACATCCCCACCCGTCTGTAACCTACAAGTGCAAGATTTTATCCATTCAGCACCTCCCAGCTTTTCTCGTGCATTCTTTGAAAAGCCTTCTCAACACATTATATTATGCCTCTCTGTGTGGTGAGTGTAGCGATAAAAACAATATATTCATGTAAAAACAGAAAATTAGATACAGTATATGGCAGTGAGATGAGACCAACTGTCAATCCAGTGGGAAAAGGAAAAAGTTCACTTTGTGAGCAAATAAACAGCCAGTCAAAAATACTTAAACCAAGCTTGGGTCAAGTGTATATAGAGCACAATTTAAAGGTTTGGACACTTTCTCATTGGATAGAGTCAGAAACAGCTCCATGTTCACACCGTGAGCACCTAAAGTAGGTGTACAACCAGTGTACTTTATAGCAGCATGCCATATTCCTGTTAGTCTTGTCCAAATTGCCTTCATCCAGATGAATACAAAATGTAGCCAAACTTAATGCAGTCCTTTGGGATGTCGCTCAACTGCCGTCATAATGTGATGTAGAACAGCACAAGATTTGGCTGACAGAGGCGGTGGCAGTTCTAGAACAATTTAGATGGCGGGGCCTGACTGGGGCCATGGGTTTTGTCATAGGGACACATGCACGCACAAACACTATATTGTCAAAATTGCTTCACTGTGATTTGTATTTATTTATTCATGGTATTTGTTAATTGTATTAACTAATTGTATTTCTCATTGTATTCAGTAAATTCTTTCATTGTTATCTAAAGACTGACCAAGGGCTAAGACTATGCATTTCAAGTCAGCACGTGATGCGTCCATTACATTGAAGCAATGTAACACAATTCTTACTACAGTACTGCATTGTAACTGTACAGAGTGGAGGGCACAGGGAGGTCCAGGCACAGTGTTACAGTGTTGCAAAGAACCACCACTGCAAAAAGGAGAATTACTGTAAGGAGATGGTTGATCTGACAACTGTACTGTAGGCTGCTTAACTGTTATTGTTTCAGGATTTCCAATATTTTCACTGTTACTTTAACACTGTAAACTCACCTGAAGCACACCAGTTTCTTTGCCAGTGGACAGAGACTGCAGGGCTTGAATGAAAACTTTCATACTTGATTCAATGAATTGCACAGACATCACAGAACAGTTGATTTTAATGATTTTAACCATTTTACCTCTTCATAGGAATTTGTCAATATAACCATTTCTGTGAGTTTTAACAATCAGATGGGATAAAGTACATTAAAAGGACTAATCTAAAGGATGTTTTTGGCTGCCTAAGTAAGCTATATGTTCTGCAGCACAGTATGGTCAGTCTTACTTTGTTGATAAAATAAGACCTTAAGCATAATAAAATTTCCTTAGGTCGTACTGTAGCCCTTTTTCTTCATCAAGCCGGTGAATTACAGCCCTATGGAATACATGAATCAAACCCAACTGATTCAGCCATAATTTGACCGGGCTCATTTTTGTTTTGTAGGTGTGAATGTGAGTGCGAATGGTTGTTGGTTTCTATGTGCCCTGCGATTGTGGTTCAGGGTGTACACCGCCTCCCGCCCGAATATAGCTGGGATAGGCTCCAGCAGCCCGCGACCCCAGTGAGGATAAGCGGTAAAGAAAATTGATGGATTGATGGAGAGTTGGTATTGCACAGCAACATAACTAGGGCGCAAAGTTCCTTTGAAGCTGAGACAAAAAGGAATTAATACATAAATTAGTAGGTCCTCAGAGCGGACAAAAGCCCCCCCAATATTCATGCCGCTTGGCAACTGATATCTACCCAGATAGACTACCATCCATAAAGTCAGTGGGAAGGTAGATAGGACACTTTTCATGAATGTCCCGAAAGTATCTCATAGAGTGAATTCCTTAAGGTGGAGATATTATCTGATTATAGATTACGGCGGTAAGAGTAAGTAATTTGAGAACTTCAGCAGTATTTTCTCCTAAGTAGTCTTTTTGAAAATTATTTTTCAAAAGACTTTTAAAGACTGAAAAACGCTAATGAAAATGACTGTGTTTGATCTTGATATTGAAAAGAATTTTCCCCAATTAAAAATCAAGTGTTGGTGTTTGCATGTGAGCGCCACACTTACACCTGAAGGCACCTTTGTTCCTCTAGCTTGGTGTATCAATGTTTTGTTATTATTGTTTTGGAGGACTTGCTCAGGACTGGATTTGAACTGACTAACAGCCAGCCAGAGAACAGCCTCTCAGCTAGGTAAAGGAGCTGATGGATTACACTCCACTGGGAAAGAGTCCACACTTCCTTCCCATGCCAACACCTCCTGCCTGGACTGCTCTGCAGGGATAATCTAAATGCTGCCTTCAACAAGAAGCCTGGAAGTGCTATTCCATGGTAAAAGCAGAACATCATATTGGGCACTTCTGTGAGCCGTGGGGTGTATGAACTGTGTTTCAAAAGAAAACCTCACTTCACTCTAATGACGATATAAATAGATGAAATAAACATTTGGCCATGATATTTCTTTGTTTTATGATGTGTGAATGTATTAAAAAAAAAAAAAAAAAAGGAAAATTTGAGATTTGGAGGATTCATATGATTCCAATGTTCCGACATCAACAGTCGAGTTGCAGATATACTGGTACCTTGACTTACAAATTGAATTCGTTTCATGGCTAAGCTCGTATTTAAAATTGATGTTCTCATCTGAAATGGCTTTAATTCACTCCAGCCCCCGTAAAAAAAATAATAAATTGTTACGTTTTAAATTAAAAATAGCACTGTATTTTGTAAGAAACAATAAGATATTATGAAAGACAATGTACAGGGTAAAAAAAAAAAAAAAGATATAATTAATGCACTGCGATATTTTTGTGTTGCATGTGTGCTTTTGAGGGGCATGGCCTCATGAGTGATGCCAGAGCTAAAGTCAGTCGGGTTGGCTGGGATATTTCAGTGTGAGTGTGTCTCAGTTTCCAGTTGTGCATTTGACTGTCTCGTTCAAAAAAAAAACGACTGAATGTCAGCAACTGTGGCTCTGCTTGTCCACATGCAACGGCACTCAATCATTCAAAAAAATCAGCACTTGTGTGGCATATCTGAAGCTCGCTCGCCAGTCAAATTTAGATTGTCAACACAAAGCAAATAGATAGATAGATAGATAGATAGATAGATAGATAGATAGATAGATAGATAGATAGATAGATAGATAGATAGATAGATAAAAGAGACAGACAGACCAGACGAACGTGGCTGTGATCAGAATTAATCAATCACATTCAAACTCTTGTTGGTAGTCAGCACACACCCACCACCATTTAAAGTGCCTCAAATTAACCTTAAAGGAAATCCAGTTGTTCTAGTCGGCTTTTCCTGACCTTCCTTTGTTTTTCAGGAAAAGCCTGATGGTTTTGTGCTAATACTGCCTGCTGTTTTGTGATGTTCTCATTTTTTCATAGAACAACAAAAAAAAAAAAGTCATTTGAGCAGCGGTGTGTAAACCTTTGGTATCTACTATAGCTCCTTGACATTATGCATGTGTTTATTTATCTCAAAATGAAGCTTTCTGGCAATCTTTTCCACCATTCAACTGCCTGCCAAAGTTTATCCACCAGCATGTAGCTGTTCAGTCAAGCTGAAAGTGTGGTGTGAGACTTCCAATGCCATGCAGACAAAAGCTGACACTTGCTGGTACTGAGAAAGACCGTGATAATTTAGTACTCGCCACAGTCTAGGATTGAAATCAAGTGCATGAGTGCTCAGCCATGCTCAACAAGTCCATCTGTTTATTATCCGATAGTCGGCATCATGCTGTGCTATGGGCGACAAATTCTCTCCCTTACATCAATACACGAAGCGTCATGCTGTGAGTGTGTGCTTGAGGCATGCACAGGCACTCACGAATGAACACAAGCCATCCTCTTTATCTTACCTCAGTTTAACCAAACCCAAACAGAATTGGCAGAGCAAACAGTAACCATACTTGATCTCAAAGCATTTCAGATCGAATGGTTGAGGGGTAAAAGATTAGTTGTTGGGTTTGTGCATTTATATTGGCCAAGAGACAATAACAGCACAGATTATGGCTCACAAAAACACGACATATGTATGTATTTATGTACACTATGTTCACCCAAACCTACAGCACTTGCTTGAAGGTAAAAAGCTTCCCACAAACCCCCACACACATTTACAAAGGAAGGGGGCATTTGACTACATGTTGTTGATTGACCTCAAGGAAAATTTAGATTTTTAGTGTAATACGAGAGTATCTCCCAGAATGAGCTGAACTTCAGTTTCGATTCCAGTGTTACTGAGCATAATAATGCAGCCCGCATACAGTAAGTGAAAGAGTACCTCCCATAGCTGAAGTCATGCTGTCTTTGTTTAGACTGCAATTGAGTTTAGACTGAATAAACGGTGCCTCTCTTGCTGCACACTATTTGTTTCAAACAAATAGTTCACTCCGTTTTTCCTCCGTTCTTTCAAGCCAGCAGCATCCTTTGTTACTGCTTTAAGAAGATCAGCATAATTGGATCGCAGCAACAGGCAGCAAAAATGCATATTATATGGGTTAAAATTCTACACATCACTATGCCAGAATAGCAAGGCAGTTAGAAACACACTCAGTATAGCTGAGTGTATTGATTTGTCCTTTTCTTTGGCTGGATGAGTCACAGTTTCTGAGTGTGACTTCTTGTGTTTCATGGTTAATGCACATTGATGACATTATGTTACTCTAATGTGGATGTTTCAGGTCGTGGCTGGTCAAAGGAATGTGGATCCAATTTGGATGAACAATAGACAAGATGAATAAATCCATCCATCCATCCATTTTCTGAGCCGCTTCTCCTCACTAGGGTCGCGGGCGTACTGGAGCCTATCCCAGCTGTCATCGGGCAAAGATGAATAAAGTTGAATAAATATTAAAAGTTGTTTACTGCTGTTGTGAAATATTTAGCAATTATTTGATTCCAGCATGACTTAAATAAGTTGATAATAAGTAATTTAATGCATTACATGATTTTAGCAAAAACACAATATTGATTGTGTTGTTGCAATGTACTGTACACAACTGACTCAAAGGCATAAAAGATAATGCTATTAAACAATACCTATGCTGAGAAGGGTTCTTTGTCTCCAGTTTTGGAATTTAAATTAATATCAATTTAACTTAAATCATATGCTCAGTGCTTCAAAAATGTTTAAAGTCCTGACTTTATTTGCCAGCATTGTCGAGCTCATAAAACGTGTTTTTAGTTAATGCACTTTATAACCACTAAGAAATAAATTATGTTACAACTTTCATATATAGTACCATGCTAAAACATTGTAAATACAGCAGTTTAGAATTTCTATGATAAAAAATTTTTAACAATAGAAAAAAGTTAAAATATTTTAGGTAAAATACATCCAGTACTTGAAAAAGCAGTCAGAACAAAGATCTAACCACCAGCTATGCACAAAAATATCCAAATACAGGATTTGAACATTGCCAATACTGCCAGAAAGGGTTTAGTTATAGCAGTCTTGGCATAAAACCTGATGTGTCACTCCAAGGAATGCATCACCACGGCTCATAAATAAGGTTGTGTCTGTCTTAGCAGAAGGCTATCCATTTCTTTGTATACAAGCAGCGAGCCAACCTCTACCCTGGAGACCCAAATCTATCCATGTTGCTCTGTTTTAATTTACTCCGCTGAGAGCCACTCATTCCTCTCTGCCTCTCTGGATTGTCACTGTTGTTCGTTTGTGTCATTTAAAATAAATAAAAAAATAAAAAAAGATGGTATCGCTATGGTAACCAACCAACCTCCGCTGACCTTGCTGGATTGCGTTCCATTCATCTATTTTATATACCGCTTGTCCTCTTTAGGGTCTCGGGGGAGCTGGAGGCTATTTCACCTGACGAGAGGTTTGGTACGCTCTGGAGTGGTCGCTAGCCAATATCAGGGACTGCAATCCATAAGCACGAGTCAACACATTTAGGATGCCAAGAGTGCATCATGTCAATGTATTGTATGTAGGGGTGGAAGAAACAATAAACTATTCAATGCATTAAAGATGTAAACTAAATACATTTCAAACATTTATTATTAAATAATGCTAAGCTGGCGTAACCAAAATACTTGAAAGTTAGTGGGTCATATAGTGCGAGTGAGCGACAGCGTTGTGCCATACCATATGGTTCACGATGATACTGGTGTTTTTTTTAAATGATACAAAATATGTGATATCGCAATGGTTGACGGTATTGCAAGTGACAACGCGTCTGAAAGCACAACATCATGTACAGTAAATCTCTGCTGATGATGATTTTGTAGTTTGCACTGAAATGGGGAGTGACTTAATAGCCAATGTGGGGTCTCCTGACTTCCAGAAATCTGCAAAATAATGTGTGGTGTACCAGTACAGAAAACTACAAAACTGCATATGGGATACACTGTGAAAACAAACTGTAACATGCCATCTGAGTGAATAATAGCAGTACTCACATCATTTGGGTAATGGACATGATTGAGAAATTTCACAGAAATCACTCGCTCACATCTTTTAGCACAGTCAGCTTCTGCTTGTGGTGCCTTGCAAGCACAATGAATACATATTCAAGTCTGTCAACAGCATCATGTGATACAAATCCCCAAATTAGCTCAAAAAGAAATGTGACTTCACAAACCAGTGATAGCCATCATTCTTTACGTCAACTCAGAAAGTTTGCTGTCTCTGAGGCTGTTTAGGAATAGCAAGTAGTCTGCTGTCTCTATTTCTAACAGTTTGAACAGCCGCAAAAGGAAAGTCTTGAGCTCGTTTTACTTGCCGGTATCCAGAGAAGCCTCCAGCACCACCATCGCTCTGGCTGTCGTTGAGGCATCCAGTGCGGCTAGTGCGTGGAAATACTTTGTCACGTCTACTAATTCCTCTCAGTTGAAACTGGACTTGCATGTGCTAAAATCATAGACGTGGACGCGCTGCCAAAAGTCGCGGCATAGGTCGTTTTGTGGTTTCATTAGCGCTGAAGGCACTGCCGGGTTGTTGTTACAAAGCATTACCTTTCTAATATGATTGCACAACTCTTACATTTGAAGTTCATACTGAAATCAGCATAACTTATCACTAATATTGTCAAATGTCAAAAGTAAATAAAAACCAGTGTGTCTTACAAGGTAGACGTGATCTACTGTGTGATAGGATTGTGCAATTGAATGAGTTGGATGTGGTTGCTTTTCAATAAAATTCATTCTCATTGGTTAAAAATTTGAGTTATTGTTACAAAGATTATGTGGATCTAGGTAATGATCAAAAGTGTTGTGTTTAGATATGTTGTAATAACTGAGTTAAGCATGTTGGATTATGGGGTTAGCACATCAACCTCACAATCAAGAGGTTCTTTATTTGAATCACAGCTCAAGGCATTTCTGTGTAAAGTTAGCATGTTCACAGAGTGCAGATTTTCTCCAGGTACTCTCCCTTTCTACCACTTTCCACATACATCTTAAATGTCCCCTTCCCTCATTTTTTTAATTTTTATTAATTTGTTTATAATCTTTGATGTACGTTTATCAGGTTTGCAAGATAATTTGGGTCGGAAATGCCCAAAATGTCGTTTTTCAAGAAATTCTAGTTGGTCTTTTCCACCTGGCATTTGAGACGGCCAGATTTCTCATTAATAAGCGAGATGTGAATGAGCTCTGCTCTGATTGGATTGCTCATATTCCCCAATTTCAATATACATGTACATATGGAAAACAGCTTGGCACTGATTGGTCCATATCACAAGGTCTGCTAGCGTCCCTCTAGTAGTAGTATTCGGCCAAGTATTCATAGCGAGGTCGCATCCTTTGATAATGCTACAGTCAGACTTGCATCCCTCGCAAGAGTTTGATTGTGGAACACTGAATGTACACTTGCTTCATTTGCGCCACAATAATATGCTCCTCCAACATCAGTCCTCTTCAGCGGTTCGTCAGCGTGCTCCCGTCCAGCGAAGGTGTGCTATGAGTGACCACGGCCAGCGCAACAAGTCAACTGATTACTTTGATTTTTTTCCCAGTTCTACTTCCCATTCTAGCCCCTCTGCCCCACAACCCTTGCAGCAAGTGATGCTACCCTGTGGGCAGTCAGCAGGACATTACTGTCATTGTGAAGCACATTTCACAAAGTGTTGGATTGTTGACCCATTATGAATGCAAGCTTTGCTATTCTATCCATTGATACAAGGTATATTATGAATATAGTTAAGTATTGTTGCAAAATACAACAGATGTACTCTATACTTAAATTTAACCTACTAAACTGTGGCTTGAAAGCAACTGAGACTCGCTCGCTTAAAAGCCGGAATTACCATATTGCTGTTTAGCTGAATCGAGTCGGTGGGTACCAAACACAGTGGGCAGGTACTTGAATATTGAAAAACCTAATCCACCCATTTTGCAAGTCTTACGCCAATTATTGCCTTTTGCATTCAATCGACAAACCACATAGATGTCAAACTCAAACCATGTCACAGACTCATTTCGACCTAGGTTATGCATAAAACAGTAGGAAAAAATGGTTTCTGGTGGAATGGGACCTTTAATTGTAGGATCTAAATTGCCGATTGGTGTGAATGTGAGGGTAAATGTTTTTTTTTTTTTTGTCTATATTTGCCCTGTGATTGATCAGCAACCAGTCCAGAGTTTACCCCACCTAAACACCTGATTAGGCTTCAAGAACTCGAAAGATGTCATACATTACTGCTCCCAGTAGGGCACAGGTGTTCTGTCTTGGTGAAGGTCTTTATACTGTGCTCTTGTTATCTTTGTAAAGGCAGACTTGTTGACGCAGCTCTTAATGAAGCTGACATTGAAATTGTGAAAGTGTAACGTATTTGGTGGCCAGTGAGTGTGATTCTCTTACAGTGTGACAGTTGATACTTCTTCCACCGAAAAGCCATTACCCACCTCTGGAGCTCTTTAATATGTTTTAATACTGATGCAACTGAATGATACACCGCATGATCATAAAAGTTCTAGAGGCGGGGCAATACTCACTTCAAAACAGTTACAGTGTGGCACAAAGGTATTTAGTCAGCCACCAATTGTGCAAGTTCTCCTACTTAAAAAGATGAGAGAGGCCTGTAATTTTCATCGCAGCTATACCACACCTATGAGAGACAAAATTAGAAAATAAAAATCCAGAAAATCACATTGTCTGATTTTTAAAGAATTTATTAGCAAATTATGATGGAAAATACGTATTTGGTCACCTACAAACAAGCAGAATTTCTGACTCCCACAGACTTGTAACTTCTTGAAGAGGCTCCTCTGCCCTCCACTCATTACCTGTATTAATGGCACCTGTTTGAACTCGTTATCAATATAAAAGACACCTGTCCACAACCTCAAACAGTCACACTCCAAATCCACTATGGCCAAGACCAAAGAGCTGTCACAGGACACCAGAAACAAAATTGTAGACCTGCACCAGGCTGGGAAGACTGAATCTGCAATAGGTAAGCAGCTTGGTGTGAAAAAATCAACTGTGGGAGCAATTATTAGAAAATGGAAGCCATACAAGACCACTGAAAATCTCCCTTGATCTGGGGCTCCACGCAAGATCTCAACCCGTGGGGTCAAAATGATCACAAGAACGGTGAGTAAAAACCCAGAACCACACGGAGGACCTAGTGAAGGACCTGCAGAGAGCTGGGACCAAAGTAACAAAGTCTACCATCAGTAACACACTACGCCGCCAGGGACTCAAATCCTGCAGTGCCAGACGTGTCCCCCTGCTTAAGCCAGTACATGTCCAGGCCCATCTGAAGTTTGCAAGAGAGCATTTGGATGATCCAGAAGAGAATTGGGAGAATGTCTTTTGGTCAGATGAAAACCAAAATAGAACGTTTTGGTAAAAACTCAACTTGTCGTTTTTGGAGGAGAAAGAATGCTGAGTTGCATCCAAAGAACACCATACCTCCTGTGAAGCATGTGGGTGGAAACATCATGCTTTGGGGCTGTTTTTCTGCAAAGGGACCAGGATGACTGATCTGTGTAAAAGAAAGAATAAATGGGACCATATATCATGAGATTTTGAGTGAAAACCTCCTTCCATCAGCAAGGGCATTGAAGATGAAACGTGCCTCAGTCTTTCAGCATGACAATGATTCCAAACACACCGCCCGGGCAATGAAGGCGCGGTTTCGTAAGAAGCATTTCAAGGTCCTGGAGTGGCCTAGCCAGTCTCCAGATCTCAACCCCATAGAAAATCTTTGGACGGAGTTGAAGTCTGTGTTGCCTCGCGACAGCCCCAAAACATCACTGTTCTAGAGGAGATCTGCATGGAGGAATAGGCCAATATACCAGCAACAGTGTGTGAAAACCTTGCGAAGACTTAAAGAACATTTTTGACCTCTGTCATTGCCAACAAAGGGTATCTAACAAAGTATTGAGATTAACTTTTGTTATTGACCAAATACCTATTTTCCACTGTAATTTGCTAATAAATTCTTTAAAAATGTGATTTTCTGGATTTTGTTTTTCTCATTTTATCTCTCATAGGTGAGGTATAAAAAAAATTACAGGCCTCTCTCATCTTTTTAAGTGGGAGAACTTCCACAATAGGTGACTGACTAAATACTTTTTTTGCCCCACTATAAATAGTGGTTAGAGTGGTTGTTGTAAGACTGAAATTGAAAGATTGTTAAGAATGCGGGGCAGCAAGGTGTCGCAGTGGTTAGCACTGGTGCCTTTCTGAGTGACATTTGCATGTTTTCCCTTTACTCGTGTTTGGGCTTCTTTCCATCGATCATAAAAAAAAGCATCTAAATTGTGTGAACGGTTGTGTGTCTCTATAGCGTTGTTGTATACCAAGCAATATGGTTTGGTTCAGTCTAATATTTTTGGCATTTCCATTGTAAAAATTGTCAAAATATGCTGTAATGGCTTACTGTTAATCAACCTTCCATTAAGCTACAATTTGTAAAGGTTAGAGCAACAAACACCACTGCCCCTGATAGATGGAAACAGAATTATCATTTCTGTAGAAAAAAACCCACACCATTTAAACACAAGATGAGCAGACAAAATTCCTTAATGTACTTCTTGTGATAAGGATACAGCACAGTATGGTCAGTTTTATTTTTATTGTTTAATTCATTGACATTTTACTGCTATCTTGGTGACACAAAGCCATGGCGCTACCAATTCATCTTGATGATAGCAAACCCAGCTTCATGATCTCTTGGTGGAAACGTGTCAGCCCTGTGATTGACTGGTTAACAGGCCGGGGTCAATTGAGAGCGGTATTGAAAAAAAAGTTAGTTGGTGATTGATGATGGATGGATGGTTAGATGATGATTGAAGAAGTGATTACTTGCAACACAGAGAAAATTCTCAGGTACATGTGAAGTCCTTGCATTTCTAATGAGTATTTCACCATGCAGTCATGCCTCCATGATGTTTTCCGAGCGCTCCCTTGATCATTTAAATTTCAGCTACCTGTCTATTGAAGCCATGACTCGGTGCCTTAAGTTAAGGCTTGTTCCATGTGGAAAAACAACACATAGTTTTATTTAATCAATTTTCCTTGAGCTTATGGTGAGAGGGAATAGACCTTTCACCCTTTCAGTGCCCCTTGTTATGAATGTACCAAATCATCCCTTGCGGCATATTTCCTCCAAGGTGAATTCATCAAACAGCCAAGAACTTTGAGCTTGTCTGGTATTTGTCCCATTAACTTTTCCACTCCATACCACAAGCAATCTACTTTGACAATACTGCCTGAAATGCAGTGAGGGAGATATTTTTTTCATTGGCTCCATCTCATTAGTGTCAAATAGTGAATTCTGTTTCTACTCAGCATGCACTCTCTTCCCACCCACCATCACAGATGGCAGCACATTTGAACGTACATACAAAACATGGCAACCAAGAGGCAAAAGGAATAAAATAAAAGGTAAGCAAGCTATCTTGGATATTAAAGTCTAAGTGAGCAGCTAACCTCTGTGCTAACTTTTACCGGCAACAATACTCACGGCAGTTCTGCTTATCTTTTGGCTTTGACATGACAGAGTTTCAAACAGTGTAGAAAAAACAATATGCTGTAGGCTTTGCGGCTGCTGCGAAGTCTATACCGCAATATATGGTAGCGGGAAGAGTCTAGGGCAGCTGACAACTGGTTAGCACATCTGCGTCACAGTTCTGAGGACCGGGGTACAGTTGCCTGTGTGGAATTTGCATGTTCTCCCGGTGCCTACGTGGGTATTCTCCAGGTACTTTGGTTTCCTCCCACATCCCAAAAACATGTATGGTAGGTTGACTGAAGACTCTAAATTGTCCGTAGGTGTGAATGTGAGTGTGAATGGTTATTTGTTTATATCTGCCTTGAGATTGGCTGGGGACCAGTTCAGGGTGGACTCTTGCCCAGAGTCAGTTGGAATAGGCTCCAGTATGCCTGCGACACTAGTGATGATTAGCGGTACAGAAAATGGAAAACTCTTTTATAATATAATACTCAAAGAGGTCATATTGACTTCTGACAAAGAGGAAATGCCCTTGATGATGGATGTCCCTACAAGACAACATTTCATACACACCAGTAAGCGAGTAGCATCTTGATTCCAGACCAACAGTATTAATGTTATGGAGTGGGCAGCCCAATTTCCAGAACATAATTAAACAGACAGCTTGTACGGTGCCATCAAAAATGCTGGTGAAAAATAGTTTGCGCTGTGCCCAATGCCAAAGTTCTTAGTGTGAAAACCATTTTTTATTTCGGAACTTGCTGGTAAAATTCTAATGTCTGCATACGCATGATTTCACTTAAAGGAGACATATTTTGTATTTACTTTTTCATCAAAACCCCCCAAAAAACAACAACAAAATCATTTCAAAGTGTCTTAATGAAGGACCTCTGGCATTATTTGGTCCAGCTACACAAAGAATGAAGACTTACAGCACAATTATCCACTAGTAACACTCACCATCATCATTTGTAATTTAACTCATGGATGCAGCACTTCGTCATCAAGAACCAAATCACATTATTCAATTAGTGTGTGAGTCTATGCATGTGGTGCATGCAGCAGACATATCACTACCTAGAATTAGGCTTTACACTATCAGGATTTCTGGGGCCGATCACCGATCAGCAAGTTTAAAAAACTGATAACCGATCACCGATCCGATCACAAGATGGAGCAATGTGTCAATTTACATGACTTATTCATTTATTGTATATACTTGTGTACTGTATACTGAGTACTGTATCCATCCAGCCATCCATTTTCTGTACCGCTTATTCTCACTAGGGTCGCGGGTGTCCTGGAGCCCATCCCAGCTCAAAATTATTCTCTAGGATTTTAGACAAAAGTTAAAACATCAATGACCTCTCGGGGGCATTCAAGGATTGGCCACTGACATAAGTTTAGGTCAGATCAACATTACAACATGACAGAAATAATGGATGCTAACTTACTGTAATTAAATTACTTTGTTGCAATTAAATTACTTTAATAAATACTGTTAATGACATGCTTACTCTAACTTTCTCACCGTCCTGACTATATGGACGAGTGTTGTCCAGAGTTTGCGTATGTTTGGTATTCCTTTTTTTTTCTTCCCCCCATGCTGCGTTGCTTGAACGCGGCATGCTCCTCCTTATGTAAATGCTTCAGGTGCACGATTAAATTTGTGTTGAAGCATTTAGATGACTTTCCCCTCAACGTACTTTAGTTGTGCACAGACTGCAAATAACTTACGTGTTGTTTGTCTGAGACACAGAAAAATAGTCCCACACCGATGACGTGTTTTTAACCAACACGATTGAAAAAAACTTTATTGGACGATAATTACAATACTGCACCACAAGACACGCAACAAGGCTAAAAATAAACTAGCTTTTGGATTCATATGCAACGGCGACGTGGAGTTAAATGTCGTGTGGAGCCGATCGATGACGTCGTTGATCAGATCGGTGAATTATGACATGAAAGCCGATCAGCCGATGACCATAAAATGCTAATTATCGGCTGATACCGATAACACCGATCAGATTGGTATAAAGTCTACTAAAAATATCCACAAACACAGCCGGGGAACAACTTTGCCAAACATTGGATTGTGTTCGGATTACCAGAAGCTCTGCTTACAAATTGACCTTGACGGGTGTGTTTTCCTGCAGTCCAGTGACCGGACTCCACCTTCACTTGATAGACTCTGCAAACAGCCTTGCTGCCAAGTCATGGGAAGAGAAACAAAGTGTGGGACCAATAATTTAAATTAGCCAAATTTTGATGTCACAACATGCAGAATGCCCTGCTTATGGGCAAATTATTGGAAAGAGGCAGCTCAAAGTCAACCTTCCATAATATGCCTCCTCAGAATTCTCAGTTTTGCTGTTTTTCTTTCAACGAAAACAGGTGGATAGATTGTGATTGTAAAATGGTGGTTGAATTAATTTTAATTAAAGAAAAGTTGGTAGGTTGATTGATTAATCTAAATTGCCCATAGGTATGAATGTGAGTGTGAATGGTTGTTTGTTTATATGTGACGTACGATTGGCTGGCGACCAGTTAAGGATGTCGTCTCTCCCCTGAAGATAGCTGGGATGGGCTCCAGCACACCCACGACCCTAGTGAGGATAAGCGATACGGAAAATGGATGGAATGGAAAGTTGGAACTCAGATGACACTGATTCATAGGTCGAAGGTTGCTGCAAGGAGAAGAGTGTCAGAGGAGTCACACAAACAAGGCACTTGGTCTTTGGAGTCAAACTAGAGACAATTGTGTCAATGTCCCAATATTTCTGGACTTGACTGTAACTAGGTGAGGGTTTAGTTATATTAGTTAGTGTATATATTTTAAATTGTATGGATATTTATGGAAAGCATCCCACAAACACACATACACATACCCATCAACACACGAAAAAACGGACATGAACACGCACACACACAGACACACACACAGGTGGATGGTATGGGAGGATGCCGGCCGCTCATCTTGTCCCCTGTCAGAAAGAGTTTAAACTACCACCTCCAGCAAAACATTACCAACGTCCCCGGGGAGGCGGGAGACATTGAGGTCCAGTGGACCATGTTCCGTACTACCATTGTTGGGATGGCTGACAGATGCTAGGGGATAACCCCAAAACGCGATGGTGGACACCATCCATCCATCCATTTGCCTTACCACTTATCCTCACTGGGTTCGCCGGCGGGCTGGAGCCTATCCCAGCCATCTTCGGGCGAGAGGTGGGGTACACCCTGAACTGGTCGCCAGTCAATTGCAGGGCACAGATAAACAAACAACCATTCACAGATAAACAAACAACCACATTTACACCTACAGGCAATTTAGAGTCTTCAATTAACCTAACATGCATGTTTTTGGGATGGGGGAGGAAACCGGAGTACCCGAAGAAAACCCACGCAGGCACGGGGAGCACATGCAAACTTGGTGGACACCAGTAACGAGGAATGTTATTAAGCTGAAGAAGGAGTCCTATCAGGACATTTTGTCCTGTGGGACTCCAGAGGCAGCTGATGGTTACCGGCAGACAAGGTGAAATGCAGCTTTGTTGGTCTCTGAGGCAAAAACGGACCTGGGAGGAGTTCAGTTATGCCACAGAAAATGACTTATGGACGCTTCCAGGAAATTCTGGTCAATCAGCCGTTGTCTCAGGAGGGGTAAGCACTATTAGTGCTGCGCGGTTGACTTTGATGCACAATGGTCAAGGTCCTGGAGGATACAGGTCTACAGTCAGTCTACATGGGCTTTATGGACTTGGAGAAGGCTTTTGACCGTGTCCCTTGGGGGTCATATACGGGGTGCTATGGGAATATGGTGAACTGGACCCCTATTACAAATTATTCAGTTCCTGTATGACAGATGTCACAGTTTGGTTCGCATTGCCGGCGTTAAGTTTCCAGAGCTGCCCTTTGTCACTGATTCTTTTCATAACCTTCATGGACAGAATTTCTACGAGCAGCTGAGGCAGGGAGGGTTCTGGTTTGGTGGCCTCAGTATTATGGGGTTTTTTTTTCGGATAAATGTGGTTCTATTGGCTTGAGCAAGCCATGATCATTTAACTCTTGCAAGATTGGTTCACTGCTGAGTGTGAAGCAGTCAATCATCCCCTCCAAATCTGAGGCCATGGTCTTCTGAAAAGAGTGCCTTCTCCAGATTGGGGTTGAGATCCTGGCCCAAGTGGAGGAGTTCAAATACCTTGGTGTCATTTTTCTCTCACAAGTGAGAGAAGAGTGGAGCGGGAGATTGACGGGCAGAATGGTGCAGCATCTGCAGTGATGCCAACTCTGCATACTGAAAGGCAAAGCTGTCAGTTTAGCGGTCACCCTATATTTCCACCCCTACCTATGGTCACGAGCTGTGGGTCATGATCAAAAGAATGTGATCACTGATCCTGAAATTAATTTGTTTTACTTCTCCCTGTTAAGTTTTACCTCCTCCTATTCCTTTTCAAATACCGTATGTATAATTTACCTTTATTTATTTTTTGTTAAAATTGTTTTTTTTTGTTTTGTCATTTTCTGTTACTTTTTATTTTTTCACGTTCGAAATAAAGATCATAATTCAACTCAATTCAGGGTGTCCAGGCTCTCCCTTACAGTAAGGGTGAGAAACTCAATCATCTGGGAGGGGCTCAGAATGGAACTGTTGTCTCCTGAATGCCTTTCTGGTGAGATGCTCTGGGCATGACCCACCGGAAGAAACTGCCGGAAAAGACCCAAGACAAGCTTGAGAGAGTATGTCTCTGGGCTGGCCTGGGAATGGCTGGACAAAGTAGCTGGAGAGAGGCAAGTCTAAGCATATCTGCTTACAATACTGCCCCCACAACCAGACCCCGGATAAGCAGAAGAAAATGGATGGAGCAATATCACACCAGCATTTGCAGAATGAAGATTTAAACAATACCAGCGGAATTACCTGGGCGATTATTTGGGCAAATTAGTAGCTTTTCAAGCTCACAACGGATGTTACAGTTCCAACTGCGATTTGGACATAAAAGCTAATATAAGCATACCAAATCAACAAAAGTAGGGAAAAGACATTCATTGTTGGAGAAAATGGAAAAAATTGCCTCAAGGACCACATGGTCAGTAAATATCATTTCAGCAGAAAAAAGGAAGACAAACAAGAAAGAAAGACAATTTTAGGACATTTCGAAGGCACACTCACACTGGGTCAGCTCTTTTACACGTCTCGGCATCCCTCTCTTGTCCCTAACTGACCCATACTCACATTGTCCTTTTCTCATCCAATCTTCAGCATTGTTTCCATACAAAACTGCATAACCGCAACTTTCCAGACTTGTGGCTTATGTTAAGTCACTGTGTTTACTTTTGTTTTCAGCGCATCCAGTGAGAGACACTTTGTGCGCCCTATGTGGGTCCATGCAACAGAGACAATGTAGCTCACACAATTTCAATTTGGTAATCAAACAGTAAGCAAATGTTCAAATTTGTACCATTGGAAGGTAGTAGAATGGAACCTGAATATTATGGATGAGCATCCAACAAATATGAGGCAACTTTGTCATGTAATACAAATATCTGAGGAATATTTGTGGCAATTTGTTAAATTGATACCAATTTACATCAATCTGGACAATCCTTAAACTTGAGGTGATTCCAACACAGTACTAGCAAGCGAAAACTGATTAGGTGCCAGAAAAGCCACAAACTAATTAATGTAAAAGCACAAACGCGTAATACAGTATTTCACAATAGCACATGGCTACAGCTACCACTAACTGTATCCTCTCTGCACTTTTGTCTTTTTAAAATGTTCGTCATTGGATGAATTCAATATTAACATGAGGGATACAGTACAGTTGTATGCGTGTTTGTATATCGTGTTTACAAGTAGAGGAGGTCACCCCTCTTCGTCAAAACCACTGAACACAAATGACATTAGGTGAGATCTACAGCTACATATGTGAGCTCATGAAATAGGGAGAGTGAGCCTATGCCAAGGCTCCCATTCACAAGCATTATGATGAAATTAGCCTGGTGTATTGAGTGATGTTAGGAATGCAGCCCTATGGGGGGCACAAGCCAGTGCAAAATGTAGGCCGGTCCCAAGCCCGGATAAATGCAGAGGGTTGCATCAGGAAGGGCATCTGGCTTAAAACTTTGCCAAACAAATACGAGCGTTCATCCAAAGAATTCCCTACCGGATCGGTCGTGGCCCGGGGTAACAACGTCCGCCACCGGCGCCGTCAACCGGCAGGGTGCCGGTTGAAATTAAAGCTACTGTGGGTCGAAGTCGAAGAAGAGGTGGAAAGTGGGTTCTTCGGCAGAAAGAGAAGAGAAAAGCACAGAGCCTAGAACTGAATGTGGGGACTTTGACAGGAAAATCTCGAAATTGAAACACTGAAATTGTGAAAAACAGTTTAACTCTTTAGCTCCATAAATGAGTACTACATCGTTCTCAGTCTTTGACATGTCTTCAGCAACTATCGTCAAACATGTATAATGCATTTTGAAACATCTGAATTTACTTTACAGTACAGGGAATTTTAGGTTGCTGCACCAGCCACAGCATATATGTCATTACCTGCTGCATTACACACACTGTGTGTAATGCAGCAGGTGTGTCGTACAGTCAAGCAAGTCAAACTAATAACAGTTTAATTATGTGCATTTCTGCACCACTGTAATGTGATGATAATAAATTCACCCTATTACAAGTTAATTAAAAAGGGTGAGCTTGCTGTCAAAGATAAGGACTTTGTCCTGTACAACTGTACACTGTTGGCCTATATGACTTTACACAGTAAATTTGTGGCACCTAATATCAATTAATTTAATCCAATTAATTTTTTGCAAACGTCTCATTAGTTTATTTCCCTTCAGTACTGTTTTTGTTCATCTTTTTGTAAATAAAATGTACACTGTACACTGTTAAACATCCCTGTAAATTCTAGTTATTTTACAGTTGTTAACTACAGTTTCCAGTTTTTTGTTTGATGTCACACAGAGAGTTACTGTTTTGCATGCAGCGGAATTGTGAAGCTGTGTGCTCCCAGCATGCACTGCGCCATCAAATGTTGAGCTGTTGCCATAATAAAGATGTTAAACCTTAATATTCATGAATTATAGAGATCAACATAAAATTGATCATGTGTGTTTATGTTACCCGTAGTTTGTTGAATGTATGTCTTATTTAACTCTACACTATACGCATTACATGTATGTTGCACTTTTTTTTCATGAAACCCTGACTGTGGGTTGTGTGCAATAGAGTGACATCCCAGTCAGTTCTGCTGCAAAATAAGTGTTATCTGGCTAACTTCTTCTGCAAGCCAAAAGAGCTGCCATTTACCTTGTGTAACTCATCAGCACCTCAATGAATGGAAACATTGATTTGACACTGTTGTCAGTACTGTAATCAAGTTTACACTAACTAATTGGCAACAGTGTTACAAGTAAGTTACTGTAAAAACCCTATGAAATGTCTCACGGTATATTGTATTTAGCTTGAATATGTGTGGCCATTGTCACAAATGAGGACAGGTGAGGAAAGGCAAGTTTTGTCTCCATGACCCTGCTGGTAATGACTACATAAGTAGGAGAAACAGACCACCCTGCACCCTTAAGGGTTTCTCAAACTAATAGTAGATGGGAAAGATCAAAGGGGTAGGAGTCACATGGGTTAGGGCAGTGATTTATAACCTTGATGGAGCCATGGCATGTATTTTACAATTGAAAAATCTCAAAGCACACCAACAAATAAAAATGTCACAAAAAGTGGATACATTAATTATTGGATGTACTTCCCCCCATCTAATAGAAGAGCATTTATTCTGTCTGTCACGATGCCTCACAATGATGCATTATTTCTTGTAAATAAATATTTTTTCGAGCAATTATGAAACATTTTATAATTTCCCACGGCAGACCTGAAGAGCGCTCACGGCACACTAATGCGCCCTGGCACACTGGTTGAGAATCACTGGGTTAGGGGTTCGAGAGAGAAAATTCAGTGTTGGGAAAGTTGCTTTTCTCTGTGAAATAGTTCAAAGTTCGATTCACCATTCCACAAATGAATTAGTTCACAGTTCATTTTCCCCCCAATATGTTGCTGACGGGCTATTACCCTAAAATTACTAGCATTTCATTTCCCCATTCAGTTCACACTAGTCCACACTTTCTTGGCCTTGCTCTAGTAGTGCAGATGCTTTTTCTGCTCGCACTGCTTGCTTTGCCTCTGTTTACATTTGTTTTCTTGGTTTTTTTCTTCTAAAGAATTTAGAAACCGCCTCTTGGATATTTTGAAACCTGCTGGACTGTAATTTTTGTAGATAGTCTGTCGTTGCCATATTCCAATATTTTTGATACCCCCTCACCATAACATGAGCGTGGCCTGCTAATTAGCACAAGCCTGGTATTAGCAACAAGAACAGCAACAAGCTGCTTCCCTTTTCCACTTATCACAAATGGCTACAGAAGACAGCGATCCTGGAAATGAAAATTCACCACCTTGAGGTGTATGTGGAAGCAGATGGACAGTCTGGGAATGACACAACTCTATCGATGTCTCAAAGCGGTGAGCAGGAGCAGGCTAATAGACAGTCTGTTAGTGCCACAAAGAGGATGGATGTGGACTGTAAAATGGCAACGGATCATCCAGCAGCAGCTCTCCTTGGAATTTTGCTGGGAGTGAAGCATAAAGATATGGGACAGCATCCAAAAGGGAGGACGGAATACCAGCAGATTACTGAGGAATATGGCTGGCCTGCGTTGAGTGCTTCTTCAGATGGTTTCTGTTTCAATATACAAGGGGTAAAGTTATTGGCTGCCAACATTTTTTACTGTGTACATCATTTAGCAGCACGAAAGGAAAACATTGGCCTTGTTGACATGGCTGAAGGACAAGAGGCACAGAAGGAGTCTCCAGCTGTACCTAAACAATCAGAAGAACAAGAGATAAGATGACACAAAGTGCAGATGGAGTCGCCAGCATCACCCAAACAATCAGAGGAACAAATGAGGAATGAGATGAGGGAGCACTTGGAATCTTTCATCCCTCCCTGCTCCATTGCAGCAAAGCCCAAGGCAATACTCAGTGTGATCTTGCCTAAATGCTCTATTAGATATGATGGACAGGATGAAGATTGTCAATGTCAATCCAACGCACACCACTCCAATATCTTCCTCCCATCCCCCCTCGCCTGACACCAACATCAACTAAGATGCAAAGGGCCCTTCCTCCACCCATGAAGAATCTTAATTCCAAATCTGACTGACATGTGCGGGGTCGCAGCTGCAAATCAGATACAAACAACTTCTTATATTGTTCTCCAGAATAAGTCAGACATCCAGACTTTCACATTCATGTTGACAATAACAAGAACTTTCTGCTATACTGGACACATTTGACCTCTCTCAACATATAAAGAGTCCAACCCACACTCAAGGTCACACCTTAGACCTAGACATCTCTAAGGATGTTGAAAGTCTATCAGTTGACATTAAGGATATGGCTATTTCTGACCATTTTTTAGTGTTCTTTTAATTACAGATTCTCTCAAAGGTTCAGACAACCTCTATGTCTATGAGGAAAAGGGACATAAACTCCAAATCTGACTGATATGTGCGGGGTCGCAGCTGCAAATCAGATACAAACAACATTCTTCTCCAGAAGTCAGACCCCTATGGAGATCAGGCATTTTTTATCTGTGTAATTACAAGGGACAGAAAGTTGGTCAAAAAAATATGGCACAAAGAAAGTCTAGCTCCAAGCTTAGTGAGGATAAAATGTGGACTTAAAAAAACATTGTCTCCAGTTATCGCTGCAAGACTAGAGCTATTCAATATCAGGTCACTGTATAACAAATCAGTGTTGATTAATGACATCATTACGACCTATGATATATACTTTTTACTACTAAATGAAACGTGGTTAACAGAAGGTAGCTGTAATACCATTTTAAATATGAAAACACCAGCAAATTTTTATTTTATGAACAAGTGTCAAATCGGAAAAAAGGCAGTGGTATAGCTGCTATTTTTGAATCATTACTTCAGTGTAAAGAAGTTATATTGGGCGATTTTAGCTCTTTTGAATATCTCTGTTTTTTAGTAAAAGGTGATCTCAAAGGTTATTGTTTTAATAATCTGTAAACCTCCAAGATACAATGGAAAATTTGTGTTCAGACAACCTCTATGTCTATTTGTAAAAGGTACATAAATGAGTGTACCGCCACAAAGTTTATGGAGACCATAGCTGTGTCACAAGCTGTGAAGGCTGAGACAGTTGATGAACCTTTGGATAAATTCACCAGGGAAATCTCAAATGTCATGGATGTTGTGGCTCCTATTAAAACTAAGACAATCTTGAGGTGACCTAGAACACCGTGGAGGAGCACTATGATGGTAAAGACCTCTAAATCAAAGTGTAGGAAAGCAGAACGTGAGTGGAAGAAAAACTGAACTCCAAATTAACTATGACCTCTACAGACAAAGCCTTTGAAATTTTAATCAAGAGTTAGTCAGGGATAAACAGTAACACTTTTCTGAAATCATTACTAAGAGCCTCAACAATACTCAATCTGTTTGCTGTGGTTGAAAAGCTCACAACCCCTCCTAATCAGATAACTCCAGAACTCCTCACAGTAGATAAATGTGATGAATTTGCTTGATATTTTAGTGAAAGAAATCCAATATTTTAGGTTAAACATCAACACAAATGAGCAAAATGATAAAATGATGCTGCATCTGAAGCCACCCAGGAAAAACTATATTACCATGTCAGAATTTGATATAGTTGACCAAAAACCTGGAGAGAAAACATTTCATCAGTTGAAACCATCAATGAGCTGTCTTGACTCAATACCATCGGAAGTCTGTGCAAACTGACATAAAGCAATAAATTAATTGCTTACTTCAGTCAGGCGAGTTTGCTAAAGCTCTTAAAGTAGCTGCTCTTAAGCCTCTTTTAAAAAAATAGAACGCTGGATGCTTCCATGTTAGCAAGCTATAGACCCATCTCAAGCCTCCCCTTCGTAGCCAAGATTTTGGAGTAAGATATTTTTAATCCATATCCATCCATTTTCTGTACCGCTTTTCCACACAAGGGTTGCAGGAATGCTGGAGCCCATCCCAGCTATCTCTGGGCGAGAGGCGGGGTACACCCTGAACTGGTCACCAGCCAATCGCAGGGCACATATAAACAAACAACCATTCGCAGTCACATTTATACCTACAGGCAATTTAGAGTCTCCAATTGACCTACCATGCTTGTTTTGGGGATGTGAGAGGAAACCGGTGTACCTAGAGAAAACTCACGCAGGCACGAGGAGAACATGCAAACTCCACACAGGCGAGTCCGGGATTTGAACCCCAGTCCTCAGAACTGTGAGGCAGATGTGCTAAGCAGTCGGCCACCGGGCCACCAGTATTTTTAATCAACTCAGCAATTTGTTGACTTAAATGGACTTTTTGACAAATTTCAATCAGTTTTCCAAACTCATCAGAGTACAAAATCTGCTCTGATCAAAGTGCTAAATAATATCCTGACTCGGGAAAGGTGTCACTTCTGGTCCTGTTGAATCTCAGTGCGGCTTGTGATACGATAGATCATATCATACTCCTGATCAGGTTGGAAACCTGGGTAGGACATAATGGAACAGTACTTGAATGGTTTAAATCCTTCCTGGAGGAAAAGAGTTATTTCGTAACCATTGGCCTCCATAACAAGGCCTTTCCTCGAATAAACCTAGACCCCCTTCCCTTTTTTTACTCAGTCTTTGACAGTGTAGCTCAGATTTTATTACAATGTTATTATCTTTTTGGCTTTCATGCTTTGCCATTGTTTTTGTGCTCTCTTCTGATTCATAATTTTCCATCTGTGTTGTCAGTGATATCATGAATATATAATGACCTAAAAAAAATGGGGAAAAGAAGCCCCTACAGCACTGATGTTATTTTCACTGTTTAAATACGGTGTCATGGACGGCTCTGCTATAAAAGCAGATCCCAAAAATAGACTCTCGACAAAAGGTCCAAAACACAATATTAATTCAACAAAAAGAGCACGCAAGGGCGAGAAGTACTAAGCCAAAGAGACGCACGACCAGAAAGTATCAAGAAACGAATAACACGGGGACACGACAAAAGGTCCGTGTGGTAAAAAACCTACTCGTTGAGTAAACTAAGATGAGACGGCGCACAAACGTCAGCGGCGAACATGGGGCAAAAACAAGTGCATATTCCGACGCCCACACACGGTCACAGTGCCACCTAAAAAGGCCGGTGATTACAATTCGCGACAGGTGCGTCACCGATGTCAACGCCCACCATCGCTCACTCAGACACTGCAACACAAAGAAAAACAATTGAAAAACAGAGCCATGTCATATGGAGTCTAGTGATGATGTGGCTCTACAGTATAATTGAAACATTTATTCTGAAGCCAATGACAATTGCTTTTCTGCAACGTGTCAGTTAATAAATTTTGGTCATAACACTCAGGATCACTTTACCGAAACAAAAGAAAACTAATCATAAACAAGAAAAAAATAGGTCAAGATGCTAAAAAAGAAAGCAGTAAGCAAATAATTGAACTTATTTATTTGCTTTTCTGCCATTTGGAAGTGATAAAGAAAATATCACAGCACTGTTAAGATGATACTCGATATTCAAATTTTACAGGGATATGATACATTATCCATTTGTTTTTACATTTTACATTTTACATTATGTCTCGAATAGACACAAAGCTGAATTACCTCCTAGTGACATGCCTTTCTTGTTTTAATACACACACATTGACTAAAAGACTGAAAGATTTAATTCCCTCCTGTCAAGTGTGACCACCATTCACTTGTCCTCAGAGAACACGATTTTATGTGCAGCGGTGGTACATAAATGACACTTCTGTTTTTTTTGTGTGTGTGGATTCTGTATATGATAGGTTTTGAAGCACCTCTTTACACCAAATAAAGGATAACAGATCCATGGATGAATACTTTAAACCTCAAGTAGAACAGTGGCGCACACAAGAGCGGAAAGCGATGCTGTAAACTTTGACTGAATTTAAACTAGCAAAAACAGCTAACGAAGTGCTAGTGCTAAGGAGTACAACGGTAATATGATACTAGGTATGGCAGTGAGAGGGAAAACAATGGATAACTGCCTTAGGAGGTTGTGTGGGCACTGCTCAAGAACTCTAATGCTACACTACGCAACAAGTCTCTCACATAGTGACAATCCAACAAGGGAAAACAAATACTAAGAAAAAGAGACTCAAAAAGATGAGATACAAAGCCCGAGTTTGAGTTCTGCATAAATCGAGGCGAGAAGTTACATGAGACTCTTAGTTTGTTGTTGCTTTTTAGGCTTATTTTATGGCTATTTTAGAATTACAGTACATTTAGTAAAAGGTTAGCCCGGTTAGTACTCAACTATTTATAAGCCTTTATTAGTTGTTTGTCACAAAAATAACAATAAAAATAACAAACCAAAAATGTAGGCAAAACAATGTATTATTCCACAACAATAGCATATATTTGCAACATTATAGATTCTTAAAGTCACACTGGTGAAAATGATATATGCAACAGTGTAGTACGCATATCATGCAATTATGTACTGTATTTGTTTTCACTGCTGTCATGTCCAGTCACTGTTGGTAATGAGGGTAATGTACAGGGAGCACTGCTTCATCTCTTTTCACCATGGCCCTTGCAGGTTCTTGGAATGAATACAGCAAATCGATGCAATAGGGTTACAATAAAGAGAATGGCGGAAGGCGACAAGGGAGCAATGTCAATACTCTGATTGCAGCGCAAGGCTTCAACTTATGCAACATATTTCTGAATTTGTGAATCATTTCATTACATTAGTGTAAACAGACAAATCTTCAACTGGCAAGATTGCTATTGGTAGGAATTAATCCGTTACTATGCTGAATGGTACAATTTGACTTTTTTTTCAAGTGTTCACGCGTAAATGCGTTTACAGCGTTCAAGTTAATTTCTGTTTTGAGTGCAGTTTTATTTCTTTTGAACAGCTTTCAACACAAATTAATGAAGAATTTATCCTAATCCTATAATTTATCCTCCTGGAAATTAATGCAGAATGTATCCTATTGGATTAAATGAGACAGCACAGGTGTACCTAGTCAAGTGGCCATAAAGTTTATATACTGTATGTATATATCGAGGGTATGTCCTTGGAGATGCGCCTTGCGGACTAAAAATGTGGTGGCAGAAAGTCCATCTTACGGCTGCTCAGACAACGTCTAAATACTGGCACATGATTATGGTGAATTTGATCGGGGCACACGCTGACAGATACTGAGGTAGATGGACATATTTAAGTCATCAGTGATTATCACCGGTTTATTTTGTATTTAATAAGGGTGTCATATACTGCCCTGCAGTTCCATTATTGGAGCCGGGAGGGCGCTTTGTGTCCTCTCCCTCCCCCCTTCCCTCTCTGTTTTCAGCACCTGTCTTCAATCAGCCTCATCACCAGCGGTGTATATAAGCCTGCCTGTTCCCGGAAATCCTCGCCTAAGTATTGCAGCCTCTCCGAGCGGTACCACGGCCTCACCTTATGTCAAGTAAGCTATACTGTTCCTCGCTTCCCTTGTTAACTCTTGTGTCTCCTTGTTCCCAGTGCTCCCCTGTGTTCCTGCCACCAAGCCAGCCGCCTGTTCTGTCCACTGCCTGCCACTTGTCCACGCCGCCGCCTGCCAACACATCCAGGACCACCTCCATAACCTTTCCTCAATAAACTGTTCATCATTTTACATCTGACTCCGCCTGCTCTTGGGTCCAGCTTCTCCCCACACGTGACAGAATACTTAGGCCACTATGGACGCAGCAACTGCGCAGGCTCTAAAGAACGCACTAACCCTCCAAGACGCCCACATTGGACAACAGGACAAAAACCTGCAAGAAATCATTCGCAACATTTCTCCCTCCTTTCCCAACCCCTGTAAGTACTCCTCCCGAGCCTGCAGCCTACGAGCCACCCCGCTTCCCGTACAAAGAACATCATGTCCCTCCGCCCGAGCCCTACTCCAGGGATCTGGGTGCATGTAGCCAATTTATTCTTAATTGCTCACTCGTATTCAATCTCCAACCGTTCAGTTATCCCACCGAACGTTCCAAAGTAGCATATGTCACTAATCTCCTCCACGGCAAAGCAGCAAAATGGTCTACTTCATTATGGCAAAACTCCTCCCCGGTCCTCCTTTCCTTCGATTCTTTCACCGCCGAACTCCGTATTTGATCACCCAGTTCAGGGCAAAGAAGCCACCCATCGCCTCCTCACGCTAACGCATGGCTCTAAAACAGCAGCGGAATATTCCATTGACTTCCGGATATTGGCAGGTGAATGCGGGTGTGACGACGTGGCACTTGGGGGGATTTTTTCAAATGGCCTCTCCGACCAACTCAAGGATGAGCTAGCGGTCCGGGACGAGCCATCGTCTCTCGAGGATCTCATCGCTCTTTCTATTTGGCTTGATAACCGACTGCGAGAGAGAGCACGAAAGAGGAGGGTCCGCGTATGTAAGAATTCCCACTCAGAGCACCACGCCGTAGGCTTCTCACCCACTTCCCGCACTTCCGTCACTCCCCGTAGCTACCACAGAGCCCATGCAAATTGGTAAAAAAGTCATAGACCCACAGGAGTGTCAGCGTCGAGTCATCCAGCGGCTGTGTATCTAGTGCGGTCAATTCGGTCACTTTATTTCCTCATGCTCCCTTCGATCAAAAGACCAGGCTCACCGGGACCCGAGAGCGTCGTGGTGAGCCAAACCTCCATTCCCTCTAGCTCTCCCTCTCGCATGACTGTTCCCGCTTGCGTTATAGTTTCTGCTCAGAACACCCCCATTACTGCCCTTATATATTCTGTTGCCGATGACAACTTCATTCATGAAGCAATAATTCACCTGGTCCAAATCCCTCTCCAACCACTTCCACCCCCAAAGAAAGTAACAGCCCTGGATGGCAGAATCATCTCCCCCGTTACCCACCAAACAGTGCCATTCATCTTGCTCATTTCGGGTAATCACCGTGAGAACATCTCACTTTTTGTTATCCCTTCCCCTGATACCCCATTAGTCATTGAAATTCCCTGGCTCATAAAATACAACCCCACCATCGACTGGACACACTTAGCCATCACTCGATGGAGCCCTCCCTGCCACTCACACTGCCTGCTCTCAGCTATACCGCCCTCTGATAAATCCCCAGCCTCTTCCACGCCCGTTGACCTCCCCCGATTCCCTGAAGAATACCATGATCTCTCTCCGGTGTTCAGCAAAGACAATTTCTCATAAACCCCCACCGCCTGTATGACTGCGCAATTTATCTGCTGCCGGGGGACCCTCTTCCTTCCAACCGTCTCTACAACCTTTTCTGACCTGAGAAAAAGGCAAGGGAGGACTATATCCATGACTCTCTGGCTTCCGGACTCATACGACCTTCCTCTTCTCCAGTAGGGGCCGACTTCTTTTTTGTTGAAAAGAAAGACACCACTCTCCGCCCATGTATCGACTACCGTGGTCTCAATGACATCACCGTCAAAAATAAATCTCCGCTTCCCTTCATCGACCCCTCGTTTGAACCCCTCTGCGACTCCCGGATATTCACCAAGTTGGATCTACGGAACGCCGACCACCTCATCCGTATCCGAGAGGGGGATGAATGGAAAATTGCTTTCAACACCCCTCTCGGGCACTTCGAATACCAGGTCATGCCGTTTGGATTGACTAATGCCCCTGCTGTCTTCAAGACCTTCATTAACGACGTCCTCCATGATATGCTGAACCGGTTTGTTTTTGTCTATTTGGATGACATTCTCATTTTCTCCTGCTCCCTTGAAGAACATCACCATCATGTACGCCAAGTCCTCCAACGCCTCCTTGAAAACCGCCTGTGTTAAACCCAAAAAATGTGAATTCCACCTCTCCTCTGCTTCATTGGAGCAGCCACTTGGCAGATCGAACTTGTGGTTCAGGAGGCCCAAAAGACTCACCCGGATCCCAAGACCGGGCCTCCAAACCGCCTGTTCGTACCCTATTCCACACGCTCTTACGTTCTTCAGTGGGCTCACAACTCCAAACTGACCTGTCATCCTGGCATCACCCGCACCATTCAGTACATCCAGCAGCATTTCTGGTGGCCCAGCCTTGTTCAAAACACCCGGGAGTTCGTCCAAGCCTGCTCCGTCTGTGCCCGAGGGATGTCTTCAGACCTGCCCCCAGCTGGGCTGCTGCATCCATTGCCTATCCCTAGCCACCCTTGGTCCCATATCACTCTGGACTTTGTTACCAGTCTACCTCCTTCTGAAGGGAACTCATCAAATCATTCTCACTATTGTTGATCGCTCTTCCAAATCCGTCCATTACGCAGCCCTCCCCAAACTACCACCACCTCCGATACTGCTAGCCTCCTTGTCCAGCATGTCTTTAGACTCCACGGTATTCTCATCGATATTGTCTCTGACAGAGGTCCTCAGTTCTCATCCCTGGTATTGAAGGAATTCTGTAAAGCGGTGGGTGCAGCAGCCAGCTTGTCGTCAGGATATCATCCGCAGACCAATGGCCAGACAGAGCGGGCAAACCAATCTCTTGAATCAGCCATCTGTTGTGTTGCCGCACGCAACCCCTCCTCCTGGAGCTCATTCCTCCCGTGGATTGAGTACGCCCACAACTCTCTCACCAGTTCCGCTACCGGTATGTCCCCATTCATGGCTTGCACACTTTTTCTCATGGTAATTTGTGTTTGTGTGGACTTTGCATCAGTCCATCAAAGAGGAAAAGAACCATCCGGACTGTTATGGACGCAAAGTTAAAAAAAAAAACATGTTTTTGTGTGTCACACAAAATCATCAGAAATCTCTAGAATAAATTTCGACAAAATGCTCTATATTTTGTGATGTTGGGGAAACAAATTGAATGAACACATCTGTGTCCTAGAATATCACTCTCTAAACTGCACCCAGCACAATTCAATTTCAATTATATAAAACTTTGAGTTCCAGTGAACATTTTAGTCAAGTCAAAGTAATTCAAGTTGATTACAAGTCTTGCTTTCTGATTTCAAAATTATACACACACAGCTTCATTCCTCATGTTCAGTGCAGGGTTAATAGGCAGATGGTTTGCGTAAGAACAGATGTCTTATGGGGATGGAATTGAGTCTGGAAGACATCAGTCCTTGAGAAAGGGATTGATGTGACTTTTAAAGATCAACGATTCCCTAGAGGTGAAGTGAAAACTGCCTGGCAGTTAACACAGTATCTTCTAATATCAATGTATGTAATGTATGGAATGCATTTATGAAATACAAATAAAAAAACTAACTAAACTGAATTTAAAAAAAACAAACTACTTTAATAATTATTCACCATACCAAAATGAAGCTGTGTGCTGTAATCATTGTAAATCTATTTAAATCCTGCCATTTATCTCCTACGAAAAGATTTATTTTGGCATATTAACCCATTTCACAACAACTAGGTTAGAAAGATAATTGTTTTGCATCACAATAATTATTGTGAAGCAATTGGAACCACAGCAGTTGTTCAACATAGACAAAATGAAATGGAGGTGAGAAAATGGGGGATAGGATACACAAATGCGACAGGCTGTGATTGTCAAGGATGCCTGGCCAGATGTAGAAACTGTCGAAAAAAAATTGCCACAGCAGTGACAATGCACATGAGAAACTCATTTGGCCATAGTAAATTGGGGTAAACACAACAAAACCAGACAGTATGTAAAGGGGTGTAACAAAAGTTGGAGGCGGTCTATCGTGTGATGAGAAGTATTTGATTTTCCCCAAATCTCATGGTCCTTTCAAGTTTTGTCATGTTCTGTCACTTTTTGCTGGGTGTTTTGTCAGGTTTCATCGTAGGTCTCATGGCAAGCTAGGGTGTATGGTGGTGTATGGTATAGTATGGCACCAAGTAGCGATACCGGCGTTGTACTGAGGTATTTTGATGTATAGTTAAAAAATAAATAAATAAATAAAATAAACTTGCAGGACAGCGCTCAATTCATAGTGTCTTAAAGGCTAGTACCCAAAAAGCCAACAGTCAGCCAATGACTGCCTTTCTTCCAACAAATTGTGTGTGCGCGACTGTGTGGAAGCCGGGAGAATGCCATGGGTACAAACTGCCGACAAGCTCCTGCGTACAAGGTAGCATGCGTTGGTGTTTAACCACCGGGACGTAGCTTCCGATTCTGCAGCTCATGAGGCTATGTAAGCAAAGTCAGTGTAATATGTGGATTTTCCTGTGCTGTTATTGAAATTCTGTATTCGATGCACATTGAGAGTCAGTGTTACCAGGAGGAGATCAATAGCATCGATAGCATGGGACAACTCAGCACAGGTGCTCCCAGCTTGGAGCGCTCCAACCCAGATACAGTCTACACTTGTCGTCGGAGAACACTCCAGAAATCGGGGAATTTTAGAAGAATAAAAATGCACCCAATGCAAAGGAAAACCACTTAATATCCAAGTGGCCCCAACAGGTCCACTTCTTGAGTGCCATGGCTCCACATGTGTAGACAGCACACGTAAACAGTCGTGATCTCGAATGTGCCCTGTCAAGCATGTCCTTATATCCTATCCAACAAGAAGAAGGGGGATCATCATCAGGCATTGTCACCCTCTACAGGATGCCATTCCTCATTGGAGTTATCCAGTGGCTTGACGATTACACATAAACTGCACCCCTCCCATCCCCGTTAAAAAACACCATTGACGTCTTTAGACGGCATGGCAGGGAACAGGTCGATTATGAATGATGTCTTTGGATGACATTGTCAGGGAATAAGTTAATGTTGTGATGGTGATGCAGTGTAATTCAGGTAGAAACAGCACATGTAAACAGTAGTGATCTTGAATGTGCCCTGTCAAGCTTGTCCTTATAGTACTGGGCAGTTTATCCAATAGAAGGGGGATCATTGGATGGGTTATTGATTGAAAGGGCTGTTAAGGTCACTGATGACAAATTTGACATCTAAGACAGAGGGAAAACATCAAGCACTGGAGAACTTCAAGGTTAGACTGTGGTTTAATATTTTTTTCATGACTGTATATACCATACATGTACTGTATATACTAGATGTACAATTGTATATATCTAAAAACACACATATTTGTCATCTAATATACATGATAATGCAGGCATTGATCTAATTAATTAAAAAATGAAATGCTAAGAATAGGCAAATTACAGTATTACATAATTTTCAAGTTGATCATGTTTGGAATTAATAAAAATAAATTATTCAAGTATTTGAAGTTGTTTTGTCAGTTTTTATTCCACTGCTTTTACTGATGTTTTAGATTTTTGCCGTGGTATCGTTTCAGTACTGGTATCAAGGTACTTTATGCAGGTGTAGGATTGAAGTCAGTATTTTGGTATCGTGACACCACTAGTATGGTAGCTGTTTCATTACGTTCAATCACAGTGCGTCTCGGGGTATGACTCTTTACTGACACAGCGCACGCAATCTGGGAGGGGCTAAAAAGCCAGGCATGGCAGTGGATCTTCTTTCGAGTCTGCCGTTGCAACAAACATGGTCCAATGCTGCCTGGCATCCACGTGTCAGCCATAGAAAGCCTTGGCAGAATGTGGAAAAAATCTGACAGACCTAGAGGGATCTCATCAGAATGTGACGGGCCAGGAGGGAACATACTGGCACTGGATGCCGTGCCGTAGTGCGCATTTGAGCTTTGAGGACTAAGCACCCTCTTCAAACCACAGCCCGTCAGACATACCATGATAGGCTGTCAGAAAACTTAAACTTAAAGACTTAAATATGGAGAAAACATTGCCCAAAAACCCGTAGTACACTACGTTTCAGACAAATGGGGCTGCCATGACAACCAGGCAAAAAAATTTAAATCTAGCATTATGCAGTCGACACACTTTGGGACATATACAGTATAAGTAAGTCAATTCAGATTCAGATGGTCAGTTAAAGTAACAGTAAACAATTTTTGTTTGTTTGTTTGTTTGTTTGTTTTTACTTTAATGGTTGTTTTTCTTTGTGTGAGAAGCGGGGTTCACCCAGGCCTGGCTATTTAAAATTGTAAACAATGAATCTGTAAAATGCATAGTATGTCTCCTTAACCCATTCACTGCCAGCTGTTCCCTGAGCAGGGACTGTCATGGATTTTCGAGCAATTTCACTCATTTTTCAAGGCCCACAGAATATTTTGTACTATGACTATGGAAACACCAAAACCACCAAAAGAAAGATCGGACTCTCTTCTTTCATCAGAAAAAAAAGTTTGTCTCGAGGTGATACCATTCTTTAGTAATCAGCAGTCAAATATACGCTAATTTCAGCCAAAGCTGATTCTGAAGAAAAAAAACTGAGAAAACAGCCTTTTTGTGAAAGCAGACAGATCAAGCAGAACAATGACTGACACAAATTATAATTTTTTTTTTGTGAAAATCTCAAACATCTGAACATAAAAAAAACAATGAGAACGTACTTTTGACAAAAATAATTTATTTACAACTATGTACAGGATTTACATTAGACAAAAATGCATGAACAAATAGGGCTCATCTAAGGCGTCATTCCTGTTGGTCGCAGGAATATTTATCTTTCCTTGGCGCAATAAATTTCTCGTACCGCAAGCTTTTTTTTTTTTAGGTTTTTTTTCATTTTGTCTTCTCTCTTTTCTGTCATTATGCTTGCCTCTTCTCATTGTCTCCTTGTCCCCGCCTCCTCCTTCTTTCTCTGAGGGAGGGACGTTCACATCAAGGCATTGTCACCCTCTACAGGGTGCCATTCTTCATTTCAGTTATCCAGAGGCTTGACGATCACACATAAACTGCACCAGACCCTACCCCACCCATCCACGTTAAAAAAACACCATTGACGTCTTTAGACGATTCTGAATGACGTCTTTGGACGGCATTGTCAGGGAATTAGTTAATGTTGTGATGGTGATGCAGTGTAATTCAGGTAGAAACAGCACCTGTAAACAGTAGTGATCTTGAATGTGCCCTGTCAAGCTTGTCCTTATAGTACTGGGCAGTTTATCCAATAGAAGGGGGATCATTGGATGGATTATTGATTGAAAGGGTTGTTAAATTCACTGATGACAAATTTGACATCCAAGACAGAGGGAAAACATCAAGCACTGGAGAACTTCAAGGTTAGACTGTGGTCTAATATTTTTTTCATGACTGTATATACCATGGCGGCACGGTGGCCGACTGGTTAGAGCGTCAGCCTCACAGTTCTGAGGTGCGGGGTTCAATCCCCGTCCCCGCCTGTGTGGAGTTTGCATGTTCTCCCCGTGCCTGCGTGGGTTTTCTCCGGGCACTCCGGTTTCCTCCCACATCCCAAAAACATGCATGAATTGGAGACTCTAAATTGCCCGTAGGCATGACTGTGAGTGCGAATGGTTGTTTGTTCCTATGTGCCCTGCGATTGGCTGGCAACCAGTTCAGGGTGTACCCCGCCTCCTGCCCGATGACAGCTGGGATAGGCTCCAGCACCCCCGCGACCCTAGTGAGGAGAAGCGGCTCAGAAAATGGATGGATGGATGTATATACCATACATGTACTGTATATACTAGATGTACAATTGTATATATCTAAAAACACACATATTTGTCATCTAATATACATGATAATGCAGGCATTGATCTAATTAATTAAAAAATGAAATGCTAAGAATAGGCAAATTACAGTATTACATAATTTTCAAGTTTATCATGTTTGGAATTAATAAAAATAAATTATTCAAGTATTTGAAGTTGTTTTGTCAGTTTTTATTCCACTGCTTTTACTGATGTTTTAGATTTTTGCCGTGGTATCGTTTCAGTACTGGTATCAAGGTACTTTATGCAGGTGTAGGATTGAAGTCAGTATTTTGGTATCGTGACACCACTAGTATGGTAGCTGTTTCATTACGTTCAATCACAGTGCGTCTTGGGGTATGACTCTTTACTGGCCAGGTGCGATATTGGACGGTCTGACACAGCGCACGCAATCTGGGAGGGGGTAAAAAGCCAGGCATGGCAGTGGATCTTCTTTCGAGTCTGCCGTTGCAACAAACATGGTCCAATGCTGCCTGGCATCCACGTGTCAGCCATAAAAAGCCTTGGCAGAATGTGGAAAAAATCTGACAGACCTAGAGGGATCTCATCAGAATGTGACGGGCCAGGAGGGAACATACTGGCACCGGATGCCGTGCCGTAGTGCGCATTTGAGCTTTGAGGACTAAGCACCCCCTTCAAACCACAGCCCGTCAGACATACCGTGATAGGCTGTCAGAAAACTTAAACTTAAAGACTTAAATATGGAGAAAACATTGCCCAAAAACCCGTAGTACACTACGTTTCAGACAAATGGGGCTGCCATGACAACCAGGCAAAAAAATGTAAATCTAGCATTATGCAGTCGACACACTTTGGGACATATACAGTATAAGTAAGTCAATTCAGATTCAGATGGTCAGTTAAAGTAACAGTAAAAAATTGTTTTTTTGTTTGTTTGTTTGTTTGTTTTTACTTTAATGGTTGTTTTTCTTTGTGTGAGAAGCGGGGTTCACCCAGGCCTGGCTATTTAAAATTGTAAACAATGAATCTGTAAAATGCATAGTATGTCTCCTTAACCCATTCACTGCCAGCTGTTCCCTGAGCAGGGACTGTCATGGATTTTCGAGCAATTTCACTCATTTTTCAAGGCCCACAGAATATTTTGTACTATGACTATGGAAACACCAAAACCACCAAAAGAAAGATCGGACTCTCTTCTTTCATCAGAAAAAAAAAGTTTGTCTCGAGGTGATACCATTCTTTAGTAATCAGCAGTCAAATATACGCTAATTTCAGCCAAAGCTGATTCTGAAGAAAAAAAACTGAGAAAACAGCCTTTTTGTGAAAGCAGACAGATCAAGCAGAACAATGACTTTGACACAAATAATTTTTTTTTTTTGTGAAAATCTCAAACATCTGAACATAAAAAAAACAATGAGAACGTACTTTTGACAAAAATAATTTATTTACAACTATGTACAGGATTTACATTAGACAAAAATGCATGGACAAATAGGGCTCATCTAAGGCGTCATTCCTGTTGGTCGCAGGAATATTTATCTTTCCTTGGCGCAATAAATTTCTTGTACCGAAAGCTTTTTTTTTTAGGTTTTTTTTCATTTTGTCTTCTCTCTTTTCTGTCATTATGCTTGCCTCTTCTCATTGTCTCCTTGTCCCCGCCTCCGCCTTCTTCTTTCTCTGAGGGAGGGACGTTCACATCAAGGCATTGTCACCCTCTACAGGGTGCCATTCTTCATTTCAGTTATCCAGAGGCTTGACGATCACACATAAACTGCACCAGACCCTACCCCACCCATCCACGTTAAAATAACGCCATTGACGTCTTTAGACGATTCTGAATGACGTCTTTGGACGGCATTGTCAGGGAATGAGTTAATGTTGTGATGGTGATGCAGTATAATTCAGGTAGAAACAGCACATGTAAACAGTACTGATCTTGAATGCGCCCTGTCAAGCTTGTCCTTATAGTACTGGGCAGTTTATCCAACAAGCAGAAGGGGGATCATTGGATGGATTATTGATTGAAAGGGCTGTTAAGGTCACTGATGACAAATTTGACATCGAAGACAGAGGAAAAACATCAGGCTCTGGAGAACTTCAAGGTTAAACTGTGCATTACAAATTCGTCTTACAATAATCCCATTTCTTCATGATGCAGTAACCTCTTACATCAGAGGACCCTTCAAGGTACAATCATTGATGAAAAGAGAAAAACAACCTTGGCTAATTCATACCAGATCTTTAACAGTGACTTATCAGGTAGGATAGAGGATTCTGGGAAATTAAGGTTGAAAGGAAAAAAGCTCTTGGTGGTGGGTTACAGGGTTTTATTTCCACCTTACTTTACCTGAGGACTTGTGAAAATAAACAGAATTTTGAGCAGAACAATGTTGTAAGAGAAAAAAAAGAAAAGATGGGGAACTTTGAAGCTAGTTTCACCTTACCGTGAAATACAACAGAGAGGATATCTCTGATTTATGTACAATGTTCACAAGAAGCTCTATACCACGTCATGGTCATCTTTATTAAATTCAATAGTGATTTACACGCTTACCAACAGGTATGATGTTATGCTGTTTAAGTAGCTGACGCAGCTACAGTACAGCCTTTCAGCTTGTACAGGTCCTGCACTGGTGTTTTTTTCATACACACGACCGCTGCATACATTGGAAACACAACCTGACCCACCCACACAAATAAGACCCACAAAAGAAAACTCCTGTATAATGAAACTGATTAAAATCTTATGCTCCTTATCCACTAATGCTGAATTCAGAGTCTGACAGGGAATTTAGTTTGGTCGTTTGCATTTATTTTGCTTGTATTCTTGTGAAGCTAGTCTGCTGATAATCAAATGTAGCAGAGGTAATATTCAAATATAAATATTGTGCATTAGAGTTTTCTGAGTGTGCGTGTATATGTCGTTGCCGTTGACTTGACAAAAGGACCATTGATCTGCACAGATGTAGTATCACTGGATGGGCGTGAAAAAAACAGTAGACAGGTTTTATTTGTGTTAAAACAAACCACATTTGAACTATTTCTTATCAATCTAGAACAGTGATTCCCAACCCTTATGGAGCCAAAGCACATATTTTACAATTGAAAAATCTCACGGCACACCAACAAACAAAAATGTCACAAAAAGTGGATACATTAATTGCCGTATGTACTTCCTGCCATCTAATAGAAGACCATTCATTTGTCACTATGCCTCACTGGCATAAATAGATGAACAAAGATACATAATTTTTTGTAAATAAATATTTTTTTGAGCAATTACGTAAAATGTTAGAATTTCCCACGGCACACCTGAAGAGTGCTCACGGCACACTAGTGTGCTCCGGCAGACTGGTCGAGAATACTGATCTCGATTTACACTAGGCAGGGCGAGGTCGTTCAGGGCATGTGCCTGTGTGTTTCCTGAGAGAAGATAAACTCTCAAACACATCCATCCATCCATCCATTTTCTGAGCCGCTTCTCCTCACTCGGGTCGCGGGCGTGCTGGAGCCCATCCCAGCTATCATCGGGCAGGAGACGGGGTACACCCTGAACTGGTTGCCAGCCAATCGCAGCGCACATACAAACAAACAACCATTCACACTAACATTCACACTTACGGGCAATTTAGAGTCGTCAATTAACCTATCATGCAAGTTTTTGGGATGTGGGAGGAAACCGGAGTGCCCGGAGAAAACCCACACAGGCACGGACGGGGAGAACATGCAAACTCCACACAGGCGGGGCCGGGGATTGAACCCAGGTCCTCAGAACTGTGAGGCAGATGCTCTAACCAGTGGTTCACCGTGCCGCCTTCTTTCAGACATTTGTACTTAATAGAAGCTAACATCTGGAAGTTGCAAACATGGTGTACTTGTACTTAGTTTGGAATGTTATTTCTGTCAGAAAATCATTAAAGTGTAGTGGGTCATTCATTCGCTTGACATTCATTCAGTTTCTCCTTGGTGACATTGGGACCGTGAAAGATTGTCTGTTCATGTCTGTATGTGTCCAATGATTTACTTGTGACCAGTACAGGGTGAAGTCATCCTTTAGCTCTAAATTAGCTGAGGTAGGTTTTATCTCCCCACGATCCTAAACAGGATAAGCACTATAGAAAGTAGGATGGGATGGATGGATGGCTATATTGATGGAGCTCGGTCCTCTGCTCATGCTTTGTTCCCTAATAAATGGCATATGATCTTCGAACATCTCCCTGCAGTAAGTGATGAGGCCAAAGATAAAATTGACACTGATTTTGTCTGCGATATTGCCTGCGATATTGCCTGACACCACTGTAGGATAGATTTATGTACCCAACTTACTTCTGAATTCTATCTTTATATTGAGAAATCAATGATGTGCATTCCAGACACAACAATACGGACAGCATTGAGTCAAACAAATGAATGAGAAACTTATTCCTATTGGTTATTGATGCCTTCTAATCAGCTTCAAGGTCCAACCGTGTACGAGGATATATATGCTGTATATACTATACTACTGTAAATACTATATATACCTCGATAAAACGGACCCCGATATAATGGATATAGGATAAAACGGACCATCGGGATTGAATAATGTGTCCAAAAATACTTTCCATTTGTCAACTTAAACTGCTGTTGTCTGTTCGTTCCAGAATTGGCCGCTGTTGTTTACTGGCACTGTGGCGCAATGCAAGGCAGAGAATGGGACTGACGTATTTCCGGGTCACAGATATACAAAAAAAATAGATCCGATTCCAAAAGATGTGCCTCCCATGCTTATGTGACGGCCATGTTGTATGTAGGGCATTGACAGAGGTGGGTAGAGTAGCCAAATATTGTACTCAAGTAAGAGTACTGTTACTTTAGAATAATATGACTCAACTAAAAGTAAAAGGTAGTCATCCAAATATTTACTTGAGTAAGAGTAAGAAAGAACTCAATGAAAAAACTACTCAAGTAAAGAGTAACTTTACTAAATCAGAGCATGAACATCAAATAAAATTAACTAAAAACATAATACATGGGAGTCGACACGCACCTGCAACCATTTCAGTTTTTAACTGCCCAAAAGCCAACAACACATACATTGGGCCTTACAGAAACATTAATCCGCTTTATTCGCTTAAATGACTTCATGAGGAAGCTGTTTGGTGAACTGACATTGATTGTCCCCCCTCCCCATTTCACCATCACCTCAGGAGATAAAATGGCAGAAAATGTTGTCTCAGCTTCCAAGGTATGAAAATGAATTATGCTTCAGTATGTGGAAAATGTAAAGAGTATTTGTGTTTCAGACTATTGATTCAGTAAACCATGTACAGATATTTTACAGGGAACATCTCATTGAAAAGATATTATTTAAATAGCTTTTTTCAAATGTTGCCTTCTACTTTTTTGTGTTTGTTAGACCAAACTGAGATGCTTCAAAAGTACTCAGGCACTGAAAGTAATTGATGGCCACTCCTTTATAAAGTCTAGTGAAAACAGGGAATCTGTTAATGAAAAGTGAAACTCCCATGTAATGGGGGGGATGTGATGCCTTCGCTCTTACCTTCCTCCCACCCTTGGGGACTTTCCGCCCTCTTTTCGGTCTTTTGGTGGTGCTCTTCCCGTGTGTCCCCCGTAGTCACTATGTTCCATGTAAACTCAGGGACACCATCTAAATTCTGGTCGCATGTTTTGCTTCTGTTGCACAGCAGATCTAGTAGAAAGAGACATTCAAAATTATCCTGAGAAGAAATTATACCAAATGCTTTATTATAGCAGTAGTAGTATAATCAATACAAGGTACAAATGACCAAAGCTTTGCATGGAAAAAGAAAGAGAAACTCAATAAAGGAAAAGCCATAGTGCAGTGACCAGATGATGCTTGATTATAATAAACTGGGTCAAAAATCAATGAACAGAAACATATCTGATAATGTATTTAAAGAAAACATAATGCCAGTGGAAAAAGAGGATGCTCAGATACAGTAAGTGCATCAATATACACTTTGTTTGTAATTAAAGTTCAATTTAAAAATAGTTATGTAAGACCATGTATCAAAGGATTGTTAATAATTACAATTATTACCATCATTGTCAGTCCTTTGTAAATTGGAGACAGGAAGGGAAAGCAACGCCCTACCATTCATCTATGTTTATATACTGTATATTAGCTGGGATCAGAGAAGTAATCAAGGACGTTCGTCCACTGAACACATACAGTCCATGTATCATGCATTGTCATTGCTAACTTCCCAGTGCCACATTTCCATTATGTATTTAAGTTTGTTTGTCAATATGTTAAACCAAGCAAATGTACCTGTCCAGACAGTGTAGAAGTGTAATGTGAGGTCACTGATCACGCTAATGAGTGGATCATAATTAGCACATGGCTAGAGGGAAAGTTAATTTAACAGTAGGCTAACCAAATGTTAAACAAGCAATAAATTATGCTCAAATAGGGAGCTGTGCCCAATGCATGTGTTACTTATTATTGCTTTCAGTTTAGAACCTTTTGGAACATTTTTAGAGCGTTCCTCATTTTCAAAGAATCAGTACTATTAACAAGAGTGGAGGGAAGGGCTTTTTTTTTTTTTTTTTTTTCCTTTTTGCCGAATCAGCCCGTTCTTTGGTTTCTTAACACATCCGTCACGCATTTCAGAGGTTGTGAGTTTGTATCCAGGCTCCGGTCTTCCATTGTGGAGTTTGCAGGTTATCCCGGTGCTTGCATGAGATTTCTCTGTGTACTCTAGTTTCCTCCCACATTCCCAAAACATGCATGTTAGGTTGATTGAAGAGTAAATTGTAATAAGGTGTGAATGTGAGTGGGGATGGTTGTTTGTCCATGATTGTCTATATGTGTTCTGCGATTGGCTGGCACACCTCTGGCCCCAAGTCAACTGGGAGAGGCTCCAGCACACCCACAACTCTGATGAGGATAAACAGGATAGGAAATATACTTCCATCATGTGAAGATTCTTGATGTGTCCTCACTTATGGTAGGATGTACCTTAGTAAAGCTTAATCTACCGTAAACATGGACCACCTACAGTATCTATGAACACCATTAAATATCTAGAACATACTAAGTATAATAGGTGCCTTTTCCTTAAATGTTTGTAGTAAACAATATCACAGGCAGTGTAGGAGCAAATTAAGTGGTCACAGCCGACCGACTTCAATACTGTCCAATCAAAGCGAGTCTTTTAAATGCAGCACGCAAGTGGCACACCAATAGTTTTTGACATGGGGGAAGAAGAAACCGATTTGCTCGAGTCCGGGAGGTTGAAGCATGCAAAGTATGTTTACAAGGAACTGCAATCAGACCTCCACGAGTGGATGATGTAAAGTTGTCTGGCATGTCTGCTAATGAATGAAATACGTCAGATCCACCCCAGATGTCCGCGGAGCTTGTGTATTTGTCTACCCACTCTACGAGAAGGTGGGATAGACCCTGTTTTGGTACTTTAGTGGACTGGTGTACTGCCAACGCATTTAAAATAGGACGTCTGCGATGGTGTCGGTGTCACCACAGCCGGCTTCAATCCTGTCCAATGGAAGCAAGTTATTGCATACCCTTTAAAAAGCAGCGCAAATAGTCTGATTGGTGACATCATATATGAGAAAGAGACCTTAATAATCCGAGCGTGACTGGAACATTAAGGCATACCGTTATTAAATACAGAATGAGCTGCTGAATAATTGCGGATAACTTAAATGTGTCCGCAGACCTCATTGATATGTTTCTCCGCTGACGACTCGTTGACTAATCAGTTCGACCCCTAGTTCAGGGTGGAAAAAGTACATGAACCCCGAGGCTAATGACTTCTCCAAGAGATTATAGGAGTCAGGAGTCAGCCAGTCTGGAGTCCAGTCAATGTGACAGGACTTGGTTAAAACTTAAAGTCGCTAATCACGTGTTTTTGGCATGTCTTCTTCCAATTACCCTTGTTAAATCAGCTGAATCCCCGGCCCCGCCTGTGTGGAGTTTGCATGTTCTCCCCGTGCCTGCGTGGGTTTTCTCCGGGCACTCCGGTTTCCTCCCACATCCCAAAAACACGCATTAATTGAAGACTCTAAATTGCCCGTAGGTGTGACTGTGCGTGCGAATGGTTGTTAGTTTGTATGTGCCCTGCAATTGGCTGGCAACCAGTTCAGGGTGTACCCCGCCTCCTGCCCGATGATAGCTGGGATAGGCTCCAGCACGCCTGCGACCCTAGTGAGGAGAAGCGGCTCAGAAAATGGATGGATGGATAAATCAGCTGATGTAATTTGGAAAACTCAAGAGAGCATGGGTTTGTTTTCCTTTGGACTGCACATAATAGTTATAGCAACAAGAGGAGCCATTAACAAAAAGAGACCATAAAAGCATTTCCTACATGGGGTTTTGTTACCCTCAGGTCTGCCCAAACGTTTTCTTGGTTAAACCTGATACTGTTTTTCAGAGCAGCAATAATTAGAGATGTGACACATTTTCAATAACATTGATTTTATGATGCATCACAAAGCACAAATGAATATATTTAGCATTAACTAGACATTACTGCAGTTTGAGATTGAAGATAAAATGCAGATAAGATTTTGAAATGATTGTTTCTTTTATTATTATTTATTTTTTTAAGAAACCACCGCGCTGTAGGAAGAACAACCTATCAGAGACAGAAGGCGCGACTGACAAGGTGTCAATCATTTGCTGTTTACTTGCGGGCACATTCAGAGCCTGTCACTGGCACACCCCTGGGAGCTTTGCTGAAAGTATTTTGCAATATCCACCTCTTGAAAAAAAAAAACCCATTCCTTGTATGCTAACAAATGGGCAAGGCTAGCAAACAGAAGAGCCTCAGGCAGCTGATAGGATTCAGAAGTGACATGCTAATTAATCACCTCTTATTGATTTTTAATTGCATTGAAAAAAAAATACAACTTCAAACTGATAACAAGTTTTATAGTAACACTATTACGAATAAGGCGGCACGGTGACCGACTGGTTAGAGCGTCAGCCTCACAGTTCTGAGGACCCGGGTTCAATCCCCGGCCCCGCCTGTGTGGAGTTTGCATGTTCTCCCCGTGCCTGCGTGGGTTTTCTCCGGGCACTCCGGTTTCCTCCCACATCCCAAAAACATGCATTAATTGGAGACTCTAAATTGCCCGTAGGTGTGAATGTGAGTGCGCATGGTTGTTTGTTTGTATGTGCCCTGACAGCTGGGATAGGCTCCAGCACGCCCGCGACCCTAGTGAGGAGAAGCAGCTCAGAAAATGGATGGATGGATATTACGAATAAGGCATATACCAATGTAGCAACTGTGGCTAATGTTGACTTGTTTACAGTGCTAATTTTTATAGTATTGCTAGTTCTGCTATTTTGTTGAAGCTGGACAGTGTTCTCCCTGACTTTTTCTAACAACTACGCACTTTCATAATTGCGTGTCATTATGAATGACCATGTTTGAGAATCACGCTCATGCACATCAGTGAGCGGCCTTTGTTAGACTGGAGGGGGTGGGGGATTAGTAAAGTGAGGCTACGTTCAAATTTGCTAGCGGTGTTGAAACCACTCCCTTTAAAAGCCCTTATTTATCAAACAATGCAGGTGGATATTTAACATGTTAATTGTTAAAAGTTGTAAAAGATACCAAAATATAAATCCACTGGTACCAAAACTGAAGGGTGCCAAACAGTGGTATGATGGGCTAGTCGTAGGGTGGACCTAAAAACATTACTGCCCGCTGAGGAGAAAATAATATTCGTGTAAAAAATGTAATGTAATGGGAAAGCACAATGTAAACAGCAAAATATTATCTATGCTTTTGTTACAATAGGCTAAGGTCTAATTAGGATGCTATTACACTAGTATCTGTGTAAAGTGGACTCTCGCATATTGGCACCTATTCAATGATTGTTTTTTGTTTTTCAAACTTTTTGGGGGGGTTGGTGGATCAACCCCTGCTATTTGTGGGAACTGCTTATTGGGCATCAATTATTTGATGATTTTCGCTATTCACGGTCGGGCCCAGACCCTATCACCTGACAATAGCGGGGGTCCACTCTATAGAGGAGTGCGTTCTTCAACTGGGTTTCACGATTCAAAAGTAATGTTGTTATATTACGTTCTAGTTTTTATTGCAAACCTTGTATAGTGGACATGGATGTTTACCACTGGATTCCAATGGGAGCATTTCATGAATGACTTTTTTACATGTTGAAAAGATTGTAGTCTTGTTCTATTATCGTTCTAATGTTTTAGTTAAAAATGATAACAGCATACATTTTCTTGAGGAAAAGTACTTTTGAGAACCTAATATACAGTAGTCCAGAAGTCTTGTCAAGTTGCAGCAGAAGAAAGCAGATGCAAGTACAGGAAGCAGCTGCACAGCATGAAGATGCACGCTGGACAGAGGGTGGTAAAAAATCTTGGCACAGTCCGGTTACCTAAATTATTCTTAGTATTTTAATTTATTCTTTATTTATTTCTCATTGAATCACTGTAATGTGTGCTTGGTGTCGACAAGCTATTAGCATGAATGTCATCTGGCTGTATTTCATGTATTTGTTAATTCTATGCTAAAAACACACTCCTGTTACTCAAATGAAAAGTTTCAGTATAATAAAACAATGAAATTACCAAATACATTTGCCCAAGATGGGCGAATACACATTTTGATTATCCATCCATCCATCCATTTTCGCGGGCGTGCTGGAGCCTATCCCAGCCGTCATCGGGCAGGACGCGGGGTACACCCTGAACTGGTCGCCAGCCAATCGCAGGGCACATACAAACAAACAACCATTCGCACTCACATCCACACCTACGGGCAATTTAGAGTCTCCAATTAATGCATGTTTTTGGGATGTGGGAGGAAACCTGAGTGCCCGGAGAAAACCCACGCAGGCACGGGGAGAACATGCAAACTCCACACAGGCGGGGCCGGGGATTGAACTGTGAGGCTGACGCTCTAACCAGTCGGCCACCGTGCCGCCACATTTTGATTAGTTCAATATTTATTATTTCGTTGAACAAAAAAGATTTTTATTTTGAGAGAGTTACATCAAGCAAATGGCACAGATTGGGTGGAATGAACCATATGATAATGTTATGACATATTAATTTGTCATTAACAGTTATACACGTATGCACTTATACACTACAGTCTTACACTTAAACAGATTTAAACAGATTTCCAGCAAAATGACTAAACAGAACAGATACTGTGATGGAAATAATAAAGATCAAAACACAGTTGAGTATTTCTTAAATGATCTATCTATAGCTGCAGGGTTTTACAGCACATACAAAAAAAAAAAATATTCATTGCTAATGCTTTTGGTTCATGTCTCTCAATTATGTAACATTTTCGCTACCAAAAAACAAGTTTAATTAAGGCAGACATGAAATATACTCTGTGCACAATGACACAACACATATTTTCTTTGCTGAAGAAAACAGAAAACTTAATGGGTACAAGGTAACTTTCATATGAAAGATGCAGGTGTGCAATATCACTTATTTTGTGTGGCTGACAGGTATGGATATAAATTTATATGGAGCTCCATTTTAAGTAAGATAGTACTCTTGATTCTTTTTGCAGCCTACAGTCAGTTTATTTTACATAATGAAAATCAATCATCATGCTATTTTTTGTTTATGAAATGCTTCAAGAGATCTGTATTTTTTATCCATCCATCCATCCATTTTCTGAGCCGCTTCTCCTCACTAGGGTCGCAGGCGTGCTGGAGCCTATCCCAGCTGTCATCGGGCAGGAGGCGGGGTACACCCTGAACTGGTTGCCAGCCAATCGCAGGGCACATAGGAACAAACAACCATTCACACTCACAGTCATGCCTACGGGCAATTTAGAGTCTCCAATTCATGCATGTTTTTGGGATGTGGGAGGAAACCGGAGTACCCGGAGAAAACCCACGCAGGCACGGGGAGAACATGCAAACTCCACACAGGCGGGGCCGGGGATTGAACCCGGGTCCTCAGAACTGTGAGGCTGACGCTCTAACCAATCGGCCACCGTGCCGGTCTGTATTTTTTATCCAAATTGTTATCATCGTATTATATACACATATTCCCAACTTAACAAAAGGTTGCAGTCATGAGTCATGAATGTTCATGAGGCTTGGAAGACTGTAGAATATAGACTGGTCATCTCAAGGACCACACCTGCATTAACATACTATCCGGATTTTTGCTGGGATAAACTTTTCAATGCTGTTAAACAAGGCTGCATTATTAAATGGGAAATAATTGTATATAACTCAAATACAAGTGAAGTCCGTTCATAGTACACAATAAATGACAGGGTCCATACAATGAATATGTTTACATGCTTTAAAGTCCATTAGTTAATTTTAATGCAGTGGGGAAATAATTTATTAAGAGTAACATACATGGTGAATTAACAAGGGTGTTGATATGTTAATGAGCCTTTCATGACACTGACCCAGGACACATTCATCAACTGGAGCACAATTGAGCGGTGTGTCCTATAATGTGACCCAAGGTCATGGAGATGCTGATCGACTGTGGTCATTTTAATTTTGTTGAAAAAGCTATCCGTCAATCCCATGTTAGGCATGATCCATGCAGTTCCAAAATCTGTGATATTTGTGGAAAAAAATAGAAGGTGGAACATAAAACAGCCGGTATGCTGGCGCCTAGCCCAGCTGACTCCGGCCGGGAGGCAGGGTACACCCTGAACTGGTCGCCAGCCAATTGTAGGACACATAGACCCAAACAACCATTCACACCTAAAGGCAATTTAGAGTTTTCACTTAACCTACCATGCATGTTTTTGGGATGTGGGAGGAAACTGGAGTACCCGGAGAAAACCCACCCAGGCACAGTGAGAGCACACAAACTCCACACGGGCGAGGGCCGGATTTGAACCCGGGTCCTCAGAACTGGGAGGCAGATGTGCTAACCAGTACCGCATATATATATATATATATATATAATGTTTAAGAAAATTGCTAAGAAATATTACAATATTATTTCTCAATTAAATATGATATTTTTCTACTTGCATTAATTCTTCAGGGAGTCCAGTGAGACAGGTCAAATTTGGTTATGAAAATTTGAATTAATATAATTCATTCATATTTAAAAAACAAAATAAAAAATCCTCATTCTGTTCAAAATAGTAAGAGATCGCCCTGAATTTAAAGAGTCCACATTTCGGAGCACTTCATGATGCTCTTTCATGAAACCAATAAAACTTGAATAAAAAGGTTTCTTTACTTAATATGAGTTATTTTACTTTCTATATGATATACATGATGATGATGTCCACAATATATGTATATATATATAATAAGATATTCAGCAAAATGTTAAGTACCGTAATTTCTCATTTATAATGCGCATTTTATTCCCCCCCCAAAAGAAATGTCAAAAGTCAATAGTGCACATTATACTTTTTTTTTTTTTTTTAAATATGACTGATGACTGAACAACAACCATAATTAATTTCTTTATGGTTATGTTTTGTTTAATGATAATGCTTTTCTGAAATGCTTGACTGTTTAATTTGAATCCTATTAAAATAAAATTAAATGTTTTGCCTGGTCCTTCATGTTTTATTTAAAGAATTGTACCCATCTTACAAATTCTGCCAGGGTAATCAAACAAATGAGCACAACTGTGTGTTTTCTAATTTACTAAATGAAAATAGGGCTGTTAATTTCAAAATAAGAGCAAGTGAATTTAAAAAAGGATTACGTGGTCAAATGAAGTGCTCAACTTCAGAATAATTCTTTAAAAAAAACAAAATACAGATAATACTTCATGTTTTAATCATATGGATAGAAGCAAAATCATGCATTGTAAAAATGCATTATACATCGGTAGAAGGATTTTCCAGAGTTTTGAGGTCAACTCTGGGGGTGCCTATTATACATGGGTGCGCATTATACATGAGAAATTACGGTAAATGTGATCCTTGATTTTCAATTGTGAAAAAATTAGGAGAACACTGAAAACTGGAATACCCTCCTCAAAACAAATGGAACAGTTAGTGTATTTTTGCTTTTGTCAGACTAACTTCTAACTATTTAGTGAAAACATCGTCCAACGAAACAATTGCGCAGTGTGATCATGGTATTCTGGAGTATTATTTTTTTTTTTTACTACAGTACCAATGCACTTTAAAGAGAAACCTAAACAGTGACTACAGCATTAGTGTATGCTACAATTCAGTGCAAAATAAAAATAAAAAATAGTGGTATGGATAGTGAGCAGAGAGCAAAGATAGGTAGGGTCTTGCCAGTGAACATTTTATACATAAGCATGGACCAGTGAATGAGTGATTAGAGGTCCAATTAACCAGGGAGTATAGTTCACAGTGCTGGGTGTTAAAGGTGTTGCATATTTCCATTTATTTAACAACCTACCTATCTTAACTTCAGTACCTATAAATGATCTTTACTAACTTTTTTGATTCTTAATGATAAACAATAGAAAATCAATATACTATATACTGAAGTCACTCTTGCATGCTTGACTTGTTTGTGTTGGTGAAATGGGCTTGTTTGTTACTGAACACAGTCAAGCATTTTTCGTGGTATTTTTGCATTGATAAAATAGAATAGAAAGCCGTAATGTCATTGTTTGTTAACAATGGCCGTGAACATGTAAAAGTAGAGGGCAGGCAAGACAGAGATGTTTATTTGTTGTGATGGAGAGCTGATGCGAGACGTCACGGCCAATTGGGTGCAGAGGATCTTTGGGGGACAGAGGCGCCAGGGCCTGTCCATCGTGCTGAGTAAGGTTAACAATGTCCAACTCACCTGACATGGGCATCCAATTGTTGGGAAAGCTCAGATCATCCTCAGCTACCCAAGAAAAGCTCCAGTACCCTTGAGGAATGCCGGTCCTACCAGCCAATGACTCACCTGTAAAAGAGAAAATAAACATCCCACCTTGAGGAAATGCAGAAAAGTTTCTCTTTTTGCATCAGACAACAGTTCAGGCAATAGTTGTTCAGTGTGCAGTGTGGTTTTAGTTTCCTTGGCATATTCAACAGTGCAAATATTTTTACTGAAACAGCAAAGACTTTGTGTGTTTTTTTTTTAAACAAAGCTTTGTCTTTGTTAACAAATTAAGCTTTTTTAAAAAAATTCAATTAGATTTAACGCCATTATCATATTTCATCTCATAAATAATATTCCAAAAGATCTATCTTTAACTAAGCCTGTATGTATACGGTTGTAAGGTTGTATTTCGATTGTTAATGATTGAGTTGATATTACTGATATTATCTCTGATCTTCTAAACACAGACCACATAAAGTATCACAAGAGCAAACTGGGTTCTATTATTGTCAATTGATGAATGCAACTTTGTGTGTACCTTCTGCCTTAAGTTCCTTGCCGTACTACTATCGTTTGCTCACCTGCTATTTCTCCCAAGTCCATGTATAATTAGTACACAGTCACAGTCCAATAAGCCACAGCCAAAGAAGCAGACATCTGCGTTAATCAATCAGTTTAAATGAGCCTTAAAGAGGGGATTGATTGTAAACATTCCCTTCCATAGCCCTGAAAAGAGCAGAAAGAGTTTGGGCCAAGTTCTATTTCTGCTCAATCTGACACCTGGAGACATAATAGATCACATGACAATGATTTTTGCCCAAGGTTATCCTTGGTAATGTTTGAATTCAGTCTTACCAACATAAGGGGCTTGAATGGTTTTAAAACCATTTTCTGCTCCGAACAAATATCTGCCCATCAAGAAATAGTTCCACACCAGAATACTCCAGACTCCCGGCATAACAAGTTACGTTTTTACTCATATTTCCTTTGGCTTCATAACAAACTATAACCATTGTTAAGTATATAGTGTAATTAACCGCACTGAACAGAAAACACCCAAATCCTAACCTTTCGCAATCTAATAGAAACCACAATAAGGGATATGTTTTAAGTTCCTTGATCCCTTATTAGGAAATTTAGGGATTCGTTGATTATTTTTTACATATAACTTTTAATAGTGTTCAGGTTTGATATTTTAAAATCCAAATCTCAGAGGTACTTACTCATTTACATTGGGACTCTGCTTGTAAACCATCACACGACAAAATGATCTAGCCACTAAGTAGAAACACTGACATAGCTATTAGGATAAGCGAATCAGCAGTCAAATATTTTATACTGACGTGTGCGTACTGCAGTGAGGTAATTCACTCCTTTCAGCAGACTTTGTTTCAATAGTGCAGTGATCCAAAAATAATAATGATTTACTTTTATAACAATAATAATAATAAAAAAATAATTATCAATGAAAACAAAGTAGGTGGGACTGGTGGGACTATCGCAGCAATAGGGTTTTCATTTTTTTTTTTCTGTCCTTACCACAGGGGATTGCTGAGCAGTTCCAGTAGGTGAAGTGATAAGATCCAGCTAAAGAGAGATGTTTGAAAATGACAGATCACAACTGGACGTTGAGCTGCAGTGATTAGAGCAAAATGAAATGGAAGTGATTGAGCTGCATTTTATACTGTAGGACACATTGGTCACCCACGTTGTGATTGTCTTTTTTGCCTATTAATTAAAGATGTACCTTGGGATACATACATTACTGCCTAAATAAATGGATTACCTGTCTGCTTCAGTAACACACTATTAAATGCTTGTCAAAGTCTCCCGCCTCCAAATCGTCCATCCATCCATCCATTTTCTGAGCCGCTTCTCCTCACTAGGGTCGCGGGCGTGCTGGAGCCTATCCCAGCTGTCATCGGGCAGGAGGCGGGGTACACCCTGAACTGGTTGCCAGCCAATCGCAGGGCACATAGGAACAAACAACCATTCGCACTCACAGTCATGCCTACGGGCAATTTAGAGTCTCCAATTCATGCATGTTTTTGGGATGTGGGAGGAAACCGGAGTACCCGGAGAAAACCCACACAGGCACGGGGAGATCATGCAAACTCCACACAGGCGGGGCCGGGTATTGAACCCGGGTCCTCAGAACTGTGAGGCTGACGCTCTAACCAGTCGGCCACCGTGCCGCGCCTCCAAATCGGGCAGCTAAAATTTGGATTGGCTGCCCACTCAAAACTACAAAAGCACATTGATTTCCATCAGAGGACCCCTCATGTTCAGTAAGCGCTAACTTTGACAGAATTCCAGTCACGTCGCTCCCTTGAACCAAAACCATCTATGTGCGCACGTCACTTGCTCACACGTTTCATGAGACCATCTTTCCAATCAAATTCTGGAAAACTATGCGATAACGTCAACATGGTGACAGTAATATTTACATTTAAATGTGTCAGGTTTTTCTAAGGGTATAAAGATTACATGAGGAATAATGAGGAATAAGTAAGAGAGAAGATGAAGACGTAGTAGATACATTGTAAGTGTGTCTTGTAAATCTGCTGTTGTCATAAATTGATATCGCAGATTAATATTGTTGGCATGAACCCTGTCTTGTAAACAAGTAGGGATTTGTGTTCAAATGTAGGACACAGCTCATAAAGTAAAAAGTAGTGCCCATAAAACCTGATTTAAAGCTCCAAATTACACAATCTGCGAACTGAATTTGGGAGAGAGCACAGAATCCATCCTGCAGAGAGTGCCTATCATAACAAGGGATAGGCAAACGAGCTGAGTCTCAGAAGCACACATACATACATTATGAATAGTTCAGTCAGTCAAAGAAGGGTCAGCAGCTGTTCTCACTTGGAAAATGTTTTTTTTCTGCAGACTGCTATGGGTTTTTGACATTACACCGACACTGCAATCAGCTTGCACAACATATGATGGGATAGCAGCTCGGCCTAACAGCAAACCGTGTAATACCACCACACGAATGCCTTTGGGGCAACATTTAAGACACACAATTTGACATCTTTAAAAGTATTGTTCTGTGGTCCTCCACAGAACAGGACAAGACTGAGCTGCATGATGATGAAGACATCAACTGGGCTTCAGTAATGCTCATTAAAGAAAATTATTTCATTGTCATTACAAGCATAAAATAAGAGCCCTAAGAAAGCAGCCTGTCAGGAATTCACTAAGGACACATAACATGGCTAATCCACAGATGGTAAATTTGCTGAAAAAAGTTATGTCTAATTTGCAATGCTGTATAAAATGTTTGTGACTGTGGGGCATCTGATTTAACAGTGGAAGCACTAATTTAATGAATTATATAAGATTTTCTTCCTTGTCCCGGTGGTGGCTTTTGCATTTCCTCATGAAAAGTGTACATTGTTGTCACAAAATAGTCTTCATTTTACTTTATGGCATTGTACCTCAAGATGGAAGCTAATACAGTGGCACTACTAAGGTTAAACTGAATGAAGAAAAAATTATGTCGGCTTCTACCGGAGTATTTTCGGGAAATGGATAGACCAGACTGCAGGTCTCATCAATTAGACCATGCAGAGTTGATTTCAAAATTTAATGATTAACAAACCTAAGGGTAATAGCGAGTCTTCAACTGACCTCAAATATATTATTATTATTTTATTTTATTATTTTTTTGAGGAAGAAACAAACCTGAAGTAAACCCACAAAACCACAGGGATAAGCCAGAGCGAATACTGATTCAAACCAGGAATGTTTTTCCTGTGAGGCTGTGTCGTATTTACTTCCTTTGTTTTACGGCCGCCATTTTAACTTACTGTGCATGTGGGCAGTGTACAGTAGCCAAGTCCTGCAGTTTATCATGAGTCACGGATGCAAGTACTCCTCTCCCCCTAGACGATATTCTCAGAAGAAATATTGGCCGTTCCTGAACAGCTGCACGGATGTGCAAGATTAATTAATCACTTTGTGACAGATGATTCCTAGCAGCTAATAGCTGACTAGCGGCTCTTAGCCAGTGTTGATTTATGCATTTTACAGCACATAGATCAGAATAAACAGACCACTGCCATGATACAGTGTGGGATCCTGGTGAAAGTAAGCCATTTCAAACTAAAAAGAAACGTTTTGGCAACCTCTTTTTGGTGGTTTCCAAAATGTGTCAATACACATAGCAATTGGGAATTTAGATGGCGTGTCCGACCTCTAATAATTACTCTTTGCAATGTCTGCATGATAGCACCAGCCTTTCCAATCCATCCCTGATAGACGGTTCTACTTTTATGGACTATTACTAGGTTATTTTAAGAATATTGACTTATTTATTACATTCATGTGGATTCATGTGTGTTTTTTTGTCCCGTTCAGCTTCGGCTGTTAGGTCAAGCATAAAGGAGGTTCTGTATCCCTTTTATGCCGGAACAGTTTTACTGCGTCACAGTGGACCTTTTAAGCTGCCGCTGTGGTTTCTTAGTATTTTGCTGGATATTTATTGAGAATCAGAGTCGATCAGTTGAATAGAACAGGGTTTCTAGAGGGGAGTGAGAAAACAATACAACAAAAGACAAAACACTAACGGTAAACAAGATGAGAAAAGTAAATCATTATATACGTAGAACAGTGACACATTACATATGAGTGTTGTATGGGGCAGTAGTGCTACACCCTGTGAGGGAAGGACAGGACAAGGACACGAGGGGAAGCATGCAGGACAAGGGCCATGAACCCGGCTGTGTGTACAATTGAAGTGTGGTGGGAGTGTCTATGTAAATTATGAACATCTACAGGACCAGAGTGTGAGTGAGGGGATACCTAAAAAATGTGTTAGTTGTCGCAATAAGTGAGTGGCCCTACACCCAGCAAGTAAGTCCCAGGAGTGTGTGTCTGCGGACACATGCAAGTGAATTGACACCTTTCGCATGCACAATGACAGAAGTGTCCTGTAATTGCTGTGCCTGCACCGCCGGGGCTGAGTATCCCACCCAATCAATCGAGAGGCAGGGTCGGGGCCCAGGAGTCCACCCGAGAGCAGCCCGGTGGACGGGACACGTCCCACACCGAGGTGCCCCGAAAACCAGCCACACGGAGGAAGCCGCAGGGACACAATGCCATCCACAACCCCCACCCCCCAACCCCTCCACAAGCGCCCCGCCACCACCCCAACCCCAGGATAGAAAGATGGCCCCCCCAACGCACAGGGCCCACAATGCAGCCAGCCTAACAGCAAACCAATACCCACCATTCCCCCCAGATATGGGTGTATGTGATGCATTAAAAGGACGGGGATGAGTGTGTGTAATGCATTAAAATCCTGGGGGTAGGCAGGGAGCGGAGGGGGCAGTGCGCCTGGACTGGGAAACAGCACCGACGTACTGAAACCCGGTCTGACACCTGCACCCCCTGACCCTACATTAGCCCCCAAGAAACCCTGAATATGTGTATGTGCCCCGATGTGACTAGTGGAAAAAAAGACAAATATTTATAGTGAGTGGTGTATGAGTGTGCTGAGTGAGTGATTAAGAGGCATAGCTCCTGCAGGTGGGGCCCATCAGGCAGGACAACCACAGAGAGAGAGGGGCGCCCCACCGACTCTGGGAATCCTCCCACATTCCAGCCAGCACCAGCAACAACTGTCTGCTGTCAGTGTGTCAGTATCCTCAACGCTGAACCGTAGCAAGTAGTGGAGTAACACTCAAGACCGGTCTCGATACCAAGACCACATTTTGAAGGTCTCTGTCTTTTTTGTGACACCACTCTCAAAACTCTTGATCTTGTCTTGGTCTCAGACTGGCCGGACTCTGGATTTTCTGTCGAGACCGGTCAAGACCAGCACAGATCTGCTATTCTTCAGCTTCATGAATGTGATAATGAGGAGAAGCACTTGATAAAACAACAAATACCTTGAATTCATATGTTACTAATCCCCCACCACCCACATAATTACTGCAACCTTCGCAGTGTCGTGACTGTATAGAATATACAATATTGTTTTTACAATATCCTTTTATATATATATATATATATATATATATATATATATAGAGAGAGAGAGAGAGAGAGAGAGAGAGAGAGAGAGAGAGAGAGAGAGAGAGAGAGCTGAGTTTTTTTGTTTTTTTGTGAATCACTGTGCCCCCCCACTCAACAAGTTGATTCACCGCCTTTCATCATAAGTATAGCTATTTGTCTGCACATAAAGAATAAAGAAAGTGCATCCACAGTGAAAAACACAATGAGAGTCTGTTCCCACTACATTTGTGAAATGGAGTGGAAAAGTGGAATGCCGGTAATGCTTGAATTCCAGATATTGTTGACTTAAGCGCTTGATCAGCAGACAAGCTCTGTGTGTAGCCTCAAGTAGGAAGCACTAACACCTGGATAAAATAAGCGGACGAAAAGTCTTTTCAAAGCTTAAATACAGCGACATGAATTTATGAGTTAACCTTGTGAATATTATCAGCCCAAAATAAAAGCCATTGGTAAAGTGTTGTTCTTTTTTGTTAAATTGAGATGAGTTAATTGCAAACCTTTTCAATTTTCAGTTTTAATAGAGGCTCACCATTATTAAATATACCTTAATAACTGTTAGCTAAACTCATTGTAAGTGGATTTTTTTCGGGCATAGATTCACTTTATTCGTTGCTCATTTGTAATATGCAAAAACTACAGTACAAAGGGTTGCTAATTTTATATTATTTGCATTTCAAAAATAGTTTCCACAGCATGTATCTGTGGTGTTCTGTCATTTTAGTTCACTTTTATTTTATAAGAATCATAATACCAATTGTGATCATCCATCCATCCATTTTCCATACCGCTTATCCTCACAGGGGGCGCGGGCGTGCTGGCGTCTATCCCAGTTGACCTCGAGTGAGAGGCCGAATACACCTTGGACTAGGTCGTCAGCCAACCGGTGGGCACAAATTGACAAACAACCATTCACACTCACATTCATATCTACGGGCAATTTAGAGTCTTCAAGTTGCATGTTTTTGGGATGTGAGAGGAAACTGGACTACCCAGAGAAAACCAATGCAGGCATGGGGAGAACATGCAAACTCCACACAGGTGAGGCCGGATTTGAACCCGGGTCATCAGAACTGTGAGTCGGATGCGCTAACCAGTCGCCCACCAAGCGTCCACAATTGTGATCATTTTGGTCTTAATAATTTTGACATTATGACATTTTAATATTGTTTCATCATGAACATACAAAGACACATAGAGTTCAAGTAAGTGAACCCTTTGGATTTACCTTAAATTTTGCATCAAGTCATCATCATCATAAAATATGATCTGATCTTCATGTACAGGTACGTCACAACCATAGAAAAATGTAGTCTGCTTGAATGAATACCACACAAACAATGATATGTTTTCATGTTTCATTTTTCATGACACACCACGTAAAAATTCAAAGTGCAGGGTGGAAATGTGACATTTTCTTAATGTATTGTATTTCAGGATGGAAGAAATGCTGTTTAGTGGTATAAGCCCATGCACATCTTCCTTTTAAGGTAATGCCACAGGTTCTCAATAGTGACATGTCAAGGAATGATGGTAGCCACACATTTTTTTTCTCCCTTCTCCCTTAATGCCTTTTGCAGTAAGGGACTATGCATTGTCTTGCATGATAATTATTTTACTGTAGAAGGCATAGTTGTTGTTGTTGTTTTTTAATGACATGACAATAAATGTTCATTTCGAAACTAAACATATTTTGCGGTATTTTTGATACCTACAGTCAAAGTGGCCTACCATTTTCTCCCCCATTAATCCAGTCAAACACATCAGAGCTAAAAAGATTATTATACCTACATGTACAGTACATATTGCAATAAACTGTATGTACAGTACAGAAGCTATTCAAGATGTTTAAAATAACCAATTATGAAGAGGCGCTCAATTAAAAGAAAATGCAATAAAGTTCATCTGTTGAAGAAGATTTGATTACCACTAAATACTGAACATGACCAGACAGGTAATTTTAACTTAACACTTAACAAAACCTAACTTGAGCACAAAATGAGGCTATATTCAGAACTAATTGAGAAAGAAAGTTATTGCTCATACATTCATACAATGTAATATAAAGAATTATTGGAATATACAGTCATATGTACGGTGTGAAAATGTGTGTGAAGTTAATTTTAGACTTGACATCCTAGCACTCCATGATATATAAAATATTTATATGAAGAAATGTGGAATTTTACATGTGCATCTTTCTCTTAGAATTGCACGCAGATTAAAATATATATAAATATGGTTTTATCAAGCTGTTTTATTTTCATCTTAATTAAGCACTAGTACTTAATCACAATTCACACCTCTGTTACGATAATTACATTTGCTTTTAATGAGTCATTAAGAGGAGCTATTTGGTGAATAACAAATGACAACCAGTATGCAATATATTGTGAAAGAAAACAATTGTGTATGCACTGCAATGTAATTGTATTCAGAATGTATAAAATTAAGAAATTCAATTTAACTGTGAGGCTGACGCTCTAACCAGGCGGCACGGTGGCGGACTGGTTAGAGCGTCAGCCTCACAGTTCTGAGGACCCGGTTTCAATCCCCGGCCCCGCCTGTGTGGAGTTTGCATGTTCTCCCCGTGCCTGCGTGGGTTTTCTCCGGGCACTCCGGTTTCCTCCCACATCCCAAAAACATGCATTAATTGGAGACTCTAAATTGCCCGTAGGCATGACTGTGAGTGCGAATGGTTGTTTGTTTCTATGTCCCTTGCCATTGGCTGGCAACCAGTTCAGGGTGTACCCCGCCTCCTGCCTGATGACAGCTGGGATGGGCTCCAGCACGCCCGCGACCCTAGTGAGGAGAAGCGGCTCAGAAAATGGATGGATGGAATTTAATACAAAGATTTATGTTTGTCTTATTACTTAAGCATAATAATAACTTCCTTCATCAATCCAACTTCCAAGTCAACTTTTATTGTCAATTATGTGCTGAATACATTACAGCCATTATCCATTAGTCCAAAACCTGTAACACAAACTGGTTGGATCAAATGTTGCAATTAATCAAAAGTATTAATAAGTCAGAATGATCATAAAATGTGCATCAGCACATGCATCAGAGAGCTAAAATATCAATTTGATACTATAATGTTAAATATCTATACAATGCCTCACAATATGAATATGGTACATATAATTTCACCCACCCCTGCCACTCAAGGACTGTTCCATGTGAGCAGTGGTGGGTGGTGCATTTCAGACGTGGGCCTTTGCTAGGCAGGCAAAACAGCAGACAAAAGCTCTCCCCCACACCCTAATAACATGACTAAAATCTAAAAACTTTCAATAAAACATATCATACTCACCAGAAATGCGTATTATTTATAGACAAAATCAATCCTCTTTTGCTAGCTGTCGTGGGTCCGAGCCAGCTACATAGATATTGAAGTGGCGAATAAATCCTTTACTGGGTTGAAAAATGCCAGCCAGCTACAAGCATTGTCCGACTTATTGTCAAAATGTCCAGTTTGTCCTAAAAAGGTACGCCTTGACAATGAATTTTTAACCATAATTTCTGTCATGTTCGTCATCTTGCTCAGCCGCCGGCTTCACGTAGTGTTATGTAAGGAAAATCCACTCGAGTAGCTCTAAACCAATCAGAGGACGGAAAAATTCTAACGTCACTGGAGACCAGCTGGTTACTGCTGTTTATTGAATCTGAAATCGGATTGTTTCAGATTGATTAAAAAAAAGAAATAAACAGACATTTCTATCGTTTGGAGTCAGTGGGTTTTACTGTCTTCTACTTGTATGCTTATTTCATTTATATTTATTATTCTTTCTTGAAAGATCCATCCATCCATCCATCCAACCAGCCAGCTCAGCCATCCATTCATCCATTTTCTATCATGTTTGTCCTAACTAATTAGGGTCACGGGTGAGCTGGAGCCAATCATAGCAGACTTTGGACGGGAGCAAAGGTACACCCTGGACTGGTGGCCAGCCAATCGCGGGGCATTTTAAAAGGTTCTGCTGATTATTTTCAGCAGCCCGAATGTGCACGCACACACATGTTTATTTGTGGCATCATTAATTCTTACTTGTTTTTTTTTCTAGTTTACAAATCTTTATCGTAGATGATGGTGGGCGAATCTAGCTTTTGTTACAAATGAGAATTCACCAGATAATAGTAGACATTACCGGCTTTGATAAGACAAACCTTTTCTTTAATTTTCCCTTAAAATAATATTTTAGCTTGCCATAAGTGGCTGCTTCCTGATCAATGTTGATTAGCCAAAGGGTTATATTCCCAATAAATCAAATAGTTGAGCATAAAGTTGATTTTATGTTTGACTCTGTAAGGCTCCTTTAAATGTGTTGAGTTTTTTTTTTCTCGACATTTTCAAAATGTTTGTCGCGGGCCACGTAGTTACGGTTTTCCTTGAGAGAGCCATCATGACTGTGAAATCATGTAAATGTTTAATGCCTCCTCATATTATCACATTTACAGTCAAGAACAAATTAATGGATAACCACTTTTGAAATCAGAAGTCAAGGATAATAATTTGTATTATTACTGTAAAAAGCGGTCTTGTAACAAAAAAATGCTTGCACTATCCCAACATTATTATTCATATGACAATTTTCGTGCAGATTTTAGCAGAACCATGAAAGTTGACACACATGATTTGCTTTTGAGGGGCACATAAAATTATGTAAGGCCAGGTCTGGCCCACAGTCCTTGAGTCTGACGCCTGTACTTTAGTGCCTGAAAGGAATTCCTTGATCAATTTTGTAATATGAGTCTATAATGGGATTTTCCTCGAGGAAAATTGCTCAATAATTGTATGTGTGCAAGTATCCGTTTTTACAAGTTAACGGGCCATTACATCACTTAATTATGTGTTGTTCAAGTGTGTGGTTATGTTCAAGTTTGACAATTACATTGTGCAAACAGCAATACAGACAAGCAGTCAGAAACGAAAACCATGGGATTCCTCATTTCAACTCCAAAGCACAGCAAATTCAACACTGGGCTGAGATGAGTGTTGGGGAGATAAGTGTAAAATCACCTTGCTCAAGGGTATGGCCTGCACAGATCAATATCTGTGAGAATTGATGTCTAACTGTGACTGGATGTGTCTGTGCTGTGGTCTTCAACTTGTGATGAATCGCTGTGCCTGTTTTGGGCTTTCAAAGCTGGAATTTTGAGTTTTTTTGACTGAAAACAGAGCAGTAGCTATAAAAATGAAACATTTCAAGAAGAAATGAAGTAAGTACTGCAACAGTTAGCTTATACAGTATATTTAGTAATCTATCTGTTTTGTGGCTTGCTGCATGTCTTGCATGTATATGTTGCTATGTATTTCTTTATTTACTTTTTGTGTTTAAATCCCTGATGATAACATGATACATGATAATAAGTGCTAACTTGTTCTTGCATACATTTTCACCACTCAATTAATTGAATTTCAAATGACACTTGTTACGATCAACTTTATTATTGGTCTCAAGTGTTTGTGTTGATGTATCTATTACCCTTAATATGTGAGTAAAATGCATCATTAAATCATTCATTCTTTCATTCATTCATCTTCCGTACTGCCTATCCTCACTAAGGTTGCGGGCGTGCTGGAGCCTATCCGAGCTATCTTCGGGCGAGAGGCAGGGTACACCCTGAACTGGTCGCCAGCCAATCGCAAGGCAAATAGAAACATCAAACAAACAAACAAAAAAAACACATTGAGTGTGAATGAGACCTACTCACTTCAATTATTAACTTTCATTCATTGAATGACTGATTACCTCTCTGATTGTCTGACTCCAGCACATCCACTGAAAAAAAGAATCATTTGAATGTACTTAATGGTTGCACATGATTAAAATGTGTGAAAATATTTTTTTTTTCGGTGAAGAGGGGTAAATTATGTAATTTTAACACATTTTAAACACGTGCAACCGATGTAGGTTCAAATTAAGTAAATTCATAGGACTGTTTTTATCAGTCTGCACGGGCGCAGCAGCAGCCGGTTGTTGAAGTGTAATTGCGTCGGATCCCTGAGACGACATGGACGGTGGACGAATCCCCCAAACATGGAGCGTGTGGCTGCGACTGCACATAAAAAGAGTCCTTTGAATTTCCTTAATTTGAAAATGTACATCGGTGGCGCATGATTAAAATGTGTTGAAATGACATAATTTACCCCTCTTCCTCTAAGAAAATATTTTTTTTCAGTGTGCGTGTCCTCTCCTGTGTATTAAAATAATAAATTGAGTCATCAAAACAGAGTCAAAGTTTTTGATATCCTCTTTGATATGCTGATGTGCTTCTATTTGAATTCAAAAGATTTATTACAAATACCACACATACAACATTTACGCATGAACCTTTATCTCACAGGGCTGAGTGTACGTTACTGTATGAACACGTTATGTGTTCTAAAAATACATGGTATTAACCTTGTGGGGTGATCCTAGTCAGCCACATGTCCTCCCATCACCCCTGAGAGAGCAGCGTCACCCATGATTGCAGCGATTCTCTCCTCGAACGGGGTGAGGCCCTCCGCGGCGGTTCCTCCGCCTGTTCTGGCGGTGGGCAGCTGTCCTCCGCTTCACATCCACCTTAATGTCTGACCACTTCTTTTTCAGTTCAGCGTGTGTGAGCTGTTCCGACCCCGCAGCATCGACAGCCGCACACGTGCCGTCCCATTCACTCCTCTTTCGCGTGTTGTTAACGCCGTCGGACAGCGTGCCAAAGAGGATTTTCTTGCACACCTCCACTTCATTGAGCAACTTCACATTCAGAAAATTTATTTTTCTTCATTACCTTGCTCATTGTCCTTTTTTCCCGACCATTCAGAGATCGGGATCTCAGGTGCAGGGTTCATTTAAATATGATTTGCATATTTAAATGCGGTTCAATTCCATTATTGATATGTTTGAATGCATCTACAATCAATACAGCCTAAATCAATGCATCTTCCTAAAATAAATGAATACATTAAAAGCCAACAGCGATGTTTCCATTTTGTATATTCACATTAGTAGCAAAAACATGGCAATGGTAGTAATTAAGCCTATAGTATAGTATCATGGAATGGCTGGTAGAGGTCTTTCTCTTGTCCCATTTATCCCCATTTTTGTTTGACATTCTATTTCTACTTTTGTACCACCATTTCCTTAGATTTTTTTCAGTGGATTTTTGACTTCTATGCCTGTGATATAATTTGAGTTACAAGAGCTACTGCTTTTTGATGATAGGAAGAAGATGAACACATACATTTATCAGTGTTGCTGCAGTGAACAGCAACAAAAAGGTACTCTGCAATCTTGAAAGTGTTTGACTGGTGGGCCAATACAACGAGTCGAGCAATAGAACGTGGTGCAAATTGAAAGCAGGCAATCATGGACATGGTAGTCTATTCTGTGGCTTGCACCCGAGAGGCCAAATGGGACAAATCTAGTGGAAGGCAGGTGAAATAATAATCAGAGTGGCTGTCCCTCCCATTTCTATTTATCTGATATGGACCAGTCCAATAGTGGAGACTATAAAATCAAGCACCTATGACCTGACTTCACTGTTTTACTCATTCCCTGTTAAGATCTTCATGTCCCTAGATTTCCAAAGTTTTCTGCCTCATCTATGATTCTGACATCTCTAAATCTCCAGCCTGAACACAAGCTGATTTCACCTAACCAAAGGGTATTGAAGGTTGAGTCATATAATTCCACATTTGTCTTAGAAACAGAGGGCGCTGGATATGAATTACTTTAATAGCCCTTGGTGTGCATGAACCATTGTTGCTGCAGCTGCTATAATGTCGTTCTCACAACTCTGTAGAGCACTTGCACTGCTTCCACTTTGCAGTGAGTGCCTCCATGCTCTAAGGGGTGGAAATGATAACGTCCCACCACACAGTAATGATAACATTTGGAACTCAGGACACGGGCACGGTGGTTAAGAGACTGTCAGGTTGGAAGTCATTGTAAGTCAGCCATTGTCACAGAAAGATGGTGAAATAGCCTACACATCTGAAGCCTGCCGTTCACACCACTCTATGTCTGACAGCTGCTAGCATTACAGCCAGGGAAGAGGGAAGAGAGTAAGCTTCATTACAAGGTCCAGAAAAAGTCCCCAAAAATATATGGAATGTCCAACACCTCTCAAAACTGCTTTTAATGGTAGTTGCAATTCCAATCATATAACATTATGTACAGAAGAAACAACCCAAACGTTAAAATTACGTAAATTCACAAATGTGGAGGGCAGATTTTTTTGGTGTACAAGATAATTTACTTTACAAATGCTATTGGTGGTCAGTGGCCTCGCTCCAAGGCATCTAAAACGACTGTCCTTTTGCATTTAAAAGAGTGATACCCTTGGTGGTTTTGGGATGTGCCTCCAATTTGGGGCATAAATAGTTAGCCAAAACCCTGGCTAATGTTGTGCCACTCAACTAGCATACAATTCTGTAGGAAATCAAATGAAAATGTAAGAATTATATTGCGTTCAAACAGTGTCCTACCATTACACGTTGTACAGCAGGACTAACATTTATGCAACAACACTATATTTTCTGTTATGATAATGGTTGATTTGTAAACAAACAAACAAAAAATCCTCTCAAAAACACATGAACGTTATTCTAATTAAAGCACTTTCATATATCAAATCAAATTTTATATATAGCACTTTTCATACGTAAAAAATGCAACACAGTGTTCTATAGAGCTAAAAACAGACAAATAAAATATCAAGAAATATACAAAAACCCACCCGTCCCATCCCCACACATAAACTCATAACTATAAATTCTTAAATGCATATTTTTAGACAATTTAACTTTGTCAATAGGTTTAATATGTACAGCTAAGGCAAGCATGCAGTCATGCAAACAAACGTGTACATCACACCAAAGCTAAGCTGTTGAGCACAGGACTTTGCTTTAACTTGATTCAATTACCAGCTTGAAAGAGGATATTTGGAGACCCCCGATGAAAGACTGAACTTGTAATACCCTGAATCTAAAAAGGCCAAGAGTTGGACCTTGGGATCAAAAGGTCTCCAGAGGATTTTTTTTAGACTCAGTAGAATGAAAAATATTTTTTTCTTTAAAGCGCCTGAAGATTTTGAGACACAATCCTGGTTTTGCTCCGTGTATGTTACAATCTTATAACACACCTCTGATGTGCTTTTGACAAAATACCAAGATCCAAGCCAAGATCAAATACTACACTTTACACACCATACCAAGATGGCGCCTACCAGTGTGGTCGCCTCGGTAACGCGCTCTCTAGTATTGTTTTTGTGTTTTTCGTCCGTCTTTGGAGACCTTACACGACTCACTTACACAAGGGGAGACCTGCTAAGGAGTCAAGGAGGCTACTCCGGACTTTCTGTCACCAACTTTCGCAAATCCGCTCAGTTTTTTCCCCGAGTTACTCACCGGAGCGGCGTCCGTGGTTTTCGGCGCATGGAGACGGAAGCGGCGCCACAGAGGGAAACGGGCCGGCATTCAGGTGAAACTCCGCAAGAGAGGACACAGATTGGCGTTCCCGTCGATCCACCTCGCGAATGGACTCACCCCTCATTATTCTCGGGGACTTTAACAAAGCTAAACTCAACCACGAACTCCCTAAACACAAGCAGCACATCGACTGTCCTACCAGGGAAAATAATACTTTAGACCACTGCTACACTACGGTAAAAAACGCATACCGTGCTATACCTCGTGCACCCCTGGGCTCGTCTGATCACTGCTTAATTCACTTAATACCGACGTACAGGCAAGAACTTAAATGCGCGAAGCCTACAGTGAAAACAGTGAAAAAGTGGACCAATGAAGCCAAGATGGAACTTCAAAGCTGTTTAGACTGCACAGACTGGAGTGTCTTTGAAAATTCAGCTGGCAGCCTGGATGAATATACGGACACTGTCACATCCTATATCAGTTTCTGTGAAGAGGTTTGTGTACCAACAAAATCATTTCGCACATTCAACAACAACAAGCCGTGGTTCACTGCTAAACTTAAGCAGCTTCGCCAAGCTAAGGAGGACGCATATCAGAGCGGGGACAGGGCCCTGTATAATCAAGCGAGAAACCAGCTGACTAAAGAAATTAACATTGCAAAGAGGATCTATGCAGCAAAGTTGGAAAATAAGTTTAGCGCAAACGACTCGAAATCAGTCCGGCATGCATTCCAATCGCTGACTAATTACAAGCGACGATCCCCCCAAGCTGAGAACAATAGCACACTAGCCAACGACTTGAATACCTTCTACTGCATATTTGAAAAGGACAGTTTCACACCACACACCCACCCGGCCGCACCCGCGACCACAATCACACCTCTGACCTCTGCGTTAACCATCCATGAACAGGATGTGAGACGCATCTTCAAACAACAAAAGATTAACAAAGCGGCAGGCCCGGAACATGTGTCCCCATCCTGCCTCAAAGTCTGCGCGGACCAGCTCGCTCCAGTCTTCACTCAGATCTTCAATAGATCTCTGGAAATGTGCGAAGTTCCATCCTGTTTCAAACGCTCCACCATCATTCCAGTCCCCAAGAAACCTGCAATCTCGGGTCTGAATGACTACAGGCCTTTCGCTTTGACATCTGTGGTCATGAAGTCCTTTGAACGTCTCGTGCTGGACCACCTCAAGAGTGCCACAGGTCCCCTGCTGGACCCCCTGCAGTTTGCCTACCAAGCGAACAGATCTGCGGATGATGCAGTCAACATGGGACTGCACTTCATCCTAGAACACCTCGACAGTGCAGGGACCTACGCGAGGATCCTGTTCGTGGACTTCAGCTCAGCGTTCAACACCATCATCCCTGAACTTCTTTCATCCAAGCTTCTCCAGCTCAGCGTCTCACCTGCCATCTGCCAGTGAATTTACAGCTTTCTGACGGGCAGGACACAGCAGGTCAGGCTGGGGGAGGCCACCTCATCCACACGCAGCATCAGCACTGGGACGCCCCAAGGTTGTGTCCTCTCTCCGCTGCTCTTCTCTCTCTACACGAACGACTGCACCTCAGCGAACCCGACTGTCAAACTCCTGAAGTTTGCAGATGACACCACTGTCATCGGCCTCATCAAGGACGGTGACGAGTCTGCATATCGACAGGAAGCGGAGCGGCTGGAGCTGTGGTGCGGCCGACACAACCTGGAGCTGAACACGCTCAAGACTGTAGAGATGATCGTGGACTTCAGGAGGCATCCTTCGCCACAGCTGCCCCTCACGTTGTCCAGCTGCCTTGTGTCAACCGTCGAGACCTTCAAGTTCCTGGGAATTACAATCTTTCAGGACCTGAAGTGGGCGACCAACATCAACTCCGTCCTCAAAAAGGTCCAGCAGAGGATGTACTTCCTGCGGCTTCTGAGAAAGCACGGCCTGCCACCGGAGCTGCTGAGACAGTTCTACACAGCGGTCATCGAATCAGTCCTGTGTTCTTCCATCACAGTCTGGTTTGGTGCTGCTACAAAAAAGGACAAACTCCGACTGCAACAGACAATCAAAACTGCTGAAAGGATTGTCGGTACCCCCCTACCCACCCTTGAGGACTTGCACGCTGCCAGAACTAAGACAAGGGCGTGCAAAATCCTCTCAGACCCTCCGCACCCAGGTCACCAGCTCTTCCAGCTCCTTCCCTCAGGTAGGCGCTACCGATCAATGCAAACTAGAACTAGTAGACATTCCAACAGCTTCTTCCCTCTTGCAATCAACTTCTTAAACAGCTAACCATTACAATAAACTGGCAATTTTTTGACTTGAGTTCGTTGTCACATTTCTGTGGGGCCAATTATGTATTACTCGTGCACTCACTGTAGTTGTCTCGCCATGCTGCACTATTTGCATATACTGGCCATTCATGCCAGAGTAGCATCTGCTCCATTTGCACACTGATTGAGGAGTATCTGTAAAATTTGCACAACCAACATTGTCCCAGATTATCGCACTACTCGTCACTTTAAACCGCATACACTCCTTGAAGTCTCAGCGCCCTTTGCACAATGGTCATTGCACCGGACTATTGCAATATTAGTCATTCGAACTGCTCTAAGTGCTAGAGGACTCTGCATCTTTTTGCACAATTGTTTTTTGTCAATGTCTTTATGTCTCCAAAGTGTTCTGTAAATTGACTGTCTGTTGTACTAGAGCGGCTCCAACTACCGGAGACAAATTCCTTGTGTGTTTTGGACATACTTGGCAAATAAAGATGATTCTGATTCTGATCTGATTCTGATATTTCTTGCCTTGCTGAGATTCGCCCTTCTTCAATGGGCGGCCCTATCTCATGCAAGTGAACGACTGGATATACTACTGAGACAATGGCGAGAACGTATTTCATTACCATGATGGCAGAGGGATGCCTGAGCTATGGGTTGAAGTGGCAAGTGGCTTCTACTTGCAGAAGTTTAGCCCTAAGTGTGAAAAAAACAACCATCCTTAAAGACATTAAAAGATTTTGGGTTTTTTTTACTCATGGGGTCACCACTTCACCACCGTCACCAAGCCACTGAATTACACTTTTCAATTAGTGTAGCAGATTGCCAAACACATATATGGCCTGACACCACTGAGCAATCAAGTATGTGCCGCTAACGGAAGCTAAAGCTGTTAGCAAACACTAATTGGTGCCTCCAACAAAACTCACTGCAGCTCTGCTTCTGTTTTGGCTTTGATACAATGGTACATCAGCCAGACTCAGGGTGTTGCTTGAAAGTTATTCTGGATCTTCACCCAGCCTAGCTCGGTATAAGCGGTAAAGAAAATGGATGGATGGATGGATGGATGTCCCCTTCTGACACAGACAATTATTTTTGATACAAATGGTTGAAAAAAATCCTGTGTGTGAAATGTGTGAAAATATATCTATAACTATTGACATTCACCTCTTGAGTGTTGTACACTCATCTAAAATCTGCAAGCGTTGGCTTTACCTTGGTAATGTGAACAAAATCACTGCTCCATCTTGTCAACTCAGATGTTCATATAGACAGATATTTTTTCTGTAAGAGGGTTATGTGGTACCTATTTTTGTTACTTTGACAACTTTATTCTTGGTTTAAGGAACCTTCTTTCTGAGGCAAGGAGAGAAACAATATAATTACGACAATGCTCTACTTACACAGAGACCATCTTCAAAAAGGACCCCTTTAGAAAAAAATACATTTATGTTTAATATTTGCTAATGAACAGTGGATATGAGGCAGATCACAGCAGTTGGCTGTAAATTGCCAAATGGACCGCAATGTTTGAAATCTTGAAAAATAGTAAGGGAATTAGTTATCCACATTTGCTTCAAAATGTCTTTGTGTGCCTAATTCATATTCTGAATCTGTCATGGAGGAAACAAACATCACACTTAGATTCCTGCTTGGGGTTATTCTTTTGCTGTTTTTTTCCACCATCATCAAGAACGAAACAAGAACAAAGCACGTGAAGATACGAGGTATTAAAAACACGCTAAACTGATATTTGAAATCTTATCTTCTACGACAAGACCAACTGCCTCACATGAAAGAGAACATTTACTCTAAATGTGACTCATTAACACAAGTCCGATTCTGTCCTGCAGGACAAGACATAACTCCTCCTTTTGTGAATTTAGATTAAGCTCAGTGTTTATTGAAGCATGCCTTCTCCCTTGCCCTTTGTATGAGCAACAGGTTTTCCTTGGCAAGAAGTAAACACACAGTTCAACATTTAGGAATCCAATGCTTCACATCAGCAAGATTGCCTTTTAGTATGAAGCGAGTCAGCTAGCTGTGCAGCGAAGTCGAAATCCGCAGTTTGAAGGTAAAATGTTCTTGTCACCCTTCTCACCGGCCTCGACAGTCTGACTTGCCAAACAAATTGCTCCAAGCAGATGTTCCTCAATCTGTCTACTGAGCATTGAGTATTGTGTAGTGCTGCCATTATTCTGATCCAATTGCCTCTACTTCAGTGTTTCAGTTTGGATCCCATAAGGGCCGCCATACGAGCAACCCCAATCAGCAGTGTGCCCCACAAATGCCAATTCACCATATGAGTGATGAAGGGCCAGGCAATAATATACCAAACAATACATTCTGCTGTTGTAAATATTTTCACATACTTTACACTTAAGCCATGTTACCACTAAGGGGTTGACCGATTAGTCCACGAATGGACTTTACTACTTCAAATCGTCATTTGAAGTTTGAAGGCGACTAACTGTTAATAACGGATCTTTGGTAACTTGTCTTCCAATTGGCCAATTTACAGAGAACGTACGACTCACCCATCTGCTGCCGACACCGGACGACAACGCTCTGTGGATCAATGAAATGTTTGCCAGCAAAGTGGCACAATCTTTTTACATCTGTGGAGGTCTGAGAGTATGCAAATAAACAGGTGGTGAATGTGAATAGTGGCTGGCCTCACGAGCTACCGCTATTCCAATCGCTGCAAGGCTTAAAACATTTATACCAGCTGTACATCAGGACTGGCAGCCAGAAGCGAAGGCATTTGGACAAGTGAAACACCATTTTCGTCACCAAAGTGTTATGTCTAATAATGACGACTTATACGGCTGTATGGATGCACTAGGCATATGGAAGATTTTAGCTAAAATTAGCAAGTCTATCTTTTTGGAGCCTGCCTAAAATGTCCTGTATAACAATACACTTTGCTATGAAACACAAGGTGAGAGGAGTTGGCTTGCTGAAGAGAGAGCTCCCATTGGACCCAGACTAATTACAACAACTACATTAATCCACGACCAACGATTTAGCCCTACGATAGCCCTACAACGGCGAAATTAAAAGTCTAGCATGTTTGATTTTTTTGGATATCTTCCATGTAGTGTCACATATCAACAACAACTCTCCGACAGCGCACCTTGACATCGACCAATAGGATTGCGTATTGTAACCTGCGCATCGCCTCCCATGCTTGCCATTGTCAACATACTGGATTGCCATAGTCAACATTTATTCATGCCCACAAATCACAGCTTTAGAGCATAATTCTACAGAATGCCGGCATGTTTACGTACAACCTATCAGTGCTAGCACCAGCTTGCTAGGCTACATGACGTTTTGTTGCCTGCTTGCGAGCCATATCGTATTAAAAGTATGTGAACATACCTCAAGCAATCCTTGAATGAACATTCTCTCCCGAGCACCGGTGACAACCACCACACATTTTTCCTTATTTTGCTCATTTTGTACCGCCTCCCTGCTCCCACCCCAAACCCCTCCCACACACACACACACACACACACACACACACACACACACACACACACACACACACACTACATTGGCACTGCACATTTTTGTATCGCCAAGGTAACGAGTGAACACGGTCAAGTTGATCGGTGGGACCTTTTCTTGTTCCGCCTCTCCGACAGTGTTTGATTTGACAAGATAAAGCCCACCGATCATAAAAGAGAGGATGTGGTGGTATCGCAATAAATTTCAATGTAGTGTTGCCACTGTCTGCCCGAGATACAGCAAGATTTGATGGCAGTAGTCTTATATAGTGCAATCGGGAAAGACAAAATTTGTCTTGTAGTCTGATCCAGGCATTAGTTGCCACCAATGAGTATTCTAAGTTGGTTCCATATTACATTGCAACCAGGGTTCAATCCCCGGCCCCGCCTGTGTGGAGTTTGCATGTTCTCCCCGTGCCTGCGTGGGTTTTCTCCGGGCACTCCGGTTTCCTCCCACATCCCAAAAACATGCATTAATTGGAGACTCCAAATGGTTGCCCTGCGATTGGCTGGCAACCAGTTCAGGGTGTGCCCCGCCTCCTGCCCGATGATAGCTGGGATAGGCTCCAGCACGCTCGTGACCCTAGTGAGGAGAAGCGGCTCAGAAAATGGATGGATTGATGGATGGATGGATTACATTGCATGCATTCTTGGTCAAATACAGGTAACATACAGAGAGGCAACCAATCACGTGGACATTCACAACAAGTCTTCAATTAACCTTTATGTCATTGGACCGAGGGAAGAATCTGGGCTACTTGCAACTCAAGTCCATGACCAACAATGGTGAGTGCTTGCTTTATTCACTACCGTGATGGGTTCAATGGTGAAGACGTTTTGCAAAAACGGAAAAATCAACGCAATAAAGATAATTGTTTATTCCGCTTCAACATGCAAACTCCACATAAAGGCAGAGAATATTGTGAAGCAGCAGAACTAACCACATTCAATATAAAGCAATGGGATGAATTATTTCTTTTTTTAATCCATTGGATTAGAATGGAGAGATGACGATTATGTTATATGTTCAGTGCACAGCACTGTAAATGTCATGTCCCTCATATTAATTGAAACCATTGGAAAGTTACACTGAGTCATGTCAGTATGATGTCACACGATTTATGTAGAAATGTAGCTATTATCATACCCTGATGAGTCTACCTTTCCCAACCATACTGTGTCATATTAACTAGCCCGGTGTATATGCTTTGTATGCAGCCATTCTGAGTCTAGTGTGATGCAGATTTCCAGACCATTCAAGATGGCCTTGACAAATGACATTCCATTCGCTGCTGCAAACTCAACAATATCCACTTGAACACTTCTTCTGCTTTTATGTTTTCCTGCTGTACTGATTTTTATTTTCTCTTACCTCATCTCCAAGCACCTTTTTTTCAGGTATCCATTCCTTCTTGTTCTTCTCCACCCAGAATCACATCTCTTCATTCACCAGATTTATTTCACCTCTCTATAGCAACCATCATCCACATTCCCCATGTCCTTTGCACTCCTCTTCCTAATCTTTTCACTTTCTATATCCTCAACTCAACCTTCTCCGAGTCCTCTATTCGGTTGTTAACAGTATGGGAGTCCTTTACATATGAGAATGTTGAAGAGCAATGGCTTGAACTGGGATGTTTTTTGCGTGAGCAGGTTGCTGCAATGCCCTGCTCTCTGGTCTTCAAAAAAAGAAAAAAAACCGTTCTCATCTACAACTACTGCAGTACTCAGCTGCTCGTGTGGTGACAAAGACCAGAAGGTGGGAGCACATTACACGGGTTTTAAGATTGCTGCATTGGCTCCCTGTGTGTTTTAGTATTAATTGTAAGGTTCTTTTACTTGTTATTAAATGTCTTAACAGTCTTGGGCCATCATATCTATCCAATATGCTTTTATCATATCCACTCTCGCAGGCCCTGGGGTCCTCTTGCACTGCCCGTTTATTTCAACGGCTAGAACAAAAACTTACAGAGAGGTTGCATTCAGTACTATGGCCCACGCCTTTAGAATAGCCTACCAGAGAGCATCATGACCGCAGAGTCTGTTGACGTTTTAAAAGAGGGATCAAGACTCGGTTGTTTGATTTAGCTTTTAACTCATTTCTTAATTACACTGTATGTATATATTACTTATTTATTCATTAGCTTTATTATTTTATCCTTTTTTATTGTATTTCTCATTGTACTTCAGTTTTTTATTCTGTCTGATTGTCTTTTAGTTTTCTTAAATTTTTTAACTATTCTGTCCTATTGTCTTTTAGTCATTTTAACCTTTTAACTCCAGTGTCTCTTCATAGGAGCCTCCATGCTGGGAGGTGTGTGTCCCCAACAGAGGTGTCATTCTGCAGTTTTCCCGTGGCCCGGAGGAAAGGGGGGCTCTGCACAATCTGGAGAGTCCATCCTAGTCTTCCCGGGTCATGGTGGTCTTTGCAGTGGCATCCTCTGCGGCACCTCTCAGTGTGGAGAGGTGCCATGCCTAGACAGTATTAATCAATATGTGCTGTGTACGTGTGTATGTGCAGATTTGCATGTTCATGTGTGTGTGTTTTGCATTTAATTTTCTGGGTGGCAGGGGTGGGTCTTGTATACTTGTATACATTTTTGTGTCAGTTTTAATTTCTGTAAAGAACTTTGTGTTGCATTTTATATGAATGCATTTGATTTGATTCCATTTATTTTACACACATATATATATATATATATATATATATAGAGAGAGAGAGAGAGAGAGAGAGAGAGAGAGAGAGAGAGATTATAATTTATTTTGTCATTATTATTATTATTTATATATTATTATTTTTCTATGGAATTTGAGTGGCCGTCAATTATCATCAGATATTCGCTATTCACAGTCCGGTCCGGTCCCTATCCCCTGCGAATGAGGCCGATTTTAGTTTCCTTCCATGTGTAACCCTATTGTGTGACTGTGTGAATGGTAAATATGGCTGCTTATGCTACGTTTAAACTATGCTCCCTGCAGTCATGCATGGTCACTGTGGACAAAACAGGATGGAGCGTGGCCGTGGGGACGGGATGGGCAAACTTGACCATAATTTCTGAGAACATAGTGTATACGTAGCATGAGAATGTAGCATAATAATACAAGCATTATGTAGCATGTTTTTGTGCAAGTCAAGAGCATTACTGCTAGCATGAACAACACATCATGCTACCCTCCTCCAGTCTCACTGATTTATTGCTATATAACAACTAAAAAACTGTCTCATTAAACAACCATGTGCTAGACAACAAAATTGCAACAGAACAATTTAATTCAAAGCTAATTAGAGTAAATACCAACAAATCTAAAATTGCATGTGTCTCTTCTGTGCATCACTTTTCATGAACACGTCTATTTCTTCTATGGACAAGAGAAGAAATCAGTGTGTAAAATGTCATGTGGCAACATGAAGTGTGACCACTGTTACTTCCCATACCCGTTATGGTTGACAGATGTTCATGTGTAACAGAGCTCCAGGGCCACAAAACATTGATAGATATTACTGGGTGATTAATAGGGCTGCCTGTCACAGGTGCCTGTGTCACCATTATCAATTTTTTTTTTATAAAATTCACACAGATTGTTTGCAATGGAAAACAACCATCATTAGGCAGTTTTTGCACATGCTTTACTTGAGACCATAATACGTACCTAATCATACCTGCTATCAGGTTTTGTCTGAACTCCGTCTGTCATTCTCTGTGACTATGGTTGCTGTAAACTATATGAAAAATTTTGTTTTGATCAAATGTATTATTTTCTATGTGATAGGCATCCATCCATCCATTTTCTGAGCCGCTTCTCCTCACAAGGGTCGCGGGCGTGCTGGAGCCTATCCCAGCTGTCATCGGGCAGGAGGCGGGGTACACCCTGAACTGGTTGCCAGCCAATCGCAGGGCACATAGAAACAAACAACCATACGCACTCACAGTCATGCCTACGGGCAATTTAGAGTCTCCAATTAATGCATGTTTTTGGGATGTGGGAGGAAACCGGAGTGCCCGGAGAAAACCCACACAGGCACGGGGAGAACATGCAAACTCTACACAGGCGGGGACGGGGATTGAACCCCGCACCTCAGAACTGTGAGGCTGACGCTCTAACCAGTCGGCCACCGTGCCGCCATGTGATAGGCAAAAGACTTTTAATTATTTTCTATGTAAGACTCTCCTACCAAGCAGAATACTATCAAACTTATTTCTAGCTTTATTTGTATATTTGTCAGGGCACATGTACAGAAAACAAACTTGAGAGTAGAGATGTTCAGTGCAGCTTTGTAGCTTGTTTCCGCATGCTGTGCCTGTGGCCTATAAAATTAAATTAAGAAAAGAGTAGAAAAGTTAAACAAGACTAGGCGCGACAAGCTGTATAAACATTGGGCTCTATTTTCGTAAGTGTGCTCAAAAATTGGGGTATCTTGATTCTCGTGCAAGCGCAGGGCTCACTACGCGTTTGCCAATTTGGCAGACTGGCATTTGATCTCTCGGGCTGGAGCAAATCAGTTTCTTCTTCCGTCAAGTCAGACGAGTCCAAATTTTTTTTGTCATTGCACTACAGCACAAAGAGATTGTGCACCGCATTTTAAGGGAATGAGGGGAGCCGCTTTGATTGGACAGAATTGAAGTCAGTTATGTTCACGCCCACAATGGCGCAGAAGTCAATGAAGTAGATGCGCTTGGGTGCGCTAGTCCACAAAATTATAAAGCCTGAGTCTAAGCCACCTCCGCGCAGAGAGATACACCAAGTGCCACGCTGGATTTACACCAGTCACAAAAATATGTAGCCATATGTAGCCACATGGACTGCATTACTCGTACAATAGCTTGTTGAAGTTGAAGCTGATGCAACATTAACATAACTTTAAAACATTTAACCAAAGGATCATCAAATGTTGTCGTCATTTATCTGTAAGTGTTGCTGGAGGATGATTCATTTTTAACGAGTATCTCAATTCACTGTTGGATGGGCTGTTTTTCGCTTCCCCATTCCATTAGTGTGAAGATAAGCAAAGACTCACAAGACTTAGTTTCTTTTAAACAAGTTCTGACATCCTTTAATAATGAACTTAATGTTTTCAGTATTAATAGTAAAGCTATAGTTTCGCTGTTTGATTGATAGATTAAGCATAGATCATATTTGGTTGGATAAATCAGCCAGCAAACATTAAATGATGTGGAGTCCAATGTAAAAATATTGATGGCATGCTTTGATAAGGTTGTGATATTTGTGTCAATATGTCGTTTTACCTTGTTACACATCATTACAAGCTGTGAGGAACATAACAATTGTGGCTCGTAGGTCTTTGTTCATTTTATAATGGCCTTTTTAAATAAAAAAATATGCCCTGGTTCGGACAGAGACTTTCTGGACAAGTCAGTTCACAGCATTTTTTTAAGTTGAATTTAAAAGTGTCACTTGTGTAGGTGATTAAAGGTTAAATGTTTTGTAGGGATGCTGATTTCAGAAAAGATTGGAAACTGCTGTTCTGAATGTTACTGTGTGGGTGCACTGTTTCTTCCACAGAACCTACCAGTAGTATGTGACTAGCATAGACTGACACACTTTACTGACCATCTTGGAATCATCTAATTCCTTGCACACTCAGCCTTGAGGCAGCCTAAAGGTTTTTCACTAACTTTATCTGTGCTTTTTATGTGTCCTCCAAGTATTTTTGTCACACGAGATTTTGTTTCAACCTGTTGTGTTTTCACTCAGAAAAACAAGACTGCTCATTTGTCAGTGTTCCCTTATCTGCAGCAACCCCACACTGCTCTCCTCTCTACGACAAAAGTAAAGCCTTCAATTATGATGACCTACTCTCTCCATTACACAAAACACTCAAATGCAGACAAAAAATGTTATGATTTTTTTTCCTGACATTTCAGATCTGAGACAGTGAGTGTATTCACAGACCCCTGAAAAAAGCCCTATAGCCTGGTGACATGAATCAAACATCTACTGCGCCTGTCATTTGCACTCTGGTGGGTGATCTCCCACCATCATGCCCCCAGTCCTCTGTGTGGGGTGCAATGCTGACTTTTCATGAACTTTGCATCCATCTCTTTGTTGCAAATGTTACAGTACCGGTAGTACTCTTTGTATACTGTAAGCAAGTTGATATTAGTAGTTAGGACACAACAAATATACACAGTGAGAGATACTTTACAAGTAGGTGCAACAAGGTGGATAAGAAGACTTACTGTGACACAATATTTGGAATTGCAGGCATCTTACTATATTATATAATAGGGGGAGATCCTTTGGGCCAAGGAAGAACACTACAAAAAAATGTGGTCCGTACCAGAATAAATTGCAATATACGAGCATGGGGGCCAAGTAGAGAACTGACCTAACTGATGATACTGCTGTATGTGCCAGATGGTACCCGTACTTGTCATTATTTTCACTCAAACAAAGATTGTTTGGCTCTGACAGCATTCAAGTGTTTTAGTGAGAGCCATTTGAGTTTAAAATGGTTGTCGACTTCTTTGGATTAAGAAATAACCACATTTGCTGAGAGGAGATAATAAATTGGTTAAACTGTCTCCTATGTAAACTCTTGGCTGTCACAAAGGTATATTTGTATGCTTAGTGGCCAATAAAATAGGAATGAAGATGAAAGCTAGTAGCATTGGCTCCACAGAGGACACCAGCAGACTGTTTGTCAGGTACTCAACCAACTTGGTCCAAAAAACATTGTTTGGTCCAGAAACAAATATATTGTTCCTAGAAATTTACTGCATTTATTTTTCATCTTTTTCTTCTTGACTGCTTGGAATATATATTTATATTTCCACAACAAATAATAAATAAGTTTAGAATTTTATAAAAATTGTAATAATTTATAATTGTTTGTAATTGTCCAAATGTTTGGTTTACAGTTTTTATCTTTTTTTCTCCCCCCTTTTAAATGATTATTAAACAAATGTGAAAATCGTCCTCAAGTCCTGCAGCCACAGATATGTCTTACTGTATATGTGGTTGACATTATCTACACATGAATCAGACAGATATCTAAATTTAATAGAGATGAATTTACATTTTAGAGCCTGCCTGGTTTGGAAAACCACACTTTTCCAATATTCCTTCCGTTTCCAGTGCCGGTATGTTTGTTATCAAACGTCAATGTAAATATTGGCACTGTGAAAAAAATCTAAGCACCTCTTTTACACCTTTTTAAGGCTTTGTTTGAGCAGCAATTTTGTATTAAATAATATTTATTTCATGGTTGGAAAAAAGAACTAATTCCATCAGAAAGAAAAAACAATAGCGGTCTTCCTCCCCAAGGAAGCAAACTCCAAAGACATCACCCAATTCAGACACACCACCCTCCTTGATGTAGAAGGACATTTTTTTCAGAAATGGCCCAAAAGATGACCGCCTACCTGCTAGACAATGGTTACATTGACACCAACTACCAGAAAAAAAGGAGTACCAGGCTTTGCAGGGTGTATAAAATACCTTGCAATGATCTGGGATGAGATTCAGAATGCCAAGCAGGAGAAAACTGATCTGCATGTCATCTGGCTTGAACCTTGCCAAAGTGTATGGATCAGTCCCACACCAGTTGATGAACTGCACTGTGGAGTTCTTCCACATGCCATACTGCATCAAGAACCAGGTAATATCCTACTTCAGTGATCTGCAGATGTGCTTTGCCCACCAAGACTTTACCGTCAAGTGGCAGCAGCTATGGAACAAGTAGTAATCGCTATGCGGTGTCCATTTCTCCCAATACTGTTCACCTTTGAGACAAAACCGTTGGTGGGATAATTTTTTTTAAAACCTTTAGTTACCCAGGTCAGTTGAGAACCATTTCTCATTTACAATGACAACTTGACCAACAGGCAGCATAATCAGGCAGTTATATAAAAGTGCTAATAACAAAACAACCAATCCATTATCATCCATCGATCCATTTTCTGAGCTGCTTCTCCTCACTTGGGTCACAGGCGTGCTGGAGCCTATCCCAGCTATCATCGGGCAGGAGGCGGGGTACACCCTGAACTCGTTGCCAGCCAATCGCAGGGCACATACAAACAAACAACCATTCGCACTCACATTCACACCTACAGGCAATTTAGAGTCGTCAATTAACCTACCACGCATGTTTTTGGGATGTGGGAGGAAACTGGAGTGCTCGGAGAAAACCCACGCAGGCACGGGGAGAACATGCAAACTCCACACAGGCGGGGGCGGGGATTGAACCCCACTCCTCAGAACTGTGAGGCAGACGCTCTAACCAGTCGGCCACCATGCCGCCATCCATTATCATATCAAACATCAGTACATCAGTACATCATCACGAATGCACAAACAATACACTATAAATACAGATGGATGGTAAAAGTAAGTGCAGTGTTGTTGAATAACTGTTTGTAAAGAGTTATTAAAAGCAGAGAGCGAGATGAATGAGCTTTAAATTCTCCTGGAGATGATTCCAGTCAATTGCAATAGAAAACTGCAAAGAGGAGTGGCCAAAGGGGGTTTTGAGATTAAACTACCATCTGGTCAGAAACTACCCCTGTTGAGGTTCTGCATACACAATGTCACCAGGCTGCTTCAAACAGCACCATGTACAGCTAGATCACTAAAAATGATGGATGAGCTAATTGGTTGGGGAAGAATGAAGATCAAGCCCGCCAAGTCACGTAGCCTGTCACTCAAGAAGGTGAGTCAGAGGCGTGTTATCAGGAATCCCATTCGTGTTACTGGCAAGACAGGCCCCACTGCAACATGATTGGCTCCTGCATCATGGGAAGTCTAGGCTCCGCAGATGTAACTAGATGACCATTCCAAATATGTATCAATATGTAATATGTATGTATGTTTGTTATGGTTACGTTTAGGGCTAGGGTTGGGGTTAAGGCGGTTTAGGGTGAGTTATTCATATAAATGCCACCACACCTAAGACACAGGATTAGGATGGGTTAGGGTGAGTGGGATTCATATAAATGCCACCACACCTAAGTCACATACTTCTTTTCATATCTAGAAGCAGTAGGGCGTATTCTCCTGGGATACAGCAGCCAATTAAGTGCAGCAGCATGTGTCCTGCAGCCAGTAATATTGGAGCAGGCTGTGTCTTGCCTAGAACATGAGATTCCTAATAATGCGCCAGAGACAACTTCACCATCTTTGTTGTTGGGGAAGAGCAGTACACCGCTGAGCTGTTTGACAAACAGATATTGAGGATTGATCCAACTCACGGGCAGCCTGTCGAGGATCGATAAAAGCTAAGTCCCTGGGACGTATAAGGTCGAATACTACTAGTTCACTCTCTCCAGGAAGGTGATGTGGCCAATGAATTTGAGCGAAATACCCTTATCCACCACCATTAAGATGGATGTAAACACCAACTCATTTATCCAAAGTGGTTGGAGACTGCCACAGTGCCTCTCTGAAGCAGTCCTCCTCTGGAAGAACACACTAGAGCTACCACTAGAGTCCATCAGGCTGGGTTACATTTGAGAGAAGACCAGGCTGGTTTTCAAGCTAAGCGAGCCCACTGACCAGTCAGTAAGGGATGCTAACGCCAAGGTTCCTACAGGGTGAAAGTGGAACACTCAAACTGATATCAGATGAGCTGTCAACAGGCTACAACAACAAAAGACCGTTGGCAGGGTCCAGGCAGAAAGAGCAGGGCTAGGATGGGGAGAAGCCCCACACTTCTGGCCAAAGGGAAGAAGAAGATGATGGTTGCAGACGTTAAGAGGATGGAGGAAGAGCGCTACAAGAGCTAGACTGTGTTGCAGGGTCGACAAGGAATCTGGACATCTTGTTAGGTATTTATCAACGGGAACATCAGTTGGTCAGACCTGTAGAAGATTTTGCAGGCAAAGCTTAGCTTCCTCATTCGTTCAACCTATTGTATGACAAGCTTTTCTGTCCTCGTACCCGCCACCAGTTGGTTTGGTAACATGAATTAAATTCACTGTGCAGTGCTCAAAACACAAGCCTACAGCACATAATGTACTGTGAGGCTGTAAGATCACACTTTCTCAGGGGCGCTACAGATGGCAGTACAATCAAGTCCTGAGAAAGCTAGCTGAGGAGCTGGGGAGGTGCAGACAGGACAATAAGGCCACGTTCACACTGCAGGACATTATGCGCAATTCAGATTTTATGTTAAATCTGATCTTTTTATGTTGTTGTTCACGTTACAAAAACAAATGTGACTCCTACTGTGGACAGAATAACTCCATGACGTCACACGCATGCCCACATAACAGGATGTGACATTGCGCATGCTCACAAGCATGGGGCACCATGTTTATGGAAGTAAATATGGCCCCTTGCTCCTGTCGTAATGACACATGATATACAGACACACAAACACACACACACACACACACACACAGACACACAAATCCAAAATGTGAGTGTAAATGGTCTTCTGTTGCTACGTGAGAAGTGCATGTAACCTTTTGGGGCCTGGGGTTGTTGTTTTCTCCTTTCTACATATTTATTCTTGATAGAGTGCAGACTATAGACAAAAGAAACGAATACGTGAATAACTTTTAAACAACCAACATCTAAACAATTGCTCACCGGATTTTTTTGTCTTGTACCTGTGACCAGAGGTCTCACAATCTGCAAATACAGTTCTTGATACTGGCCAAAAAAACTAAAAGTAAAAGTAGAAGTACTGATTCAACTACTTTACTGAAGTCTGAAAAAAATGTAAAAATATATATTTCACTTTTTCAATTATATACCAGTGGCATAGCCAGTTGGTTAGCACATTCACCTCACAGTTCAGAGGGCGTGGGTTCATGTCCTTCATGTTGGCAGCCATGGAACAATGGTTAAGATCATTGCCTGCCACCCTCTGCGACCTAGGTTCAAGCCCCTGAGCAGACTGTTTGCCAATATCCTGTGGACTCACGGCTCTGGTGTCCTTGAGCAAGACACTGCTCCCCGGGTGCTTCAGCTGCTCCCTGTTCTAGTGTGTTCCACTAACAAGTGTGTGTGTTCACTGTGATGGGTAAAATGAAGAAAACAAATTTCGTGTGCATGCATGCATGCATGCATGCATGTTCATGACAATAAAGGTGGTTCTTCTTCTTCTGTGGAGTTTGCACGTTCTCTCGTGCTTGAGTCTATTTTTCTGGATGTTCCGGTTTCCTCTCACATTCCAAAAACATGCCTGTAAGTTTAGTTACAGACTCTAAATTGTTGTGAGTATGAATGTTTGTTTGTCTGTGGTTGTCTATATGTTCTCTGCAATTTGCTTGTGACTAGTCAAGTGTGTACCCAGGCTCTTTATCTGTAGTCAGTTGGGATAGGCTACAGCACACCTGCGACCCGAAAGAGAATATAAAATGGATGGATACATTACACCTTTGGATAATTTGGCACAACAACAAAATTACTCGCACAAAATAGTTTTCCTCTTATCATCTTCCATCGTGCTCGTACTGAGAAGAAAAATAATTCACTGGACACTCCATCAAGGGGGTGGGCAACTAATTTTCCAAAGGGGCCATGAGAGAAAGTTGCCTTTTTTTAGATGGTGACATCATCCGTGGGGGTTAAAAAACATTAAAAGCCTATAACGCAAGAAGTAGAAAATACAATAATACTGTTTTGAAATGTCAGGAGTAAAAGTAATTGTATCAGAAAAATAAATACTCAAGTAAATATACTTAAAAATCTAATTAAGTACAGTCACAAAGTATTTGAACTTCCTTACTATCCGCCACTGCTTGTGACATGCAAGAATAAAGTTCTCTTTTCCAAAATAACTTTCTGACTGCCCCTCAAGTTCTGAAAATGATCAGATGACAACTCAAACACTGGTCCAACACCATGGTCACTGCGATACTCCGAGGGCTGACTGGGTTGGGCAGCTGAGAGCCCTCTGTTAACCCACTGCTGGTGTACCAGCCACCGGGCGTGGGGGGCTGCAAGCTCCTGGTGTAAATGAGGTATGCCCGTCCTCTGAACTTTTCCTGCTGTGCCGTGTGGTTGCCGTGACTGCTGTTTCCCTGGGTACCAATCGTACCGCACAGGACATAAGCTATTACATATTCGTTTGGGAGTTGGACCCAAATCTTTTGAGTAGATCACTACACTCTGTAATAATAATAATAATAATGCATTAGATTTGCAGTATATAGTGCTTTACTAGACACTCAAAGACGCTTTAGAATTTCATGCATTGTTCATTCAGTCCTCAGTCACAACCCTGGTAGTGGTATGTTAATTGTGTAGCCACAGCTGCCCTGGGGCAGTCTGACGGAAGCGTGGCTGACATTCTGCACCAACGGTCCATCCGAACACCACCAAACATCCAACATTCATTCATAGGCAACGTGGGTTAAGTCTCTTGCCCAGGGACACAACAACAACACGTGTTCGGGCGGGGATACAAACCGGTGACTCTCTGGCAATTCAAAACTCTTACCGTCAGCGCCACGCCCCCGACAACAACGTAACTTTCCTTTGATCCGATTGATCATGATCTTAAATGTATGTACTCTATGTGTCAGCACAGTAATTCAAAGTCAATCGGTCAATAATAAAAACTAACTATACTGTCATTTTCCTGTTCTCTTCCTGCTTTTGTTGCATTCATTTGTATAAATCCTCCTGAAGTATTTAATTTATACTATATTTCTTTGGGCGGCACGGTGGCCGACTGGTTAGAGCGTCAGCCTCACAGTTCTGAGGACCCGGGTTCAATACCCGGCCCCGCCTGTGTGGAGTTTGCATGTTCTCCCCGTGCCCGCGTGGGTTTTCTCCGGGCACTCCGGTTTCCTCCCACATCCCAAAAACATGCATTAATTGGAGACTCTAAATTGCCCGTAGGTGTGACTGTGAGTGCAAATGGTTGTTTGTTTGTATGTGCCCTGCGATTGGCTGGCAACCAGTTCAAGGTATACACCGCCTCCTGCCCGATGACAGCTGGGATAGGCTCCAGCACGCCCGCGACCCTAGTGAGGAGAAGCGGCTCAGAAAATGGATGGATGGATATATTTCTTTGTGGGTGGCACAGTTGCCTACTGGTTAGCACATCTGCCTCACAGTCCTGAGGACCCGGATTCAAATCCAGCCTCACCTGTGTGGAGTTTTCAGGTTCTCTCCGTGCCTGCGTGGGTTTTCTCCGGGCACTCAGGTTTCCTCCCACATCCCAAAAACATGCATGGTAGGTTAATTGAAGACTTTAAATTGCCCCTAGGTGTGAATGTGAGTGCGAATGGTTGCTTGTTTAGATGTGCCCTGCGATTAGCTGGCAACCAATTAAGGGTGTACCCCACCTCTCGTCCGAAGATGGCTGGGATAGGCTCCAGCACGCCCGCGACCCTAGTAAGGATAAGCGGTACGGAAGATGAATGAATTAATGTATTTCTTTGTGATGGTTAAATAGTGTAGTATTTTAAATTCAAATTGTTTGGTTGGTGCAGAATCCACAGTCATGACATTATACAAAAAAAAAACAATAAAAGCATCCTTCTTGCTTAAGAAACTTTAACAAATATGTACAGTACATATACAAGTCTGAATTTGTGATTTTAATGCAGCAGCAATTTTAATGGGGCTCTTAGCATATAATCTCGCACTTGGGAGGGGGGGGGGGTGTTGTCAAAGACTGATATGAGGAAAATCCTTTTGTGGGATTGACACCTAACAATGAAAACCGAAAAAAAAACCATGGAAAAAAGGCATCAAATGGAGGTTTTGAAATATGTCATAAGCACAGGCGTGCACATACACAGTACATTGTGTACAGGCCAAGCTTTGAGGTAAAACCGGCTCAGATGCTAAAGGCATTGAGACAGAGACCACACTGGTAATAGGAGCAAAATCTCTGATGATTGTCTTCGCCCAGTCATTGTGGGAGCATCATTAGGGAACCCAAGTATTATCTGCATAATCCAGCTATCGTTTACACCCACACTTTGATGCAGTTCGCTGAATACATTACGGACATGGAGAATTAGGTGATAATAATGCCTGGGGGGGTAATGATGATGACTAGAGAAATTTAGAAAACTGAAAATGTTACTATGGCTACTAAACATTGATGCATGTACGCAAATAACATGCATACATACATTTATACATACATACATATATACATGCATAAAGTACACGCATGCATGCAGACATGCTTGCGTTTAGCCTAGCTCTCCAATGAGCTGCACGGATGCCATAGAAGCGCCACCACGGAAGCGTAAAAGGTGTCATCATTGGAGAAGGCACCCGCGGCACAGCAGCAAATTTAATGGGAGAAAGTTTATCCAACACAAGCTAGAGCGGCTAGGTAGCCAGCAGACTAAGTAGCAGCAAGCTAGCTGGTAAGGCATTAGCTTTGGTCCAGTCCATAAGATTTATGGCACCTACGACGAGAGCAAAAAAGCCCCGGGATTCTACCTGTGGCCAAGGTACAGCGAGGGATCCTCGTTAAAGTAAGCCATCTTAACCTAAAAAGAAAACATATTCTGTACGGAGTCACGGCAGCTAGAATGTGTCAGTCAAAACTTCCCAGCGTCCTCTCTTACTGGTTCAATAGATAGTTTTCAAATAATCAAATTGAATTTTTCATAAGTTGGGCTATTATTTCGGAATAGTACAGTATAAGGAGTAACAATTCGATTGTGATTCGGTAGTCATTTGTTACTGTCAATACAAATAGAGACTCGGTTTTTAGGGACTGAGTCCAACCACTACTACCTACCTCCCTACCTATCTACTTACCTATCTAGAGTACATATATACACATTTTCTATACCGCTTGTCCTCATTCCAGTTACAGATGAGCTGAAGCCTACCCAGCTGACCTTGGGAGAGGTAGGGTGCACCCTGGATAGGTTGCCAGTCAATCGCAGGGCACATCCAGTATTGACAGAACCATTCACCCTCACCTCCACACTTATGGACAATTTAGTCTTCAAATAGCCTATCTTGCATGTTTTTGGAATGTGGGAGGAATCTGAACCCACACAAGCATGGGGAGAACATGCTACCAAGCCCAGCAGGAAATGTATTGGAAACATTATATTTATGAAACAATCTAACCAAAAAGTCAATTAACTAAGTGTACTAAATATAACTCAGAGCGCTACAAAAACAATCCTAATTTGGTTCATAACTGGGTTGCATATGACTACTTGTTCCCACCCCCTATACCTTAATTCTGCCATGAAACATTCATGCATTATTGTTATCATTGATAAATAGCCTGTCTTGATAGGTTTACGTGTGGGTGAAATATATCAAACAGCAAAACTTTAATAAAGTGTTTTCAAATGTTCACGAACAAGGAAAGACAATCTTATTGTTGGAAACATAACCTCTTGGGTGAGGTAACAACTATTCTTTAATTTTTTGTTTGAACTGTGAAATGTTTTAATCGATACAAATTCACCATCAAGCCATCCATTTTCTTTCCCGCTTATCCTCGGGCATGCTGGCGCCTATCCCAGCTATCTTCGGGCGAGAGGCGGGGTACACCCTGAACTGGTCCCCAGCCAAATGCAGGGCACATATAAACAAACAACCATTCACACTCACATTCACACCGATGGGCAATTTAGAGTCCTCAATCAACCTACCATGCCTGTTTTTGGAATGTGGGAGGAAACCGGAGTATCCGGAGAAAACCAACGCAGGCACGGGGAGAACATGCAAACTCCACACAGGCCAAGATATGAAACCCGGTCCTCAGAACTGTGAGGCAGATGTGCAAACCGGTAGCCCACCATGCCGCCATATTATTATTATTATTATTATTATTATTATTATTATTATTATTATTATTATTATTATTATTATTATCTATCCAGCCATCCATTTTCCGTACCACTTATCCTCACTGGAGTCACGGGCGTGCTGGAGCCTATCCCAGCTATCTTTGGGCGAGAGGCGAGGTACACCCCAAACTGGTCGCCAGCCAATCGCAGGGCACATAAACAAACAGCCATTCACACTCACATTCACAGCATTGGGCACTTTAGAGTCTTCCATTAACCTACCAGTCGGTTACCTTGCCACATTATTATTATTATTATTATTATTGTTATTGTGCTTCGTAGTAGTAATAGTAGTCATAGTAGTAGGAGTAGTTGTGTTGGCATTGTTGTCAAAGTGTGGAACATGTGCTCATGTTTTTGCAGCATGTACTGTACATGGATTATGCATGTAAGGTTGACAGGGCAGAGGAGACAAATTAAAGAGGGGAAAGGTGGAAGCAAGAGTGCATTGGATGTGAAGCCACATGCTGCACAAAAGGTGATTAAAATAAACCCCCAGCCGTGTAGTAGATTGGGATGTTGGGAAAATGGAATGAGCCTATCACCATATGTTACACTGTGGTGACTTTACACGCCCTTGTAGTTAAAAGAATACATAAAATCCCCAGGTGTCTGGCACCGTTTTATTTGCAGTACATTTGTGTCACTCAATACAAGGCCATGTGTACATTTTGAAAGCACACTTCTCGCTAGACTTCTCATTGATTCACCAGCACACTGTAATTAGATCCAAATGAAATATCTGGCCTTACACTAAGAAGTGATTTTAATATAAAGTACATGCTTTCATTAGAATACCTAAGGAATTATAGTCCCCAAAAACCCTCATCAGAATTACAAGTTGTAGACTGTTTTAGGAGGCGGCTCTGTCTCATAAACATGCTCATCACCGCCCCCTTTTGTGGAATGTGCTGATGCCCCACGTCTTAAAAGCAAGTATCTTTCAGTTTCTGTTCAGACACCACAAGAGACTTTTCTTCCAAAAGGGGAACAAACATGACTGTAACGATGTTTTCTGGTGTTATAGGAAACATTTGGAAACTGTAGAGACTCCCTCCCATGGGCAATAAAAGAAGGTGATATTCACCCATCCGAAGAGAACCGCGGTTGCACAAAGCTGGCACTGAATGGACGAGCTTTTTCTTGCCCTGATTCTCACTCATGGAAATAGTACTTCATCGCCAAGCTGCCAAATTACTTGTTATTTTAGTGTGTAGGTCCGCGTATGTGGCGCATGCTGTGCTTAGCCCCTTCAATCCCACCCCATTGACAACTTTGCTGAACAATCGAGGATGCGTCGCTTATCAGACGCTAACACTGATAGCACTGTTAGCGAACACTAATCTGTACTTCAAACACCACATCTTATTTTAGCTTTTAGGTTTGACAATAGTGTTTACATTTAGTCTATCGAATGCTTGAAAGTGGCGAATCTTCCTCAATCTAGCTGCCAAGGCATGGATGGAGATTTCCGGTGATGTGTGCTGATAAACTTGGCTAAACTGAGAACTGATAGCTCACGGACACACGGAAATAGGCAGCTCACCAAACAGTTACTTGGTCGTGTAATTTCCGAAACTCCAGAGATCCAACTATTGAATCTAAGCACATAAAAAAGCTAATTTGACGTGCCATATTTTGTAATACTATCTCCCGCAGAATGACTTATACCTGAGCCTTTTAGCCTTGCTAAAGCATACTTTTTTTAGATATCAGAAAAGGAATGCACATACCGGTTGCTGAATTGCATGACGAATGATGTCAATGTTGTTGTTTTGATGTTGATTTGGAAGATGGCTGCACTTCCCTTTAATGCAAATAAAAAAGATAAGACATTGGATGTGCATTCAGCAATTGTGCTGAATACCTAAAAACAACTCTGTTATTATGACTGTGATGAGCACATCACATTTGAAAACAACAGTTTTGCTGACTTGTCTCAAAGGAGCCATTCTCCTTGTGTGCACCAAGTGACCCTGAGTGAAAAACTAAGAGTTTTGATTGAACCCTTGCAGCAAATTGTGATTCATAATCCATTAGTAGCAAACATGCTACAGCTGCAATGTACAGGGAAAACAGCAAATGGGCCTCAATGGGAAGAAAGGATATTCACAAAACAGACTATTATTCATCCATCCATTTTATATAACACTTGTCCTAGACCTCAAAGTAAAAGACAGACAACAACCTTAGCTGGTCACCAATCAATTACATAGCACACCCACTACCCGCTTTCATAGCGCATGAAGTCGGCTTTGTGAACCACTACACTATCAGTGACATATTAGACAATTGGTAACTTTTTGAATTTTTGAGTTTTTGAGGAAAATGATGCTCTGTGGGTGATGGTTGTCAAAGAGCAGGTACGAAAACAACAATACATTCTCTTTGATGTCTTCCCGAGTGACATTAATGTTTCTGTCCACAGAGTTGATGTGTTCAGTGAGCAAATCTGCTTCGCAGGCTTTAATCTAAACCGAAGTGCCATCAACATATCTGAAGAAATGGCTGGGTTTAGTAGTCCATAACTTTCTTTCGACTGATTCAATGTAAAAGTTGGCCACAACCTTTTTGATTAGAAAAAAAAAATTGTTAAATTGCAAGTAAGTCGTCCTAAGGCAACCCAAGAGCAAGTTGGAGTCTATCCCAGTTGACTGTGGGCGAAAGGCTGACGACATTGCGAATGGTTGCCAGTCAAATTACAAGGACCCTGTCAAGACATACAACCTTTGACACTTGCATTCACACCGTGAGAGGGAACTGAACCCAAGCTGCCTGATCAAATGTCAGGTGCATGCATAAACTCTACATCATCACCACATACCGCATAAGCCACTTCTCACAGTTCTTTTCATACTATTAATTCATAGTTTTCGATAGCATGTGCACATATGGAAATTGATAGCACCCAGAGTGGGTCATTAATTTTTAGTGTGCCACACAGGCTTAAGATTACCATAAAATGTAAGAAGAGGTATCTGTATACTGAGACCAATCACACGTTAGAGGAAATGATGAGACATCAGCCAACTAGGACTTGCATCTCTCTGATTGATCTGAACTGAATCTCTGATCATGAAATGATCCATTTAGACACACATACGATAAAACTGCAGGATTTATATCCAATCATCAATTTTCTGCAACACTTGTCCTTATTAGGGTTGTGACTAGAGCCTAATAGAGCTGACTTTGGCTCAGAGGCCATGACTTACCACATGGACTGGTTGCCAGTCAATCATAGTCAACAACAACCATTCACAGCTGTTGACAATTCAGAGTTTTTAATTAACCAACCATGCATGTCTTTGGAATTTTGAAGGAAGCTGTAGTAATTGGAGAAAAATGTGTGTTTATATATGTCTAGCATGTATATATCTCCATAAAAACGAACAGCCAGAGAGAGATGTGGTGTGGTGGGAGGTTGAGGTGGTGTATATTTTGCTGGCTTGATTTCCAGGTGCTCAGATTACATCCTCAAGGATCAGTTCAGCAATACTTCCAATCATTCCACTACTTTGGCCCAGAGTGAGTACTTGGCTTTTTCATTCTGAATTTTCGGAGCCAACTCTCAGCTTAGGCTTTGCACACTGAGGGTTGTTGCTTGTATCCTGGCTGATGTAAATATGCAGGTCACTGTGATTTGCTATGGTTTGGTCAAGAGGGAGGTTCTGAGGCCCATAATAAGGAAAACTGGCAACATGCAAATTAGCAGTTTGTTTCCCTCAGTGAATATTTGACTTGAGGCTGAAAAATGACATATTTTTAATCAGAAAATAATAATAGTTTGAAAATAATTTAGAATTGATTAATCCTATTAAAAGATGTTTTCATTATATTACGTTATATTGGTGAGTCCATTTATCATTTGGATCTTGGTACATAAACACAGCACTCATTTTGGCTTGATACAGTCTGGAACCATAAATCTAAACTCTATTTCCATTACTTCAGAGTCTAATATTCATGTTCCATATCAAATTGCAGTTCATTTTTACCAAACTAGGGGCATTAATAGTTAATGGATCACTTTGCTGATTTTGGTGTAGCTGGTATGCGACCAATTCCCACTCAATGTTTCTTTCACAATCACTCTGCGATTGACAGCTAAAGGTGACCAGACTCCTCAATTCAAGTTTACTGCTATTCTTGCAGGTTTAAATGTTGTCAGCAGTTTGAACTTATTGAGACATTACTTTAGAGTAACAACGAAAGGTGTTTAATACACTAGTAATAAAAGAAAAAACATGAATGTACACTGTAAATGAAACTAGGTTTACTGTCAATTCACACCACCCTCATGTAGGGTTGTGATCACATCACACAGTATTCATTTGTTTTCATGTTTTCACGTGTGACAGTTAACTATGTTGATGCATGAAGTCAATGTCTTTTTTCTCTCTCTTGTTTGGTTGCACTTTAAGCTCCCCTGTAATAATAATTTATCTCTAAGCTCTGGACAGTACACGTAGTGAACATGTTGATATAATAATTTCCATTTCAACAAACACAAAGCTTTGTATAAATGTATTTTGTAACTAATTGGATTTTGGGGAGATTGATCCCAGTGACTCAAAAGTGGTGGGTTACATAGATGCCTGTACAATGGGTCATAATTAAGATCTCTCTCGATTATATTTGTGCTATGTCTGTTGCCAATAAATCCTTAAGTAGTGTGTGCTGGTGCAGGGAAATGCTTTTCAATACTGCATGTTGCAAGCCTAAATCAATATGATACCATTTTCCTCTTACTGAGAGATTGGCGAATACAAACAGCAAAATAATAAAACTACATTTTCATGACTGCTGTTTGAAAGCTTGCATAGGCAGACCACTTTCAGAAGTCACTCAGCTACCAGGCTAAAAATGACATTTGTCGAATGTTTTTATATATATATATATATATATATATATATATATATATATATATATATATAATAAGTATAAGTAAATTTATGTCCAACAGTCTTTTGTCTTCATTTCATGGCGTTGGTCTTGGCTCCCTAGCTTCCAGTCATGTGTGGATTAATTTTTTGGGTGGTTCTATCAGATTCCAGCTTCTATTTGTTGCCACGTCAATATAATTTGCCCAGGGCCTTCAGTGTCATAAATGCTGGCCTATGCCAGATACAGACAATGGTAATGTCTGTTTATTATTTCAACCAATCAGATTTCAGATTCAATAAACAGGGCTACCAAGAAGGCTCCGAGTGATGTTGGGGCCATCCTTGATTGGTTGATTAGAGCAAAAGCTGCCCAAGATGGCCAATGGAACAGGAAGAGAAATCGACTTGGTGGCCTACATTAAACATTTTTAAGATGGATAGTTCAAGAAAGGTGGAGATCATGGGGAAAGGTCGACCAACACCGTTGCTGGTTGTCTGCTTTTGGAGAAAGCATTTAGTCGGTACTTTCAGAGCAATACACAATGAGCTCTATTATACAGCTAGTTTAAAGTCATAAGCAGAAGTACAGGGGGTGGATTCTATCTATAAATCAGCATCTCTGGTGAGAACAGTATATTTTATTTGAGGTTTTTTTGTTTTTGTCATGTTATTAGACAAATATAGGCTTGATTGGCTATACACTGGGGCGAGTCAAATCCGCCACTTCCTCACTGTCTGCAGTGAGACTGTATATGGCCACAAAGTCATTTATTTTCATCTTTATCATTTAAGTGCTTTAAACTTGTATTCGGTTGTTATGGATTTGTGTAATATTGTTTGAAGGAGTCTAATTTACGTAATTTGCGCGTATGTGACGTTCAAGTGAAAAGTGAAGCTGCCAGGCAACCGTTAACCGTTTGCTGCTTAAATGTTGCTGTCGTAACATGGTTTTGATAGAATAGAACAGAATAGAATATAATGCCTTTTCTTGTCACTATACAAAGATTTGCTTTGAAAAGTGTACTTCTATATTTGAAAACAACACACACACAAAACTATACATGTATTCATGAAGAGATAGGAATTGTATTCAAGGGAAAAACTGAAATAAAAGAGAAGTCACACAATTTTTTAATTTGAATTTCAATATAGTATTTTTCATGAGTCCCCTATAAAGGGTTCAATCTATGAAATGTACCCACATTTAACTAAGCATTTATTTGTTTTGTTTCATTTTCATTTGAGTATTATTGTTAATTGAAATGTCATGTGATTTGTGCATGGGTGGTAATGTATATATATATATATGGGTACGGAAAGTATTCAGACCCCCTTTAATATATTATATGTTATAACTATTTGTTATATTGCAGCCATTAGCTAAAATTGTTTAAGATAATTTTTCCCTCATTAATACACACACCCCATATTAACAGAAGAAAAAAAAACGGAATTGTTGTAATTTTTGCAGATTTATTAAAAATGAAAAACTGAAATATCACACAGCCATAAGCATTCAGAGCCTTTGCTGTGATGCTCATATTTAAATTGGGTGCTGTCCATTTCTTCTGCTCATCCTTGAGATGGTTCCACACTTGCATTGGAGTTCAGCTGTGTTTGATTATACTGATTGGACTTGATTAAGAAAGCCACACACCTGTCGATATAAGATCTTACAGCTCACAGTGCATGTCAGAGCAAATGAGAATCATGAGGTCAAAGGAACTGCCTGAAGAGCTCCGAGACAGAATTGTGGCAAGGCACAGATCTGGCCAAGGTTACAAAAAAAACGTCTGCTGCGCTTAAGGTTCTGAAAAGCACAGTGACCTCCATAATCCTTAAATGGAAGACGTTTCGGATTACCAGAACCCTTCCTAGAGCTGACTGAGCAATCGGGAGAGAAGACCCTTAGTGAAAGAGGTAAAGAAGAACCCAAAGATCACTGTGGCTGCTCTCCAGAAATGCAGTCGGGAGAAAGTTCTAGAAAGTCACCCATTGTCATGAACGGAACAGAGGATAGGACCCAAAAATGCACGACTCCAAAACAAATGGACAGCTTCCAAAAAGAGAGGTTTAATAGACGGGCATAGGTCGGTACACAGGCAGGCAATCCAAGAAAGGCAACAGTATCCAAAAACATGAGGCAAAGAGGCAAGGTCGATAATCGGAACAGGGTCAAGTCTTACTGTGAATCTGTGATGTGGAAACAAGGAATGCTGGAACGCGACGACAAGGTACAACGAACTGGCAACGAGAGGGAATGAGACACGAGGTTAAATACAAGGGGTAATTAGGTTGAACGAGGCACAGGTGGTGAAGATGCTCACAGGAGCAGGTGTGTGTGGAACAGGGGGGAGGACAAAACCCGGAACACACACACATGACACCCATCACTGCAGCCCTCCACCAGTCGGGGCTTTATGGCAGAGTGGCTCGACGGAAGCCTCTCCTCAGCGCAAGACACATGAAAGCCCACATGGAGTTTGCGAAAAAAAACACCTGAAGGACTCCAAGATGGTAGGAAATAAGATTATCTGGTCTGATGAGACCAAGATAGAACTTTTTGGCCTTAATTCTCAGCGGTATGTGTGGAGAAAACCAGGCACTGCTCATCAACTGTCTAATACACTCCCAAAAGTAAAGCTTGGTGGTGGCAGCATCACGCTGTGGGGGTGTTTTTCAGCTGCAGGGACAGGACGACTGGTTGCAAACAAAGGAAAGATGAATGTGCCCAAGTACAGGGATATCCTGGACGAAGACATTGCTCAGGACCTCAGACTGGGCCAAAGGTTCACCTTAAGACAAAACAATGACCCTAAGCACACAGCTAAAATAACGAGGGAGTGGCTTCAGAACATCTCCGTGACTGTTCTTGAATGGCAGAGCCAGAGCCCTGACTTAAACCCAACTGAGCATCTCTGGAGAGACCTTAAAATGGATGTCCGCCAACGTTCACCATCCAACCTAATAGAACTGGAGAGGATCTGCAAAGAGGAATAGCAGAGGATCCCCTAATCCAGGTGTGAAAAACATCATTCCCAAAAAGACTCATGGCTGTATTAGCTCAAAGGGCTTCTACTAAATACTGAACAAAGGGTCTGAATACTTATGGCTGTGTGATAATTCAGTTTTTCACTTTTCACTTTTTTAATAAATCTGCAGAAATTTCAACAAGTCTGTTTTTTTCTGTTAATATGGGGTACTGTGTGTACATTAATGAGGAAAAAAATTAACAAATGATTTTAGAAAATGGCTACAATATAACAAAGAGTGAAAAATTTAAGGGGGTCTGAATACTTTCCGTACCCCATACCCATTTCCAAGACTGCATAAGAAAATACTAGTGTCTCTGCTGTTATTAATAGAATTATACATGAAAATGACCAATAAATTTAATGTAAGACTTGCCAAGAAATAGCTCTCAGCAGGAAATGTGCCAATACAGCAGTCGCAGAATACTTACAGTATGTAAATTAACAAACTTGAATCACAAACATAATAAAACAACCTTGAACCAAAATCTAGCTACTATGTGTAATAAGAAACATTCAGACCAAACTTGTCACAGCTGTGCTACCCACCTTTTTCACAGAATCCATGATATGGGTGTTGACTGGGGTCAGCCATTATTATTATTAGTAATTTGTGAATCTATCGAATTCATGATTCTTTATTTTTTATTTATTTTTTTTGCAATGGGTGCCACAACTGTATGTATGGCTATTTCTCACAATGTGCTGTATTTATGAATACAATGATCAAGCAGGGAAATGTATATAATGAAAATGAATACAGTGTGTTATTTGTTATATAAACCAGCCATAGCATATTACATGGGATTTGAATGTTTGCATACAATGACCAATCAGAGAACTTTACATAATTAACATTGATGGGTGATTCTCCGACTACAGTCAAATTTGGTCATGATATGTTTCAGAAAATCCAACACATATTTTTAGAAATATTTTTATTTGTTCTACTTCATCACAATGTGTAGAAACATTAACTGATAGTGGTTGTAATTAAATAATTTTAGTCTAGTATTCAAAGGAAAGCATCATTTCCATCACACCACAAAAAATTTGTTTTTCAAACAAAATTACTAGCATGACCCATGTTTTCAAAACATTTAATCAAATTTCACACATAGATGTACCCAAATGTATAACTGTACTTATTTTAAGCATTTAAAAGATAATATTTTCTCATCATCTAGATGACAAATACCTTTTTACTATCTTACTGAAGTCTTTCAATCAAGTTTTTACATGACAAAATCATGAGTTTTCCAATCCCAGACATGAATTGTAACCATAACTGCATAATTTTCAAAACTCCAAAATATTATTTGTGAAGCTGTGTTATTATTATTACTTTTGTGTAAATGTATGTGTTGTGGTGGACATGACACATGACATGTTGTGGTCTCAGAATATTTTCAGGTTGGTACCATATTATGTCCTCTCTCGTCTTGTATAATACCTGGATACGGATCCCCATCGTATGTGACCACACACCATTTTACAATCAGCCCCTCATGAAGGTCTGCAATGGGCTGAGCTGTGTTGATAGGTGTGCCTGCTTTCCTTCATCTGTTGTTTGGTTTTGAGCTGAGGGGAAGTGTCCATTTCCATTTTCTTCTTAAGCTGCTCACACCTTTTCTTGTATTTTTTAAAGATCTCTGTAGACCTTTGCCCTCATCTTTGCAACCTTTTTCCTCCCTCTTTTCTGTGTATAGTGTTTGGGTTCAGGCAGTTGAGGTGTATCAGGTGGTTCGGTGGGGCTGGAGTTGCCCAATGAGACATAATGCGGGTCAACACCAATGTCCTCTGGTGACAGTGGTGGTGTAGTTGCAGCCATAAAACTCCAAACTACAGCCAGTGTTTTCCTTTTTATTGCATCTGTTTTGTTGTTCGCCATTGTCTTCTAACTTTTCTTTTCTCCCTGTGTGTCAATTCAGTGACAGATTTGACAACTCTTGGCATTTAAGCGGCTCTGATTTGATCTCTTTAGATCTCTCTGCTGTGGTCTCGTGTGCCATCTAAAAAACAGATGGTGTCACATTTAAGTATTTCTTCTTTCTTGTAGTTTGTGTATATACAAAGTATGAAATAGTGTATAAAGTATTTTGCATACTTGAATACACAGTGTTTTAAGTGATATAAGCCAAATAAATGCATTTATAACACTAACATTGTAATTTCCAGCAAAACACGTCTTTTCCATCACAATAAATAAAGTGATGGAAATGACTGTTGTGGAAATGACAATATTTAGCATTTCTTTTAAAATCTCATGACATATTAGCATGCTAATCCCTGTTTTAGAGTTAGCATAAAATATAGTCAAAAAACAATATAAAATGGTATTTTTCTCATTATTTGTACATTCAAAGCAAATATGAGGTGTTTGGAAATGACGATCAATAAACCTGCTCTTGGTTTTGCAAAACTTTGCCTTGATTTCTTTCCTCTTCCCCTTCCTTCCAAGGAGCTAACACTGCTATCCTCCCATGAGCTCTCCTGTCACATGACAACTGATGTGGTTGCAAGTAGACAAAGGTTAAAAAAATTACAGTGATCCCGAGGGACAGGTGTTCTTTTTATGAAACATAAATAAAATACTAATATATCTTTCAAGCACATGATATTTTTCATTAAAATAAGGAATTTCTGTGCCATTTGTCAATAAAGTTAGTTGAATCAAATTTAGTCTTATGAGGAACTGAGAGTCCAAAACCTGGCCAAGGGACAATGTTTTTGTCGCATGTGGATGACTGGTTAGAGCATCTGACTCATAGTTCTGAGGACCGGGTTTCAATCCCCGGCCCCGCCTGTGTGGAGTTTGCATATTCTCCCCGTGCCTGCGTGGGTTTCCTCCCACATTCCCAAAACATGCATGGTAGGTTAATTGAAGACTCTAAATTGCCCGTAGGTGTGAATGTGAATGTGAGTGCGAATGGTTGTTTGTTTGTATGTGCCCTGCGATTGGCTGGCGACCAGTTCCGGGTGTATCCCGCCTCCTGCCCGATGATAGCTGGGATAGGCTCCAGCACTCCCGCGACCCTTGTGAGGATGAGCGGCTCAGAAAATGAATGGATGGATGGATAAATTTTTTGTAAGTTCGCCTTTGTGTCTTGTAAGTGCAGCATGAATAAAAAATGACAAACTTGTTTTTGTTTTTCTTATTTCTGCCTGGGTCACAAATTCTTTGATAGTTGGAGAATCACCATGATACAGATGTCATGCTGATGACTATTTCTGTGCCTTTAGACAGTAATTAGATCAGCGGACACTGATGCATGCATACATACTCTGTTATATTTAATAAGGGGACTTGGCGGCGTGTAAGTTGTCTGGAGAAAAAAAAATGGTGTTGTTATGTCTGTTGCAATAGAAGAATGGTGTACATCCTTTTCGATGACAAAGTGAGGGAAATCATGTTAGACTGTCTAACATGATCATTTGCAACATCATAAAAGGAAAAGCATCATACGAATAAATACACGGGGCCAGGAAACAAACTTGCCACCAGCAACACCTCATTAGACTTCTTCTGTCAGGAAAATAATTCCCATTAGTCTGGGATCGTTTAACATGATACATGTACAAGGGGGTGCCTGAGATCACATATTGTTATGCCGTGCAGCTAAGCAACAATGCAACTTGATGTGTCTAAGTGTCATGCAAATCTACTGTTAAAGGTGAACGCATAATACACCATCTACAGTTAACGCTTTTATTAGATACTGCACCTTTATCTGTGGTAGAGAAGGCTGTGGTCGCCACAAAACAAAAACAAAAAAACTGGGTGGCAGGACCCAGGGGTTTGTCTGATTCACCCACAGTACCTTAAAGCTCTGGTGTGGATGGTGTCCTGGTTCACATGTCTCTTTAAAATAGTCAGAGACAGTTTCTATGGACAGGGAGACTGCCGTGGTGGTCCTTTATGAGGAGGAGGGCAGAGAGTGCTTTCAAGCAACAGGGCAATCACATCTACGAGCCTCCCAGGGAGACTATTCCAGAGTACTAGTGAGGAGAGTCAAGCATCGATTGAACCTCAGATTCAAGAAGAACAATAGTGTTTTTTCGTCCTTGACATTGAACAATGGACAATCTTTGCACCCTCAATAGGGGATTACTGGAAATGGAAAAAGGCATTTACTGCACCTGTGTCCGCACAGTGTTCTGCGGGGAGTGCACCAGGAGAATAGGTTCTCGGACTTGGTACTATGAGTCGTGTAATTGGAGAAGGAGATTGATTTGCATTGCCAACAGTAAATCGAAGCTGTTCACGGTGGATGTTGGACTCCCATGTTACGGTACTCATCTGTCATTGGGTCTGTTAATTATTTGAAGTTGCAGCCAAAGTATGGAATGTGTATAGGTTGGTGAACTATGCGGTCATGTTTTCACAGCAGGGTGTTTGGACTTATCATTACAGCCTGGGGACTTGCGCTAAAGGGATCCAGTGGAAGTGACTCAGGTATTTCAGATGCCTACTGTGAATCTCCCTGGTGTTATTGCACAGACCTGCTACCGAGGTAATGTTGCTACTTAAAAATATATTACACTAAATCATCATTAACACTAAAATAAAGACCAACAGATATTTTCATTGGTGTTATCTGCAGTAATTTAGAATACAGCATACTTGTATGAACATTTAAAATGATATTAGATGCTCACAGTAATAGCTGTAAGTTTATGCCACTAAATTGTCTCAAGACAATTTTTGACACACTTATTCATGTAATTTCTTTTTTGGTCATGTCCAACTGATACCATGTTTTGATCTCACATGATCAAGCCAGTGTTGCTTGGCAACCACATCCAAATAGGCTTTGTACTATGGACCTCTCTCTTACTGTGTTTCCCATAAAAGACAGTAGCGACCCTCATGAACAAGCTGCTTTATCCCATTTTATTCCATCCCTGATCTTGAACAGCATTTCCTTTTCTGCATTGCCATTCAAGTGAAAATGTAAAAATATATATATTAAAATATATACATAGTCCCCTCCATAAGTATTGGAACGGAAAGGTCAATTGCTTTGTTTTTGTTGTATACTGAAGACATTTGAGTGTCAGATCAAAAAATGAATATGAGACAAAAGTTCAGAATTCCAGGTTTTATTTCATGGTATTTACATCTAGATGTGTTAACAACTCAGCACAGAGCACCTTTTGTTTAAAGCCACCCACTTTTCAAGTGAGCAAAAGTATTGGAACAGACATTAAATTAACTTAAAGTGAATTCCGTTTTGAAGTGTGTTATTATGAAAATAAAGCATTATTTATTATTTGCAATAATCAGTACCGTATCATACATCTGTACCACAATCCTCTCTGTCCAATGGGAGGAGCAACCAACCTTTTCCCCTTTTTTATACTCAAATTTTATCAACTTCTTTGAGAAGTCACAAATTAATGAGGATTTATTTTTTTCTTCAGGAACACAAGTAATCAAGGTGTGGGGGTGCTCCACTGTTGTTATCAGTATGATGCTTGATATAAAAATGAGAGACATAAAGACATAATTAGTCAACCTGACTAATTCCTAAAAAAAAAATAGAGAGGGGAAGCAACAGGCCTCCCTGAATTTTTCCTTCCATGTCAGCAGTGTGATCCTCATCCCAGAGACCTTTAACCAGCATCTGTCAGTTATGTATTATGTTGTTTGGTTTTCATAGCCAGTCTGTAGCTTCAGGTGGAAAATAGTCGGGTTACATTTGTGTGAAAGACAGCCTAAAGTGACATGTCAAATTAAATTTCAATGTTAGGTGACAGGCAGGATTTTGGATGAAAGGCAGTGAGGAAGGTTCCGTTTCTCTCATGGACTTTTGGACATCACATGTCTGACAGCTTGGAAATGTCTCATTATTTTTTTGCTTAGAAATATTAACAAGCTCCCTTTACCACAAATAAGAAATGCATTTAACAGCAACTGCAAGATGTAATGTAATGTAACCACAAATGTACTCACTCAGTTTTAAATCTGGGCCTGTTTAGTTGAAAACAAAGCTGATGTACTAGCAGGAATTGAAAAAGACAATCTCCGAAAGGTGCCCTTCCATCATTTTTTTAAATTTTATTTATAATCTTTGATGTGCTTTTACCGGGTTTACAGGATAATTTCGGTTGAAAATTCATGCTATTCTAGTTGGTCTTTTCTGCCTGGCATTTGAGATTTGTCATAAATACACTACGCTAGATACGCCAGCGGGTATCTAGTGTAGACATGCCTACATGGCAGCCATGTTGGCAGGGGGCGACATTCCCATAGAAGGTAAGGCATGGACAGTGAAATTAAGTCGTAACTATTTTTTTTATTTTTCAACCGATTTTCATGAGGGTTACTGTTTTGTCAATGCAAAAGCAAATGCTATCAATACACAATATTTGAAAAATTTCAACAAACAAAATGATCAAAATGATTAAACGAAATGCACAGCAAATTGACCAACAGACCAATTCATCTTTGAAATGACAATGTGACGTTCCACTTTCAGATTTTTATTTTTATTTTTTGGAACAGAAAATCCGGATTGGTTTGTTGTGCCAAAATCAACCAATCCATTAGAAAAGAAACAGTCAAAAGAAAACAAATTTCCCCATGTTATTATGGAAGAAGGCCCTTTTCCCTCCTTAGTTAAAGTCAATAAGCAATAAACTTAAATTTTGTATTTCATTCCTTAATCATTGTGTGTTTTCACTTATTTCTATATTGCACTATTTTTGTTTTTAACCACAAGCTTGAAAACCTTTATTGGCTGTCAGATAGTTACAGTACTACGCCACAAGACACGTGACAAGGCTAAAAATAAACTAGCTTGTGGATTCATACGCGACAGTGTCTTTTGCGGAGCCAATCAATGACGTCATTGATCGGATCGGTGAATTATGACATGAAAGCCAATCAGCGGATCAGCAAAAAAATTATCATTATCGGCTGATACCAATCAAGCCGATCAGATCGGTGTAAAGTCTAGTTTATACATGCAAGTTTTTACTTGACTTCCTGTTTTAAGCATGTAGCCTCCATTTTTTGAAGGGTACACACCGGAACTCCGCATTTTGGAAAGAAAGGTAACTGCATACAACACCGGTGAAAACGAAAGTAAGATGAGACAACATGAAAGAGTAATGAATGGAACCAAATCCTTTGTAAAACGTTGATTCCTTTACCTACCGACCGATGAGGCACAAGGTTAGTGTTTGTGATACTGTGAGAATTTTGTCCCAATTCATTGTGATGTAAAGTTGCTAGTTTGAAATTTTAGCTCAATGTTAAACTTGTAATGCGACATTTTCTACTTTCTTTCCAGTCTTCTTCTTCTTTTCCATTCGACTTGTCCGCTAGGGGTCGCCACTGCATGTCATCCTTTTCGATGTAAGCCTATCTCCTGCATCCTCCTCTCGAACACCAACTGCCCTCATGTCTTCCCTCACGACATCCATCAACCTTCTCTTTGGTCTTCCTCTCGCGCTCTTGCCTGGCAGCTCCATCCTCATCATCCTTCTCCCAATATACTCACTATTTCTCCTCTGGACGTGTCCAAACCATCGAAGTCTGCTCTCTCTAACTGTCTCCAAAACATCTAACCTTGGCTGTCCCTCTGATGAACTCATTTCTAATTTTATCCAACCTGGCCACCCCTAGAGAGAACCTCAACATCTTCATTTCTGCCACCTCCAGCTCTCCTTCCTGTTGTCTCTTCAGTGCCACTGTCTCTAATCCGTACATCATGGCTGGCCTCACCACTCTCTTATAAACTATGCCCTTCATCCTAGCAGAGACTCTTCTGTCACATAACACACCTGCAACCTTCCTCCACCCATTTCAACCTGCTTGGACTCGTGTCTTCATTTCCTTACCACACTCACCATTTCTCTGGACTGCTGATCCAAGTATTTGAAGTCCTCCACCCTTGCTATCTCTTCTCCCTGTAGCCTCACTCTTCTCCCTCAACCCCTTTAATTTATGCACATATATTCTGTCTTACTTCGACTAATCTTCATTCCTCTGCTTTCCAGAGCATGCCTCCACCTTTCGAACTGTTCCTCCACCTGCTCCCTGCTTTCACTGCAGATCACAATGTCATCTGCAAACATCATGGGCCACGTGGATTCCAGTCTATACTCATCTGTCAGCCTATCCGCCACCACTGCAAACAGGAAAGGGCTGAGATCCCTGATGCAGTCCCATCTCCACCTTAAACTCCTCTGTCACACCTACAGCACACCTCACCACTGTTCTGCTGCCCTCATACATGTCCTGTATTATTCTAACATACTTCTCTGTCACTCCAGACCTCCGCATGCAGTACAACAGTTCCTCTCTGGATACTCTATCATATGCTTTCTCTAGATACACAAAGACATAATGTAGCTCCTTCTGACCTTCTCTGTACTTTTCCGTCAACATCCTCAAGGCAAATAATACATCTGTGGCACTCTTTCTAGGCATGAAACCATACTGTTGCTCGCAAATACTCACTTTTGTCCTGAGTCTAGCCTCCACTACTCTTTCCCATAACTCATTGTGTGGCTCGTCAACTTTATTCCGCTATAGTTCCCACAGTATCTAAGCCAGAAGGCGAAGCTCTCGATTTACCGGTCAATCTACGTTCCTACCCTCACCTATGGTCACGAGCTGTGGGTCATGACTGAAAGAACAAGATCCCGGATACAAGCGGTCGAAATGCGTTTCCTCCACAGGGTGTCCGGGCTCTCCCTTAGAGATAGGGTGAGAAGCTCAGTCATCCAGGAGGATCTCAGAGTAGAGCCGCTGCTCCTCCACATCGAGAGTTGGCTGGGGCATCTGATTCAGATGCCTCACGGACGCCTCCCTGGTGAGGTGTTCCAGGCACGTCCCACCGGGAGGAGACCCCGGGGACGACCCAGGACACTACATCTTTCGGCTTGCCTGGGAACGCCTCGGGATCCCCCCGGAAGAGCTGGATGAAGTGGCTGGGGAGAGGGAAGTCTGGGCGTCCCTGCTAAAGCTACTGCCCCCGCGACCCGACCTCGGATAAGCGGTAGAAAATGGATGGATGAATGGATGGGCTTTGCAACAGAGACGTTAGCATGTGACAGAGATTACTGTAAGTAATTTGCCAACACTCTTGGATTTTTCTTTACCTCATTGAGACTTCTACGCTGTGCTCTTGCAGTCATCTTTACAGAACAGCTACTCCTAAGGCAAGTAGCAACAGTGTCGAACTTTCATCATTGATGAACAAACTGTCTTACTGAAGGCTGATGAACATCACGGGTTTTACATATACTTTTGTGACCCCTTTCCAGCTTCATGCAAATTAATATTTCGAAATTGTAGGTATTATGAAAGCTCTTTTGTGCGAAGCAGGTTTCACATCGAGCAACGTTTCTTGAGAATAGTTAACTCAAAACCGGTGCGGGCTTTTTATAGGGCAGGTCAGTTTTAATCAACATCTCCAATCTCGTCACTAAGATTCCTGGGGTGGACAGGTTGTTTAGACTCAAATTTAGCAGCAACTTAGTCTCGTCCATATACATAAGCCCAGAAGTTTGTTGGGAGAGCTGGCATGCTGATATGAACAAACAAGGAAAAAGAGAAGACTTGGTCTATTCAAATTAGATGAGCTACCAATTACATCACAATGTAATTCAAGCTCTCTTGCAGATATTGTGGATGTAATCAAATATGTATCATCTTCCCACAGGCACTGTCCCCGACAGCCAGCAGAATGGCCGGGTAACTTCCATTCATCTAAGACAGCAGGCATATTTTGACACTGTGCCAGACCCACACAACTTTCCAGTGAAATCTGTCATGAACGGAACAGAGGATAGGACCCAAAAATGCACGACGAGGACTTGTTAGCAGCACATACCTGGCAAACATTGACATAATTGGTAACATCCCTTCTAACATTGGGCCACAAAAAGGGCTGTTCGACCACAGATTCAGTCTTGGCAATGCCTGGGTGACATCCAGTCCGGTTAGTGTGAGCCCAGTGAATGACTCTTCCCCTTAAGGTCAGAACCACATAAAGCCTGTTTTCAGGGCAATTTTCAGGGCTAAGAGTGTTCTTCAGAGCCTCCTTTACCGCAGTCTCAATGTCCCCAACAAAAGCAGAAACGAAAGATGACTTGGCCAAAATGGTTTTAGGGTCTGACAAAGAATTATCTGCGTAGAAAATGCGCGATAAAGCATCTGGTTTACCATTTTTAGAACCAGGTCGGTAGAATAACGTGAAATTGAATCTAGTGAAGAACAGAGCCCATCTAGCCTGCCTCGCATTTAATCTCTTAGCAGTCTTAAAATATTCCAGGTTCTTGTGATCTGTCCATACTAAAAATGGAGTATGTGCCAGTGCCTCCACTCCACCAAAGCCACCTTGACTCCCAGCAGTTGACGGTCACCAATGTCATAATTTCTCTCGGCTGGGGTCAGTTTTTTGGAGAGATAAGCACAAGGATGTAACTTACCATCCTTGAGACATTTCTGGGAGAGCACTGCTCCTGTAGACGCATCAACTTCTACAACAAACTGCTGTTTGAGATCTGGCAAAGTGAGGATGGGAGCAGGGGTACAGCTCGAATTAAGTTTTTGAAAAGCTGCCTGATAAAGCGGGTTCCATACGAAAGGTCTGTGTGGCGAGGTAAGATCATGCAAAGGCGAGGCTATAGAACTGAAATTTCTAATGAACTTTCTGTAGAAATTAGCGAACCCTAAGAACTTTTATACATCTTTGCGTGACCTGGGAGTGGGCCAATTAGTCACGGCATCAACTTTGCAAGGGTCCATTTTTATTTCACCTAGAGCCAGCACAAACCCCAGAAAAGGAACGGACGCCTTGTGGAACTCACATTTCTCAGCCTTGACATATAGTTCATTCTGCAGTAACTGCTGAAACACAGAGCGGAGATGGATGATGTGAGTCTCCTCTTCCGGGGAGAATATTAAAATATCGTCCAAATATACAAAAACGTACACATTCAACATGTCACGCAAGACATCCTTGACAAAGTTCTGGAACACAGCTGGAGCGTTAAGTTAGTCCAAAAGGCATCACCAAATACTCATAATGTCCCGTTGGTGTGTTGAATGCTGTTTTCCATTCATCCCCCTCCCTTATCCTGACTGGATGATATGCATTTCTTAAGTCTAGTTTGGTGAAAAACTTGGCTCCCTCCAGGAACTCAAAGGCAGTGGAGATGAGAGGAAGAGGGTACCTGTTTTTCACAGTTATGTCGTTGAGACCCCGGTAATCAATACAGGGTCACAGAGTCTTGTCCTTCTTGTCCACAAAGAAAAATCCGGCTCCCACAGGGGATGAAGATGGGCGAATAATCCCGGCTGCCAGTGATTCATCCACATACTCCTTCATAGCCTTGTGTTCCGGCCCTGAAAGAGAGAATAACCTCCCTCGTGGGGGTGTGGTTCCAGGGAGCAAGTCAACAGCACAATCATAAGGTCTGTAGGGTGGAAGGGATTTGGCCTTGGACTTGGAAAAAACGTCTTTCATGTCCTGGTAACAGGTGGGCACTTGAAATAAGTCAGGATCCCCTGATGGGGTCTGTGGATTGTCATTTGAAACATAGCCCTGAACATCACATGGAGGCTTGAAACAGTTCTGGGCGCAATTGCTGCCCCATGACATAACATGCCCAGAGGACCAGTCAATGTGGGGGTTATGTAATTTCAACCATGGGTTCCATAAAATAAGGTCATGATTCATGGCGTCCAAAACATGAAAACTAATGCGTTCCCCGTGAGAATCAGGAAATGTAAATGTGAGTGTTTGGGTGCGGTGAGTGATCTTGCCCATAAAACTGGAAGCTCGTGCTCTGCCTCCGGTCATCCAAGTAACGAAAGTCAGACTTGTAATTGACCAGTTGTATGTTATTAATTAAGCTATCTACAACCAATATAGCGTACCTATACAAATGGTAATAATATAAGTCTGTTCATTTTCCTACATGAACTAGGACATAGCCTACTAACTTGTGAAAAGATGGAGAAACAAACACAGAGTGCTCCACGTTTTTTTCACATTTATTGATTGTTCAAGCTTTTTCAATGAATGACATTTTACTGTATTAGAAAAAAAGAAATCAAATGGTAAACTATTAATACAGTACTTCAGATTACAGTGGTGTACTTTGCATGAGTGAGAGCTATTTTTCCAACATAACCAACATACAGTACATATTAACACGTCACAGTACAATGCAACTTCATTGCACACATCAACAAAATCAAAATAAAATATTAAACCACACAGCAGTGGCATCAACTAAAATGCAGTGTTATTTTTTCAAGGCATAAAGTGGCTCTTATATTTAAGTGTCCCACATCCCAAAAACATGCATTAATTGGAGACTCTAAATTGCCCGTAGGCATGACTGTGAGTGCGAATGGTTGTTTGTTTCTATGTGCCCTGCGATTGGCTGGCAACCAGTTCAGGGTGTACCCCGCCTCCTGCTCGATGACAGCTGGGATAGGCTCCAGCACTAGTGAGGAGCCTAGTGAGGAGAAGCGGCTCAGAAAATGGATGGATGGTTGGTGTGGCAGGCCTGAAATAAATATTTTGCATGTAGGAGGAGCAACCACTTCAGTCTAATGATCTACAGTAATTCCCTAAGGGTGGAGCGATAGATAGATAGATGGATGGGAGGATAGGAACCTGCAAATACACAACCAATTATGAAATAGCTATTTAACCTTCCTAGTGAAGGATACAAGATTGGTTAAACATGCAGAGGAGAATTAAACTGTGTTTAGTGTCTATGGCTGGTACCATTTGCAGCTGCCTTAACTGCGATAGCCCTGCAAAGAACTAATGGACCTTTAAGCGTCAATATTTTCACATCCATTTAGTCAGAGAAAGAGATGTAATTTCCAAGCTTTATTTAGCTAGCTGATATTGTTACAAAAACTAATATGCCGTCCATTGCACAATAAGATAAATATGACTCAAACCTGTAATAGTTGTGAAACAGACCCTAAACAGCACATAAAGGGAGCATTTTACGGGATTCATCAAATGTTTTATGATTTATTTGGCTTATCTTTTCTTATGAAAAAAGTGAGTGAGTACTCAAAAGAACTTACTTATGATAATTTAAGTAAGTTTTGCACATTTTGCACATTTGTGCACATTTTGCACAAAGGGATGCATTGCATAAATATATACACAATGGATGTGCATACAGTATGTGCTACTGTGAGGTGCTCCACGCGTGGCACACAGAGCAACAAATTATCATTTGGAAGGAGAGAGCCAATGATTGCTGCAATGACAGCACTCAAAATCTGACCAATCCGCGTGATGCACCATGCCCCAGTGACCGGTCGGCACTTGCAGATCAAAGAGTGAGTTGCCGTGTCATCCAAAAGAAACCACACAAGGAGTCAGGAGAAAGTAAGAAGGGGGAAAAAGGCAAAACAAGAGGAAGCTTGTGCTTAACTTGAAGGTGGGTATGTTGTTAAAGTAAAACGTTTTGGCAAATACCTGCTACTCATCAGATCGAAATCTCTGTCTCCAGCATGACTAGAAAGAAGATTTCCCCTCCCTCACAGCAGCCCTGAAGACCATTAATTAATCTTGTTAACGCCCTCTGCAGTAATCAGATGAAAAGGAGTGGTAAAATGACCAGTTGGTGGTTGTATATAACCTGTAGCCAATTTTATTTTGTACACATTTGATATTTAATTATATTTCATTTATTTATACATGCTGTTGTCATGCTTATCTTCAGTTTCTTAATACGGTGCTCTAAAAGGCACTTTGAACATGTAAACATAGTGCAGTTATGTTTAAAAATATGATGGAATTGTTTTCAAGGGCTGTTTTTGAACAATACATTTTCTTTATTGTTAACTTCTATAAAACTGGGTCACGAATTTAATAGAAAAAAAATGGTCTATATTACTTTACTATAATATGTCGCAACCCACTATTACAGAAGTTAGGAACAATCAAGAACATGTATTGTTAAAAAATAGCCTTTGAAAACATTCCCCCCCCCTCCCCCCCCCCCCCCCCCCCACCTCTTGCCCAGCATTATCTGGGATAGGCTCCAGCACGCCCGTGACAATTTAAAAGCTGCACGATAAACCTGTCTGTAAAATAAACACCCCAACCAAATGAGTCATTTTGATTGGCTTGCGAAGGTTACGTGCACGGTCATGTGACTGCTTTGTGTCGTCTGATTGGTGAAAAATTAATAATTTTGATGGGCTTGCGAAGGTTACTTGTGTGGTCGTGTGACTGTATTGTGTCGTCTGATTGGTGAATTGCAGTCAAATGACATTAGAGATCCCGTTTGATTGGTGCAACGGGTGCCCTATGTGGAAGTCGGAGATGGTGTATAAAAATAGATGCACACACGCAAGAATGAATAAATAAAAGTAGCGAATGGCATGGCGATCATTGTAACGGAGTAAAAGTATCGGTCCTTCTTAACATACATATAAATACAATAAGTAAAAGTAAAAAGTATGGTGCATTTAAAGTACTCTGTGAAGTACAGTTTATGGAAAATGTTACCTGAGTAAATGTAACGGAGTAAATGTAACGCGTTACTACCCACCTCTGCTAGTCGGCCACCGTGCTGCCTGACCTATGACTTGGACAACTTAATTGAAAAAACAACACAGAATGATCTATGAAATCAATTCTAAAACTATCACACAAATGCTGTGTCCGTAACACCTTTCTCTTCAAAGATGAACTTAAATTTGATTGTTTTTAGGGTAAGGTATACAAAATTATGCCTCTAAAAGTAGAATTTACAGGTCTGTGAGAGCCAGCAATCTTGCTTGCTTGTAGGTGACCAAATACTTATTTTCCACCATAATTTGCAAAGAAATTCTTTAAAAATCAGACGATGTGATTTTCTGGATTTTTCTTTCCTCATTTTGTCTCTCATAGGTGACGTATACCTATGATGAAAATTACAGGCCTCTCTCATCTTTTTAAGTGAGAGAACTTGCACGATTGGTGGCTGACTAAATACTTTTTTGCCCCACTGTATACATATATATATTTAGTGAGGCACTGACTGTCATATAAATTCACTGAGAGAAAGGACTTCCTACATGTTGACCATAAAATAAGGAACTTCTTTTACAATATGCAGCCAGGAACAGTTTGGTCTGCTCTGTCTGCAGTAAGATTTTTTTATTTTATTATATTTTTTTAAAACCTTTTAAATGAGTTCTTGTGTTATGTGGTGTGTGCCGCCCCATCATATTTCTTTTACTTAAATAGTCTGAAGGCTTATGTACGCTCTACTTACAAATGTAAATCGATGCTGTGAATGTTTTGCATGTCCTTGCCCTCATACTTCCACACGGCTGTTGCACTGGAATGAACGTTAAGCAATTAATCCACCCGAGGTCACCACTCTGAATATACATTTTCCCAAATACAAGAATTTCATTTTCTTTTTTTTACCATAAGTATGGAGAATGTCTAGGTTTAAATAATGTTTTGTAAGATGGAAGTAATATCTTACATCACACAGTAATAAGTTCTCAGATTCAAGCCTCAGCTACAGGCATTTTTACACCCTCCTGTCATGTGTAGTTAAGTTTTCTCTTTGTTTCTCCTTGTTATGCATGTGTTTAATGATGGGCATCATGCTTGACTTCATTGGAAAACCAATGAAGCAGTAAGATGGAAAAAGCAAGGTGGAAGTCTTGTTTATGAGATGTATCTTTTGGCAGCCATGGTCCCTGGGTGCCTGTGTGGGGGCTGAGCAGACATGGTAACCGTAGTAACTTGAAAACCACTCATCACAGAATCATGGACTGAGAAAAACAGACAAATGCAGACCCTGTTCTTGTTTTTTTAAACTTGTTGCACCTCAAACTGAGTGCTGTTTATTGTTGTTTTTTTGTTTGTTTGTTTTGTTTTTTTGGGATATAGGCAGCATGATGATGTAGAGCTTTATTTTCGTGAAAATCCAGAGCTGCACTTGGCATATCAGAATCAGAATCAGAATTACCTTTTTTTTGCCAAGAATATCAAAAACACACAAGGAATTTGTGCCGCTCTAGTACGACACCAGACAGTCAATTGACAGAGAATACTTTTGGGACATAAAAAAAAAAAAAAAAAACAGTCACTGAGCAATAGAAGGTTGCTAGTAATCTGGTAATGCCTGTACAATTTTTTTTTGACAATTGTGCAAAAAGATTTAGCGTACTCTCGCAATTAAAGAAGTTTGAAATGACTAATAGAACAATAGTCAGGTGCAATGACCATTGTGAAAGGACGGCGCCAAGACTTCAAGAAATGTATACAGTTTAAAGTGACTAGTAGTGCTCGTAGTATAGCAGTGTTCTAAAACATTATTTTTCCTGGTAGGACAGTCAATGTGCTGCTTGTATTTAGGGAGTTCGTGGTTGAGTTTAGCTTTGTTAAAGTCCCTGAAAATAATGAGGGGTGAGTCTGTTTTCTTTTTCAATTTCATTTACTTGAGATGTTTGATCTCAGTGCACACTCACAGACCGATGTACAAGCCATTCCCCATTTCTGCATTGTAGAGCGGACTACGCCAACGCCAGTTTGAAGGGGGTTAAGCCTGATCCAGGCGGGTTTGGGGCGAGCCATTCCTGATGGTAAAGGACTGACGTCTGGAATGAACGCATGGAGTCAGGAGGTGCTCTTCTGCTCCATATTCCATGTGCAATCAGCCCATTATGCTGCACTGGTGCTGGACTCTGTAAAGTCATTCAGCAGTCCCACTGCGGCAGGCACAAATGGGTGTCTCGATTTGAAGTGGTCAGGTGCGAATGGTTGTTTGTTTCTATGTGACTTGCGATTGGCTGGCAACCAGTTCAGGGTGTACCCCGCCTCCTGCCCGATGACAGCTGGGATAGGCTCCAGCACGCCCGCGACCCTAGTGAGGAGAAGCGGCTCAGAAAATGGATAGATGGATGGAGGTTCTTGGGGCACCATGGCTCAGGTGGTAGAGTGGTTGTCTCCCAGCCAGGAGGTTGTGGGTTCAACCCTTGTGACCATGTTCGAAGTGTCCTTGAGCAAGATACTGAACCCAATTCGCTCCTGATGCTGCATCATCAGTAGGTGAATGAGGAGACAGTGTTAAAATGTTTCGAGTACCTTGAAGGTCGAAAAACACATGCAAGTGAAAGCCCATTTACTGCACATTACTTGTGTGTGGCAAGCCAGAGACAGTGTGGCTCTTTTGCTGCATAGCTCAGATGGTTGAATGACTGCCAGAACAAACAGGTTGTCCGTTGGAGTGGGAAGAAGAAGTAGAAGTTTGTGTGCCCTCTAACAGCTGCGTGCCAGCCAGTGGGATAATTGAAAAAAATAATAATAATGGGATCAATGAATCGCTGTCTACAATGATTCAGAGGGTTTGATTTACGCTGTTCACATATTTATGAATGAAATACGTCTCATCAACCAGAACTGTCAGCAGAGCTCACATATCTGTCTGCCTGCAACTTGACAAAATGAATCAAAATCGTTTAGACCGACTTTCAGTCACCAAATGGTCTCATGCGCCAGGTGGATGTCAAAGGGCACACCATGATTGTGTTGGTACGCCCGTCCTGGCAAACACATCAGCGAGCCTTCCACTTGCATGAAAATCAAGATAGGCCCCCATTTACACTCTGGGGAACATTCCACAGTGTACGAAAATAGAGCCCATATTTGTCACCACGTCTGCCTCAAAATTGACAGATTCTGTGTTTGAATCAAGCCTCAGGCCTCCAGGCTCACCAGTTTGCATGGATTTTTTTCTGGGTAATATGTCTTCCGTCAACACTCCAAATACTTCAATGTTAGGTTAATTGAAGACTAAATCGTTCATGGAATGTAAGTGGAAATGGTTGTTTGTCTCTATGCGCTGTGCATATACTTTATGTGTTGTGGAACTGACTGGTGACCAGTAGGCCTACAAGGTGTGCCCCACCTCTTGCCTAAAGTCAGCTGGGATAAGCTCCAACTCACCTGGGACTCTGGATGGATGGATGGTTTGTATGTGTAGGAATAGCAAGTTACCTTCTGGATCATGGAGAATCACATAAGGATACTTCAGCACTTGGTAACTTTAATCCCACCAAACCAAATTAAACCAAACTTTCATATAAACCATATCTTCCAAACTGATAAACTGGAAGCACACTTGAAATGATTAATTGTTCCACATTAAACTACAATTTAACGCTTTAATTCTATTGACAATGTTCTAGGTTGTAGCACCTTTCAAGGGAACCAAGGAAAAATAAAGGACAGTTTTACCTGAATCAGTATTTCAGTCGGATAGATACACAGATATTTGCTGACATAAGCAGCTCACAAAGTACACCCATCCATCCATCCATTTTCTGAGCCGCTTCTCCTCACTAGGGTCGTGGGCGTGCTGGAGCCTATCCCAGCTATCATCGGGCAGGAGGCGGGGTACACCCTGAACTGGTTGCCAGCCAATCGCAGGGCACATACAAACAAACAACCATTCGCACTCACAGTCACACCTACGGGCAATTTAGAGTCTCCAATCAATGCATGTTTTTGGGATGTGGGAGGAAACCGGAGTGCCCGGAGAAAACCCACGCAGGCACGGGGAGAACATGCAAACTCCACACAGGCGGGACCGGGGATTGAACCCGGGTCCTCAGAACTGTGAGGCTGACGCTCTAACCAGTCGGCCACCGTGCCGCCACAAAGTACATGTGGTTTTATAATTTCAAAGTTGATGGTTGGCCAGGCACTCCACAGACCCAAATATGTGTATAAAATCAATTAAAAATAACTTTTACATCCTTTAAGAAGTGTCCAGTTAAATTTGACCCAGCAGTCTCAAGTCATCCAATTGCTATAAGCTTACTGACTTCCATTCTACTTTTGCAAACATAAAGTGATTTATGCATGAATACAACTGAATTAACAGCAACATAACTGGATAAATGTTGGTGAATTTTGGCCATAACACAGTCACATGAATGAAACCATTGTATTAAGCAAATGTGCATAAAGGCTGCTGTGGCCTTGCTGTTTACCAGCATAGAACAATTTCTGTCTGTGATTTCTGCACACATTTGTGATTTTGTGAGAGGTTTTATTTAATATTATGGGAAGCCACTGTAACAGTTTGAACATTAACACTGCACTTAAATATAGAAAAATTAAAAACTGTCCTTGAAGAATGATTCAATTAAATAATATTACACATTTAAGTTTTAAAAATTGTTATACCTAAACGTTAAAAGAGTTTTAAAAGATTAAATGTGAGTGTACTGTAATTTAAGTTAAATACAACTGAACTGTACTTATCAAATCAAATAAATAAAAATGTTTACGGCAGTGTGAACAATTTAATTAAGTGACTGTGTTACATCACCTTTTCTTTTAACAACATTCAATAAATGTTTGGGAACTGAGGGCACTAATTGTTTAAGCTTTGTAGGTGGAATTCTTTCCCATTCTTGCTGGATGTACAGCTTCAGCTGTTCAACAGTCCGGGGTCTCCAATGTCTCATTTTACGCTTCATAATGCGCCACACATTTTCAATGGGAGACAGGTCTGGACTGCAGGCAGGCCAGTCTAGTACCCGCACTCTTTTACTACGAAGCCACGCTGTTATAACACGTGCAGAATGTGGTTTGGCATTGTCTTGCTGAAATAAGCAGGGGTGTCCATGAAAAAGACGTTGCTTGGATGGCAGCATATGTTTCTTCAAAATCTGTATGTACCTTTCAGCATTAATGGTGCCTTCACAGATGTGTAAGTTACCCATGCCATCTGTACTAACACAGCCCCATACCATCACAGATGCTGGCTTTTGAACTTTGCCTCCATAACAGTCTGGATGGTTCTTTTCCTCTTTGGCCCGGAGGACACAACGTCCACAATTTCCAAAAACAATTTAAAATGTGGACTGGTGAACCTCGCCCCATCTTTGCTTGAGCAATTCACGGAAGCTCCTTTTATACCCAATCATGGCACCCACCTGTTCCCAATTAGCCTGTTCACCTGTGGGGTGTTCCGAACAGATGAATGATGAGCATTCCTCAACTTTCTCAGTCTTTTTTGCCACCGCTCCCAGCTTTTTTGGAACGTGTTGCAGCCATAAAATTCCAAGTTAATGATTATTTGCTAAAAACAATAAAGTTTATCAGTTTGAACATTAAATATCTTGTCTTTGTAGTGCATTCAATTAAATATGTTGAACATGATTTTCAAATCATTGTATTCTATTTCTGTTTAACACAATGTCCCAACTTCATTGGAATTGGGGTTGGACTTCACACACATCACCAGTGTCATAGTCTGTCACCTGCAGTTCCTTATTTGGAACTTGGGTGGCTCTTGGTGCCTTGTCTTCCCCTCTCTGTCACTCTCTCTCCGGCCACCACCACCCTCTCACCTGCACACCTGTTCCTCATCAGCACTCATCCCTGCCTGTATTTAAGCCTGCCAGATCCAAGAATTCGGCACCAGAGTATTGACGTGCACCCGTGGTACACCGCCAACTCTCATGACAGTTCTTGTGAGTTACTTGGCTCCCCGCAATTGTGCTTACCCCATTGTGTTCTTCTCCTCCTCCAGTGCTCCCTCAGTATCACCTGCCTCGCTGTGTGTCCCAGCCACGCCAACACTTCCTCCTGCCCGAGCCCCCCGCTTCCTGCATGTTCCCTGCTTCGGCCAACCACCCTCACTCCTCGAACATCCAGCCTCCGAGATATCCTTCAATAAACCATTCTCAGTTACTTCCTCCGCTTCTGCCTGCTCTTGGGTCCAATTCAATATCACACGATCAACGATCGTGACATCGTGTTCATAAAATGGAAAGAAAGCTGCTAAAAGATAACATTATAGTTGTCGGAGAGGAGAGACGATTCATTGAAGGCAGAGTAGAAATTACTGTAGCAACTTGTCTACTCCTCAAGGAGTAGATGTGTGCATGGGGGATTTTGCGAGATGAAAACACAAATATTGAGGAGAATTCCAGAGTGAAGTTTTCACAACATGGAAATGTCTCAAATGAAGCAGGCTACTGAACCAGATGTTCCTTGTAGAGAATTGCTGTATACAGCATATGTCGCCCTGTTTGCGGTAGTTAATATGTTATTAATATTCAACGGCACATTTGTTGATTATGTATTTAAAGACAAATGGGGTTACACTTTAAAGTGTATGAACAGAAAAAAGTATTAGGCAGTATAGATTCTGAAAGCAACCAACTAGCCAATAAGCATAATATGAATGGATACAATGAAGAAGAATGTTTTGACAGCATGTTAGGAAATTTCTAACAAAACCAATTCTCATGACTCTACTGTTTATTATAGAATATGGTACAGTGTTGTTAATCTATAGCAAAAATTCATGAGTTACTCCTTATGCGCAAGACAGTGTTGCCCTTATGAAGACATTATACTACAGCGTCATATGTACAGACATTATCGAACTAAGGAGAGGCATTACTGACAGTTCACACTATTTTTTCTCCATAGTGCATGCAAACATAAAGTAAGGTCGGAATTGGAAAATACAAAAAGAGAAGAACAAAGGCTGAAGTGGCAAGTATTCACAGCGTACTCTCTGTGGCGAGCAGTGAAATGCACCAGAAGTATTCCTGTGGCTTTGAAGTTTTAGATTAAAGTAAACTAGTATCAAAAGCATGCAAATGAGACTATCATGTGCAATAATCAAGAGAGTAAAATCACAGCCAAAACAAAACAAAGCAATGGAACAGTACATTACAACATTAGTTTCAGGGACCACGATCTTGCCATTTTCTATATGTTGTCCATATTAGGGATTCCACGCCGTTAATGTTTTACTGTCATTGCAAACACAGAGACAAATATGTCTTCACTTCAGCCCATTCCGTTTGTAGTCATGAAACTGTTGACATTTTTATGTACAATGTTTTTAATATGTTTTGCTATGCTTCTGTAATATTTTCACAAATTTGTAATGTTATTGTTATCGCACAGAACTGTAAACATGCTCAATCAAGAGTCATGTGGACATGTGGCAAGGAAAAGGCTGATTGGCTTATTTAAAACGGTGTCACACAGAAGTTGGAAATTCCATGCATTACTCAAGGGCACCTGAGTATTGCTGAGAAATCAAATTTACCAAATCTGTACAGTCTTTTGGTGGAGAGCAGTTCTTGGTGTTAACAATCGTAACATTGAGAGGCAGACACAATGTTAGATGATTTCTCAAAATTTCTAAACATGTCTTGATATCCGTCAATTGTTAAAGCTGTCATCCTCGTTCCTGTCTCACTGTGAAACATACTGTATCAGGGATCTCATTTGATGTGTGTCCCGTGTCCTAGAGGCACAAAAAATGATGAGGGACACAAAAAGCATTGCGAATGTGTGTCCACTTACGCACAACATTGCTTACCTACGTACAGTATGTGTGCCAGGCTGGAATTAAGCGGTCGAAATTCGCATTTTGCTCATCAAAAAACAGTGAAAAGCAAAACTGGTCGCGAAGACGGAAGCAGGCAGGGGCGTATGTGACACAATGTGCCTACGTCACCGATGCGTGGATTGAGAAGTGAATTGTTCAATTGATTAGCGGGACGACAGCGTTTCCAAAATGCGACGGAAAATTGAGAAGCGAGAGAGAAAAAAGATAAATGGTGAAAGTGTGGCAAGGCGAGCACCCATACATTGCAACATGGACCTTTTTCTCCGCCAATGATGCCACGTCGCGGGACCCGAGAGACGAAGTTAACATAGTGCAAATCAGTGAGCTTAATGTTAGTCTACTTTACTGTCATAACATTAGCGCTGCGAGCTGCTGAGTGTCTCTTTTAATAATGAGTACCATTGAATGTGTGACTTTTTCTTTTCCTCTTTTTTTTAAAACCGTGACAAGGACAGTATAACGCAACCATAACAGTACATACAGTGTGCTTTTTGCTCATTGTAGTCACTGTGTGACCAAATGCCAATCTGATGACCTTTTACATTATAATACTACAACTACAACAACAGCAACTACTAATAAAAATTCATTTTATTCATAGGAACCTCACAGGGCACTCAATGTCACCATACAAACATAGGGTACATTCAGAAATTCACTCCAAGCGCACTCTCGACCTTCCGGAACGTTCAGAAACTCAGATCGCTGTTGGAGTGTGCCGTTCGGTTATTCAGAGGGCCACAATCTGGGAGTGCCGGCGCGCACTCCCGCCGCTCTAACTGAGGAGATAGAGCAGCCGGAGGATCAAGCAGGACGAGATGTTTACAGGCAGAACTAACACATTCAATATGGCGGACGCACTGATGTATCCCTGCCAATGGCCGTTCGTAAATTCATAGAAAATGGAACATGCTCTGCCTCTCTGAGTCAGAATGAATTTTCCCATAGTAAAAGAAAAGAGCAGTAAAATAGAAATAACAGTGCTGAAGACTGGAAGATGATCTAGTAAAATTTAGAATGAACATTACTGAATCCATTTTATTTTTCAACTCACCATTGAGTGTTGTCCACAGTACACTCTGGTGTATGATGCAGTGAAGAAATCTATTTTTCAACCCTATAATGTTATCTTAAAAAGTCTGCTGGTGAAAAGTCTTTTGGTTGTTTCACTCCAACCACCACCACCCTATTTGTTTTCTGCTGCAACATTAGAGGGATCTGTAATTGTCAGAGCAGCACGGAGGACAACTGGTTAGCACATCTGTCTCACAGTTCTGAGGACTGGGGTTCCAATCCCGGCCTCCCCTGTGTGGAGTTTGCATGTTCTCCCCGTGTTGTTCTCCAGGTACGCCGGTTTCCTCTCAAAAACATGCATGGTAGGTTGATTGAAGAATCTAAATGGTTGTTTGTTTATATGTGCCCTGTGATTGGCTGGCGACCACTTCAGGGTGTACTCCGCCTCTTGCCCGAAGATAGCTGGGATACATGCCAGCGACCCTTGTGAGGATAAGCGGTACAGAAAATGGATGGATGGATGTAATTGTCACATCCATCCATCCATCCATCCATTTTCTGAGCCGCTTCTCCTCACTAGGGTCGCGGGCGTGCTGGAGCCTATCCCAGCTGTCATCGGGCAGGGGGCGGGGTACACCCTGAACTGGTTGCCAGCCAATCGCAGGGCACATACAAACAAACAACCATCCGCACTCACAGTCATGCCTACGGGCAATTTAGAGTCTCCAATTAATGCATGTTTTTGGGATGTGGGAGGAAACCGGAGTGCCCGGAGAAAACCCACGCAGGCACAGGGAGAACATGCAAACTCCACACAGGCGGGGACGGGGATTGAACCCCGCACCTCAGAACTGTGAGGCTGACGCTCTAACCAGTCGGCCACCGTGCCGCCGTAATTGTCACATATGGACACTAATACTAAAGACAATCAAGATCAGATCTGATCAGCCATTCAGCCCAGTGACATTCAAGCTACACAGTTGCTCGGGCCAAAGCTTCCAGCACATTGCAGTTTTTGTTTGCCCTCGTCTACCAAAGCAGACAAAATAACCCATCCATCCATCCATTTTCTACTGCTTATCCGAGGTTGGGTCACTTTAGTAGGGACGCCAGACTTCCTTCTCCCCAGCCACTTCATCCAGCTCTTCCGTGGGGATCCCGAGGCGTTCCCAGGCTAGACGAAAGATGTAGTCTCTCCAGCGTGTCCTGAGTCATCCCCGGGGTCTCCTCCCGGTGGGACGTGCGCGGAAAACCTCACCAGGGAGGCGTCCTGGAGGCATCTGAATCAGATGCCCCAGCCACTTCATCTGGCTCCTCTCAGTGTGGAGGAGCAGTGGCTCCACTCTGAGATCCTCCTGGTTAGCTGAGCTTCTCACCCTATCTCTAAGGTAGAGGCCGGACACCCTCCGGAAGAAATTTACCTAGGTGAGGGTAGGAACGTAGATCGACCGGTAAATTGAGAGCTTCGCCTTCCGGCTTAGCTCCTTCTTTACCACAACGGACCGATACAAAGTCTGCATCACTGCAGACTCTGCACCGATCCGCCTGTCGATCTCCTGTTTCATTCTTCCCTCACTTGTGAACAAGATCCCAAGATACTTGAACTGCTCAACTTGGGGCAGGATCGCATCCCGACCTGGAGAGGGCATGCCACCCTTTTCCGAATGAGGACTATGGTCTCAGATTTGGAGGTGCCGATTCTGGCATGCGAGCCTATCCCAGCTGATTCTGGGCGAGAGAAGAAGAAATGATGTTTCTTCAGTTATTGTGAGACACATCAAGAGAAGGGAAGACAAACAGGAAGAAATACAGTCATATAAGTCCACCTTTGATGAAATTGCATTAACCAACTGACTCCCTCACGTACACACACACATGCAGACGCTCAAGCTAATAGTAAGTCACAGCTAAACTGTCACACTGACTGACTTATTGCTCAGCAATAAAACCATTAAACAAAAGCAGTGACTGAAAACACAGATGTGCTACTCATTATCTTGGTTGCTGCAGTCTTGTGGCTTGACTGAACATGGGCTTTGGGATCCATTTGGACAGGGATTCCTATGGGTCGGTTTCAAGAGCGCAAATGTGGATCCATACAGCTTCAGCTATACTTACTTTATGTGTCAGTATCATAGTTAATGAGGGCTTTTGCTACAAAAATGTGACTGTATATACAACTGTGAAGGCAGCATTTCATCACTAACACTTGTAAGCCAGTGTAGTGGAGCTGTGCAAATAGCTTGCGCCCCCACGTCCACAACCGATGTGCTGGGATAACCCTGTTAGAATCTGTGCTAACAATGCAGTTTTGCTTAACTTTTGACAGCCTTGCACTTTGCATGGAGTTTTAGAGAAAGGTAAAATTTGTGTTAACCGACAATGGTTTTCTGAAGTGTTCCTGAGCGTACATGGCAATACCTTTACACAATGATGCCGGTTTTTAATGCACTGCTGCCTGGGGTATCGAAGGTCACGGCCATTCAGTGTTGGTTTTCAACCTTGCCGCTTACGTGTACAGATTTTTCCAAATTCACAATCTTTTGATGAAATTATGAACCGTGTATTGAACTGAATATACTGTAGGTTAAACAGGATTTGCAAATCATTGTATTCTGATTTTATTTACGTTTTGCATGTCTCAACTTAACTGGTATTGGGGTTTGTACTTTCCGATCACTAGAATTCTTTAACATGCCAATGAGCCAAAGCCACCTTTACATAGATACTGCTGGATCAACCTTGTCAGAGGTGCTAATTTTAATTTAATTCATTATCCATCCATCCATTTTCTGAGCCGCTTCTCCTCACTAGGGTTGTGGGCGTGCTGGAGCCTATCCCAGCTATCATCGGGCAGGAGGCGGGGTACACCCTGAACTGGTTGCCAGCCAATCATAGGGCACATACAAACAAACAACCATTCGCACTCACATTCACACCTACGGGCAATTTAGAGTCTCCAATTCATGCATGTTTTTGGGATGTGGGAGGAAACCGGAGTGCCCGGAGAAAACCCACGCAGGCACGGGAGAACATGCAAACTCCACACAGGCGTGGCCGGGGATTGAACCCCGGTCCTCAGAACTGTGAGGCTGATGCTCTAACCAGTCGTCCACCGTGCCGCCTTTTAATTATTATTTTAAAATAAAAATTTAAAAACACTCACTATGGTTAAACGACTGAATAGCAAAAAGAGTGGATAAGTAAGAGAGGGGTTTAGAGGGAATTCAACGGATTGCACTCAGTCTGATCTGTAATCTGGGCTGGATGCTGGAAATGGCACTGAGATGATTGCATCTGGAGCATTAAAAAAGGCAAACTTAATTGGCCCATGTCTGTTTATCCCTGACACATTGCCTAACCAAAGCTGACAAGCTCGGGGAGCGAGAGTTGAGGAGGGAGATTGCAGAGAATGCAGACAACAATGTGAGATTTGCATGAAGGGTCAGAAAAAGACATTGTGCATGCATTCTGAGTAGTCATATGTGTTACCAAATCTTAGCCATTCAGTTAATATACGTTGTGGTCTATTCAATTTGTGACATTATACCATTTACACTTTCCTGTCTGCAAAGTTTAATATGTTGCAGAGTACTGTCCTGTAGTTTTGTGATATGTTGACTATTTGAGTGTCTAGTTCCCCACATTTTCTTTTCATATAGAAATGTCACTAATTACTTACAGAAGTTCATATTGGTAAATCATTTGCTCTTTTTGTTGTTGTGTCAAAATCAATTGTTCATTATTACAGTTCTGATATTATCAGACAGAGACTCAGATGATTAATAAACTCTGGTAGACAGTCTAGGCAGAAAAATATGCAGTACAATTATCACACAAAGGACAAGGAATTGTGATGCCTAAAATGGGAAGCACCGATGCTGCTTTATATTCTGGGACCATCTGGATGTGCTCTGAGGGTTTCCAGCATCCATCACATGGCAAAGTTTGTATCTATGATTGATTGGCGAGTATTTGAGTTTAGGGCTGTGCTTGGCATGGAGGGTTGGCTGGCAGTTATGAGGCAATCAGGCCTCTCGCTTCAATGCAGACAGTAAAGGCTTTGGCGTGATTCAGCAGCAGCACCGGCTGGGAATGAGAATAGAATCCGCGAGTTAAAGGTTTGCTCTTTTTCATCAATACGGTCACCAGTCACCATGAATGAATCCACAGAGCGTTTGTGCTGCTACTGTACCACAAGAGTTACTTTCATCTTTTTTTTTTTTCTTTTTTTTTTTAAACACAAAATAAAGCACCCACTGATATGCATTTATCTATGGGAAAGCAAAGCAAATTAACTGAATGTGTTTATATATTTAGGGGTTAAAACGTACATAGCATTTAGGTTATCCTTGCAGCCCAAACTAGCTAATCTGCATGAGCGGAGTACAGGGGAGAGATAGTCACTAAAGGAAAAAATAAGATTTGGGCTGTGTAGGGGATTTGGTTCAGGCTCTGTCTCATGCTGGCTGAAGCCTTGACGGCAGGCTGCTTTTTATATCTCCGGCTTATGTTGAGCCAATGTTTAACTTGCCTTTTGCCAGCGATTCCTAGTGCTTTCCAACCTGAACGGTCACAACATAAGCGTCACTTCAGGGCTGATATGCAAAGACATCACTTTGTGTCAGTGACAGCCACTTGTCAGATTTCACTTCCCCACCATTTAATGTGAGGTAAAGCAGCTTGATGGCTTCTCTTTTTCTGACATCGTCATTTCTCTGAGCAGGCTGAACTAAGATTTAAAAATGCATACCAGCATAGTCCTCAATTTTCAAAAGAAGTCAAATTTACATATTAACAAAAAATGATAGCTCGAGGCTGATGGGGCATGTCAGACTAAATAAAATTAAATTAAACTTACATAAGAAAAGGGGGGTTATTGGTTGGTATGTATAAATGAAAAGGCCGCCTAGATCCTGATCATTAAAATTGCACAGTTGATGCCTTTGCACCCTATTTCTGCAAACTAGGCTGTACCTTGCCCAGAATGAAAGATGAACAAAAAAGATGGACACTTTGTGCGCAGAAAATAAGATAGGAGCAGCAGCAGCAAGCACGTATGATTTTAATTGGCTGTTTGTGTTTGATCAGTCCCAAAAGAGACAATATTTATGAGTTTGATCTTTCTGTGTTGCAGCAAAAAACAAAACAATGCAGCCCAGTAGAATGCGACATGTAATGAATCATTTTCTTTCCATTTTGTGCATGCCGTGACATTTTGCCTGCTCTTTAGGATCGCTTGATGGAGCTCTGCAGGTTTTTCAAGTCAACTGTAAAAACCCACCGGTCATAGCACCATTTGCTCATATGGACCTGAGCAGAACAGATCTGTTGTGCTAAAATGGAAAAAAATTAAATTGAAAACAAATAAAAAAGTCTGCAGATTGTGATGCACCTCTTAAAAAAATTGCTAGGTTCATGACTAAGAACATGACTAAGATTGTTTTAATTCTAAGCCAAGGAGCCATATGGATAAAAACAAAAATGCAAACAATTAAAATGGCCAACATTAACACTATTATCAGTAATATACAAATACATGTAACTGGAGACAATGACGATGATGAAATCACAAATACATGCATTGAAATATATATACGACATAGTGGGGAAATTTGCAAATAAAAATAGGTGTGTTCGAATTAGAAATTTGCGAGAAGCTCGGGTGGCAATGTCTGAATCACAATAAAGCGATGCATTACTGTATTCACAAGGCTCGAAGTCGCAAATTCATGTTGGCTATAATCAAGCTTTAATCTGATTTTTTGGGTCACTTCAAGCAGTTTATTCAGGTCATTCCTACTCCAGTCTTCGACTCGAGGTCTGAAGTCAGGCGTATGTTAACAATTACATTTTCCCCCCACTGTAAGAATGAGTGGAAGAAGATTCTTGTTGTGTTTCTTGCTTCCAACCTATTTATTGTTTACGTACAACATGTACACATATACAGTATAGTAGCTGCACGTAATATGAGGCAGCAGTAAAATCAGCCAACGGCGCCTTCTTTTTTTTAAAACAGTCGCTAGAGAGGTGTGAATACTCGCTAGATATAGCAAGTACATTGCTAAGACGGCATCACTGCATCACTCTTTTAAAGGTGACACACCCTCATGTACTTGTACAACAACACATTACACTAAAAAGTTACAATTTAAAATGGTAATTTTACAATGGCTTATTGGGAAACTGTGAACCGCTTCATCCCTAAATTACACCAAGTGAAGCAATGTGCATAGTGGAAACAAATTGATTCACAGGTTTCTGCAAACATGCCTAAAAATGCTGCAAAGCAAACATAGTAATGTAGCTTTGCAGCAATTAAAACACAAAGAACCTCCACGGCAAAGCAGCTTAATGATCCACTTCCTTTTGGCTAAACGCCTCCCCGGTACTCCACTCATTCAATTCCTTTTCCGATGAACTTCGTAAAGTGTTCGATCACCCTGTTCAGGGCAAAGAAGCCACCCATCGTCTCCTCACGCTCACGCAGGGCGCTAATTCTCCAGCGGAATATTCCGTAGAGTTCCGGTTATTGGCGGGTGAATGTCGGTGGGATGACGCGGTACTTCGGGGGATTTTTTTCCAATGGCCTTTCCGGGCAGCTCACGGATGAGCTAGCAGTCCGGGACGAGCCCTCCTCTCTCGAGGAGCTTATCGGCCTTTCCATCCGTTTGGATAACAGACTGCCAGAGCGTACATGAGAGAGGGGGGTTCGCTCTCGCAAAAACCCTCCCAGTCCGAGCGCTGCGCCGTCAGCTTCACACCCGCCTCCCGCACAGTCTTCCGCTTTTCTGTCACTCCCCATAGCCACTGAAGAGTCCATGCAAGTTGCTAAGACACGGTTAGATCCACAGGAGCGTCAGCGTCATATCGCCCAGCAGCTGTGTATTTACTGCGGTCAAACTGGTCACTTTATTTCCTCATGTCCCCTCCGGCCAAAAGACAAGGCTCACCACAACCTGAGAGCGTCGTGGTGAGCCAAACCTCCATCCCCTGAAGCTCTCCTTCTCGCATGACCGTTCCCGCTTGCATTATAGTTTCGGCTCTTAACACCCCCATCACTGCCCTGATTTACCCACCAAACTGTGCCATTCACCTTGCTTATTTCAGGAAATCACCGCGAAAACATTTCCCTTTTTGTTATCCCTTCTCCTGATACCCTTTAGTCCTTGGAATTTCCTGGCTTAAAAGACATAAACCCACCATAGACTGGACACAGTTAGCCATCACCGGATGGAGCCGTCACTGTAACTCACACTGCCTGCTCTCCGCTATACCTCCTTCTGGCACACCACCACCCTCTTCCATGCTCGTTGACCTCTCCGGAGTCCCTGGAGAATATCATAATCTCTCGCCGGTATTTCGTAAAGACCTGGCCATTTCTCTACCCTGCCACCGCCCGTATGACTGTGCTATTAATCTGCTGCCGGGGGCCCCTCTTCCCTCCAGCTGTCTCTACAACCTTTCCCGACCTGAGAAGAGGGCTATGGAGGACTATATCCATGACTCTCTGGCTTCCAGACTCATTCGACCTTCCTCTTCTCCAGTTGGGGCCGGCTTCTTTTTTGTTGCAAAGAAAGGCACCACTATCCGCCCATGTATTGACTTCCGTGGTTTCAATGATATCACCGTGAAGAATAAATCTCCGGTTCCCCTCATCGACCCGTCGTTTGAACCCCTCTGTGATGCCCAGGTATTCCCCAAATTGGATCTACGGAACGGCTACCACCTCATCCGTATCCGAGAGGGGGAAGAATGGAAGACCACTTCACCACCCCTCTCGGACACTTCGAGTATCTGGTCATGCCATTCGGTTAACCCAACGCCCCTGCAGTTTGCCAGACATTTATTACTGACGTCCTCCGTGACATGCTCAACCGGTTCGTATTTGTATACCTTGATGACATCCTCATTTTCTCCCGCTCCCCCGGAGAACACCGCCTCCATGTACGCCAAGTCATTCAGCGTCTCCTTGAAAACTGGCTATATCTTAAACGTGAAAAGTGTGAATTCCACCTCTCCTCTGTACACTTCCTGGGCTATGTCATCTCCAAAGGTGAACTACAACCCGACAATGCCAAGATCCAAGCAGTCGTTAACTGGCCCACTCCTACCACCCGCAAAGAACTACAACGTTTTCTTGGTTTCGCCTATTTCTACTGTCAGTTTATCCGTGATTACAGCAAGGTCGCTATTCCCTTCACGAGCCTCACATCCGCCAGCTCCCTCTTTCATTGGACCCGGGCAGCATCCCAAGCATTACACCGACTCAAGACCCTGTCACCAGTGCGCCCATTCTTCGCCACCCCGACCCCTTCCTCCAGTTCGTGGTCGAGGTTGACGCCTTGGACAAGGGGGCAGGGGCTGTCCTCTTGCAGCGGGACCCCACGACCCTGAAACTGAACCCCTGTGCCTTTTTTTCCTGTCTCTCTCCCCTGCTAAGAGGAACTACGATGTCAGCAACCGAGAGCTACTGGCCATTATATGGTCCTTGGAAGAATGGAGGCACTGTTTGGAGGGGACTGAACAACCATTTATCATTTGGACCAACCACAAGAATCTTACCGCCAAACGCCTTAACTTCTGACAAGCTCGCTGGGGTCTCTTCTTGAGCAGGTTTAATTTAAATTTCTCCTTCTGTCCTGGCTCCCAAAACGGCAAACCTGATGCCCTGTCTCGACTTTAATCACCCCCCACCAGCCCTGACAAACCGGAACCCATTCTTCCTTCCTCGTGCTTCGTTGGTGCTGCCACTTGGCATATCAAACTGGTGGTTAAGGAGGCCCAAAAAACTCACCCGGATCCCAAGATTGGGCCTCCAAACCACCTGTTCGTACCAGATTCTGCACGCTCTGACATTCTTCAGTGGGCTCATACCTCCAAACTCACCTGTCATCCTGGCATCATCCGCACCATGCAGTTCATCCGGCAGCATTTCTGGTGGCCCAGCCTTGTTCAAGAAACCCGGGAGTTCGTCCAGGCCTGCTCCGTCTGTACCCGTGGGAAGTCTTCACACCTGCACCCAGCGGGGCTGCTGCGTCCATTGCCTATCCCTAGCCGCCCTTGGTCCCAGATTGCTCGGGACTTCATTACCGGTTTACCTCCTTCTGAACGTAACTGTCATTCTCACCATTGTCGATCGTTTTTCCAAATCTGTCCATTACATACCTCTCCCCAAGTTACCATCCGCCTTAGAAACTACTGACCTCCTTGTCCAGCATGTCTTTAGACGCCACGGTATTCCCATCAATATTGTCTCTGACAGAGGTCCTTAGTTCTCATCCCTGGTGTGGAAGGAATTCTGTAAAGTGGTGGGCGCAGCAGCCAGCTTGTCATCGGGATAACCTCCGCAGACCAACGGCCAGACGGAGCGGGCAAACCAATCCCTTGAATCAGCCCTCCGTTGTGTTGCTGCACGCAACGCCTCCTCCTGGAGCTCATTCCTCCCTTGGATTGAGTACGCCCAAAACTCCCTCACCAGTTCTGCTAGCACTATGTCCCCATCCATGGCTTGCTATGGTTACCAACCGCCATTGTTCAAGGAGCAGGAGCGGGCAGTGACAGTCTCTACAGTCAAGGATCATCTCCAGCAGATCCAGGCTATATGGAATCACGTCCGTGCGGCATTGACCCGGTACGCCGCACGCAACAAACAGCTCGCGGCCTGTCATCGCTCCCCGACGCCTGAATACAAGGTGGGCCAATCTGTCTAGTTTTCTTCTTACGACCCCCCACTTCAGACTGAATCCCGTAAACTCACTCCCCGTTTCATTGATCCTTTCCTGATTGCCAAAATCATCAATTCCACTTCTGTCCAGTTGAAGCTTCTACTGTCCTTGAAAATTTACCCAACCTTCCACGTCTCATTGCTTAAGCCTTTCTCCACCTGCGCCCTGAGCCCTCCGGGCGAACCCCATTCACCCCCCCGGATTATTGATGACCATCCGGCGTTTACGGTGTCGAGCATCCTCGACGTGAAGCCTCGGGGGAGGGGGTTCCAGTACCTAGTCGACTGGGAAGGGTATGGGCCGGAGGAGCGGTCGTGGATTTCCCGGAAACTAATCCTACCCTTTTGGACAACTTCTACGCGGCTCACCCAGGGAAGCCTGGCAAGACGCCTGGAGGCGTCCGTTGAGAGGGGGGTACTATCATATACTGCCCTGCAGTTCCATTATTGTAGCCGGGAGGGCGCTTTGCGTTCTCTCTCTCTCTCTCTCTCTCTCTCTCTCTCTCTCTCTCCCTTCCCTTCTCTGTTTTCAGCACCTGTCTCCAGTCAGCCTGATCACCACCAGTATAGAAACCTGCCTGTTCCAGGAAATCCTCGCCGAAGTATTACAGTTACTTTCAGTGGTACCACGGCCCATTTACCTCCAGTAAGTCACCCTATTCTTCGTTCCCTTTTTGACTCCTGTGTCTCCTTGTTCCAGTGTGTTTTCCCCCCCGTGTTCCTGATTCACGTAATTCCTGCCGCCAAGCCAGCCGCCTTTCCTCACCACTGCCTGCCACCTGTCCACATCGCCACCTGCCAACCCACCTACGACCATCGCCATTACCTTTCATCAATAAACTATTCATCCTTTCACATCTGCCTCCGACTGCTCTTGGATCCAGCCACTCTCTATTCGTGTCATGTTTGGACGGAAGAAAAGTGAAAAAGTATTGTTGATATAATGCAGATGAGTCCTTGTCTAAACATTGTGAATTATGGTAAAACACATTTTTATTTGTTGAAAAATAAAAATAAAGCTTTTTACACACACATTGTCATCCGAAAGTCCAACATTTTGGAGACATTATATTCATTGCTTATTTGTTTATGCTTATTAATTTTGGAATGATTCATTGTTTTATTTTATAATTAGGCACCACATAAGGGCGCTTTAATTAGTAGAAAACACACACACACACACACACACACACACACACTACACTCTTACCCTAAACAACACGAAACACCTACTGTATACTCTATCTCTACACATGCACGCAACCAACCCAGATGCATTTAATTGTATTTTCACAATGGATGATCGTACAGTCAGTTCTTGTACACCATCTGTCATTTGCTGTATTTATTGTGTCAGACGAGGTACAGTGCTGTAAAAATGAACTTCCCCGAAGGGACAGTAAAGTTGTTACAAGAGTTAAGTTGCACGCTCCCACTTGGTGACTACATAAAAGAAGCTGGTTCCAGGCAACTTTATCTGATGTTCGTCTGCCCACGCACACCAGTAGCCCCTCCGGTGCTGCATATTTCAGCATCTCAGCTCTGTAAAGACCTGGTAAAACTTAACACAAGCTTCTCTTTTTGGCTCCAAATTGATACTGTACACTTGTCTCTCTCCCCCAGAATTACATACCAGAGGCAATATTTGAAAATCCTGCATATTGAAGGACCAGACTTAAATGAATTATAGATTGTATTTTTGCCATTTTCTCCAGGTACTCTTCCCACATTCTGAAACGATGCATCCTGTTAGTCAGTGGAAGACAACCCAAATTGCCCTTAGTGTGAATGAGTGTGAATGGCGGTTTGTTCGTAGGCGCCCTGCAATTGGTTGGCACCAATGCAGGCTGTACCCTGCCTCTTGCCTAGAGTCAGCTGGGATAGGCTTTGAGCTCACCTTTGACCCTGATGAGAAGATGAATAGAAAATGCATGGAGGCATGTGTAGAGCCTTTCAACAACACATAAATCGAGAACTGTACAGCAATATATGGTAATCAACTGTGCACACACAGACTTGGTCAAGGTAGAAACAGCTGCAAAAATGAAACTATCTTCAGTCAGCAATTCTCTATAAGGGTGGGGACTTTTCAAACAATTAATAGGCAAAAAATGCTTCAAATACATGAGAAAGCTCTGTCTCTTTTACACGTATTGAAAACGGATCAAGTTAAAAAAACAACAACATTTTATTATCTAATAGAAATTACTCATAGGTGGCAGTTAATCGACAGTATATAATAAAAATTGTCAAAACTGCAGCTGTAATATTTCAAATTATCCTGAGAATTATATAGAGGTTTAGTGTTTTAAATATGCATGGAATTTAATATATTTATCAATGCAAACGTGCCCAAATAGTTTTGTCCAGCATTACCAAGTATTTCAGTACCATGTAGCCAAGGTTGCTGGGTTAGGTGTTGGTTTTGTTTCGTGCTGTTAGTGGTTTAATCATAAATCTATACAGTTGAACCTTGGGTCACAAATTTCATTTATTCCTTGACCCAGTTCTCAAACAGAAACGTTTGCAAACCGAGTTAATGTTTCCCAATGAAATGAATGTAAATTCAATGAATCCATTTTATATTTACCTTATTTCTATCGTTGTGTGGTTAAACATAAATACTGTGCAATGTAGAAATACAGGAGGAAAACAACACAATTTCTGCTGATGAAATAACAGTGGGTTCACTTGCTAATAACTGTGGAGTGTCAGTTATTTACATTAACTGTGGTGACTGCTAAAAACTAAGATACCTGAAGCATGGAGCCAATGATGCGGCGTGAAAACCCCCCACAAAGTTCTGAGCCTACCGCAGCTATGCCAAGACTATGCAAAAACCGGAACTAGTGTGTAACCTGAGGTAATGTTCCAATGCATTCCTGTTTTTTATTTTCCCTTTCCTGATGGATCTGTTTGAGGACTCTTTAACACAATATCACCAGACAATTTATGAACAAAGGGCCTTTGATTTAAATATTCTCTGACTGATGTCTGCTTTGTTTGTGAGACTTGACAAGGAGCAGTGAGGGATGAAGTCGAGTATGTTAACCCTACAGCCTGCGCTACAGTCTCTCGCTAGCTAGCTGGAATATGCTTGTCATTTTCTCTTAAAAAGTGACGTGTGTACGAGGCAAAAGCGTTTTTTGTGAGGCTATGTGTGAAAACGTAAGTATCCAAAATGGGATTAGAGGTCACTTTTTAGCCTGCTCTGAGATTTCTTTCGCTCTGTTCAGGATCAACACTGGTGTATGCTGAGCTCTTGGTCACATGGGTCTTGTCCTGCTGCTTGTCTGTCAAGTTTGATCACACAGGTATTTTGTACTGGAGCCTGGTGGGAGCATGAGCAGGCGGCATCAGAGGTAGTTGTGGCAAAAAAAAAAAAAAAAAAAAGAGACTCAAAATGAGGCCTCTCTATGATCCCCGTCTATAAGCTGCTTTGGTCTGCTACTTTGCACTTTTTCAAAGAGCTGGCTTGGGCCATGGGCACTATGCCTGACACTGAAGCCAGCAAGCAGCCATGGGATGTGTAGAGCGAGAATGATAGGGAAAGAGCCACATAAAGGCAAACAGGTAGAAAGAGAGGGAGAGAGGTGAGGAGAAAGTGAACAAAAAGAAGATCAACAAGTACTTCGATTAGCCATGGGGCATCACTGAAGACACTTGCATACACATGCTCATTTGACAGAACCCCTTCCAGCAAAGTCTATCTTGGACTCCATCCATCCATCCATTTTCTTTTACCGCTTATCCTCACTAGGGTCGCGGGCTGCTGGAGCCTATCCCAGCTATCTTCGGGCAAGAGGCGGGGTACACCTTGAACTGGTCGCCAGCCAATCGCAGGGCACATAGAAACAAACAACCATTCACGCTCACATTCACACCTAAGGGCAATTCAGAGTTTCCAATCAACCTACCCTGCATGTTTTTGGGATGTGGGAGGAAACCGGAGTGCCCGGAGAAAACTCACGCAGGCACGGGGAGAACATGCAAACTCCACACAGGCGGTGCCGGGATTTGAACCCCGGTCCTCAGAACTGTGAGGCAGATGTGCTAACCAGTCAACCACCGTGCCGCCTATCTTGGACACATAGTTTGATGAGTCCAGTCCCGATGTCCAGTCTGTCTACAGCACCTATTGCTCTACTTAAACCTAATGCAAATGAGCCACGGTTTACCTGCCCTGTGTTCTACATGGCCAGTGCGATTTTTTTACCATGATGACCAGGGCAGGTCCCAGGGCGTTGCAACCAAACAAGTGGGTGCTTGTATTCAAACAGACCTGAATCTAAAAAGAAAGTTGAGCATAGACAGAGACAGTCGTGGAGGTGGCACTTCAACACTAAACGAAATACACTTGTCAATTAGTGTACCACTCAGTACACTAATTAGTCTCACTGCGACGTAACAGGCGTCACGGTGGACGACTGGTTATAGCATCTGCCTTACAGTTCTGAGGAGCGGGGTTCAATCCCCGGCCCCGCCTGTGTGGAGTTTGCATGTTCTCCCCGTGCCTGCGTGGGTTTTCTCCGGTCACTCCAGTTTCCTCCCACATCCCAAAAACATGCATGGTAGGTTAATTGATGACTCTAAATTGCCCGTAGGTGTGAATGTGAGTGCGAATGGTTGTTTGTTTGTATGTGCCCTGCGATTGGCTGGCAACCAGTTCAGGGTGTACCCCGCCTCCTGCCCGATGATAGCTGGGATAGGCTCCAGCATGCCTGCGACCCTAGTGAGGAGAAGCGGCTCAGAAAATGGATGGATGGATGCTACGTAACAGTAGAGTGGAAATTCAAAACAGCTCACTCCTGTCACGTGCGGAAATTGGCAGCTCACAAAATTGGTTGGATTGTTTAATTTCACATTTGATGGTTAGGCAGGCAAACAAAAAAAGGCTCATACTGTGTCCCCTTTAAATCCTGAATTAAATGTGTTACTAAGATTATTTTCCATATTAGCCATTAATTAAAATATAGATTGGCCTAAATTATAGTTTGGCTGAGGAGGACTGATAAAAATTAAAATGTAAATGATCATATCCATAATATGCTTACAGGTTTAGTTGATGGATGTACAGTATAAAGGTGATTGGGATAGGGTCCAGCATGCCCGCGACCCTAGTGAGGATAGGTGGTATAGAAAATGGATGGATGGATAGATGGATGGATGGAGACCAGTTCAGGGTGTACCCCGCCTCTCGCCCAGAGTCAGCTGGGATAAATGGTATCGAAAATGGATGGATAGGTGTATAGAGAGGCGGCACGGTGGACGACTGGTTAGAGCGTCTGCCTCACAGTTCTGAGGACCAGGGTTCTATACCTGGCCCAGCCTGTGTGGAGTTTGCATGTTCACCCCGTGCCTGCGTGGGTTTTCTCCGGGCACTCCGGTTTCCTCCCACATCCCAAAAACATGTGTGATAGGTTGATTGACAACTCTAAATTGCCAGTAGGTGTGAATGTGAGTGCAAATGGTTGTTTGTTTAAATGTGCCCTGTGATTGGCTGGCAACCAGTTCAGGGTGTACCCACGCCTCCTGCCCGTTGATAGCTGAGATAGGCTCCAGCTCTCCCGCGACCCTTGTGAGGATAAGCGGCTTAGAAAATGGATGGATGTATAAAGACTCCACAGTAATATGATGAGTCATCTAAAAAAAAAAAACTCCACTGATGCTGTGGTTGAGCAAATCAATCCCAAACGACAGCCTAACATTATTAGGGGCAAGATATTGTCCAGTGGACAGAGACTCAGTCCCTCGGCAGCTTCAAAATGGCACCTGCTGAAAATATAGAAATAGGGCATACAGTATATGTCATTACATTTACAAAAGTGGGCTCAGGAAAACTACCATACATCACATCACAATTAATTCATCAATACATCACAATATCTATGCAATTGAACCCAGATTCATTTGTTCAAAGTCTCCTTACAGATTAAGTATTAAAATAATTTCATAAAATAATTTAGTAGCGGTACACAAATAAACTGCTCTCTGAAAACATTTCCAGAACAACAATCTGATGAAAGGCAGTCACATTCACAGTCATCACGGAATGTGCACATATTTATGTTTCTGCACATTGAGGAATGCCCCGATAAGCCACAACTTATTGATTTACATTTACTGTATCTTGGTTGTAATAGTGTACATAGCAGAGTGAAACATCATTTACACCAAGCTCATGATATGATGAAAACCTTCCCTTTATATTTTGAATTCAAGTCTGCTTAATTCATAATTTAATGGGTAGTTTACACAGTTTTGGCATAATCAGACTATATTCAAGAAAATTCAAAAGCCTTTGTCAGTCGTCAGCTGAAAATGTATGTTCATTCTCCACTTAGTTAAAAGAAACCGACAATTAGCTTCTGTCATGTTCTGTGTTTTGGTTTGGGTTGTTTAGTTTTTTCATGTTTTCCTGTGTTCCATGTTTTTCCTGTCTTGTGTGCTCATTTAGTTATCTTGTCCACCTGGTCTCGTCAACCTTCCGTGACCGTGTGTCAACCAATCACCTCCCTCCAGCCAATCGTGTCTTGTCCAGGTGTTCCTCGTTGTCTCGTCAATCTGTTTGTAGTTCGTTCATTGTCAGATGTCATTGTCTCTATCTGTGACGTCATAGTCGCCAGTAGTCGCTCAGTTATTTCACCTGTCATGTTTTGTTTCCGGCGGCACGGTGGCCGACTGGTTAGAGCGTCAGCCTCACAGTTCTGAGGTGCGGGGTTCAATCCCCGTCCCCGCCTGTGTGGAGTTTGCATGTTCTCCCCGTGCCTGTGTGGGTTTCCTCCGGGCACTCCGGTTTCCTCCCACATCCCAAAAACATGCATTAATTGGAGACTCTAAATTGCCCGTAGGCATGACTGTGAGTGCGAATGGTTGTTTGTTTCGATGTGCCCTGCGATTGGCTGGCAACCAGTTCAGGGTGTACCCCGCCTCCTGCCCGATGACAGCTGGGATAGGCTCCAGCACGCCCGCGACCCTAGTGAGGAGAAGCGGCTCAGAAAATGGATGGATGGATGTTTTGTTTCCAGTTTTAGGTTTATTCTAGTGTTTCTTTGTTACTTTGGTTGTCAGTTGTGGGACTTTGTTTAGTTTGCTTTTTCCATGTTCATTGTTTTCCTTTTTTTTGTTTTTGGAAATTAAATATAATTTTTTGAGACTCCTGCCTTGCCACCCTGCTTCCCTGCACTTGGGTCATCCATGTTTTTGCCTTGCATTCCCTGCCTTCAAAAACCCTAACCGTGACAGCTTCAGTCTTAGTGGTAATATGACTTTAATTTTCATCCAAATGCACAAAGCGGCAACCAACAGAGCAGCCAAATGTTTAAAACATAAAACATATATTCTTGGGACATTTAGAATGCTAAGAGACTACAGTACATGGATGATAATTGTCAGCTTAACATTAAATAAAACATCAACCTTGTCATGAAGTACAACCGCCTTGAACATTGCACAGCATGAGTATGAATTTTGGATGCCAGAGTATCAGTACTGTGCTGTGAGATAAGCACGATGCAATATATCGCAATATTATTTTATGGCGCAGCAAGCAAAGACACACATACAGTCTGTCATTGGACTTCCCTGTTGAAAGAGAATCTCCTGAGGTTATCAGTCATCAACAGGGACACACACTGCCTGCTTTATTGCTTGTTTTTGAGTCACCATCAAGGTAATTAAAAGGACCAATAATGGGAGAATTTAGTGGTGGGCAGATCAATCCAAATACTATCGAGACCAAGTCACCATCTGTATCGGATCGATACTAGCGTGAGGAAATCCATATTGTAGTTTCAGTTTCGCTCTTGTATGCACTGCTGCAGTTTTGTCAAATAGGCGACAGCAAGGTCGCCGGACTCGTCGCTTCTGTCTCAGCATGGAGCAGGCACACTTGGCTCCTCTTCCCCCGTCTTGTGTTTCGATGTTGTGCCGTCATGTGACAAACAAGCAAACAAGCCGCTGGCTTGGGTACGCATGCATCCAGCGATGCGCAACAGAAGAATGGAAAAGAGGAAGAGCATTGCAGTGTGGGTATATTTTCATCCCCAAAATACAGTCTTCTTCTTCTTTTCCTTTCGGCTTGTCCCGTTAGGGGTCGCCACAGCGCGTCATCCTTTCCATGAGAGCCTATCTCCTGCATCCTCCTCTCGAACACCAACTGCCATCATGTCTTCCCTCACGACATCTATCAACCTTCTCTTTGGTCTTCCTCTAGCTCTCTTGCCTGGCAGCTCCATCCTCATCATCCTTCTACCAATATACTCACTCTCTCTCCTCTGGACGTGTCCAAACCATTGAAGTCTGCTCTCTCTAACTTTGTCTCCAAAACATCGAACCTTGGCTGTCCCTCTGATGAGCTCATTTCTAATTTTATCCAACCTGGTCACTCCGAGAGCGAACCTCAACATCTTCATTTCGGCCACCTCCAGCTCTGCTTCCTGTTTTCTCTTCAGTGCCACTGTCTCTAATCCATACATCATGGCTGGTCTCACCACTGTTTTATAAACTTTGCCCTTCATCCTAGCAGAGACTCTTCTGTCACATAACACACCTGACACCTTCCTCCACCCGTTCCAACCTGCTTGGACCCGTTTCTTCACTTCCTGACCACACTCACCATTGCTCTGGACGGTTGACCCCAAGTATTTAAAGTCCTCTACCCTTGCCATCTCTTCTCCCTGTAGCCTCATTCTTCCCCCACCACCCCTCTCATTCATGCACATATATTCTGTTTTACTTCGGCTAATCTTCATTCCTCTTCTTTCCAGTGCATGCCTCCATCTTTCTAACTGTTCCTCCAGCTGCTCCCTGCTTTCACTGCAGATCACAATGTCATCTGCAAACATCATGGTCCACGGGGATTCCAGTCTAACCTCATCTGTCAGCCTATCCATCACCACTGCAAAAAGGAAGGGGCTCAGGGCTGATCCCTGATGCAGTCCCACGTCCACCTTAAATTCTTCTGTCACACCGACAGCACACCTCACCGCTGTTCTGCTGCCCTCGTACATGTCCTGTATTATTCTAACATACTTCTCTGCCACTCCAGACTTCCGCATGCAGTACCACAGTTCCTCTCTGGGTACTCTGTCATAGGCTTTCTCTAGATCTACAAAGACACAATGTAGCTCCTTCTGACCTTCTCTGTACTTTTCCATCAACATCCTCAAGGCAAATAATGCATCTGTGGTACTCTTTCTAGGCAAAATCCCCAAAATTTCATCCCCAAAATACAGTAAGATGTAAAATTTGTAAAAAGGCTGTAAGGTACAGTGGTAACACCACAAATTTATGTAAGCGTGTAAAAAAACAAAATCATTTTGATAAAGTATTTTTTAATTATCAAAATTATTATTTTTAATGAAAAAAGGAAAGACTACAAAAACACTTAAAGGTCATGACAATTAATAGAGATTTAGCAATTCTCTGTTGCATCTACCTTTGGTATCGGTGATACTGCCCCAATATTTACTTGGTATCGGATTGATACCAAAATGACGTATTGTATGCCACTACCAGAATTAACAGAACATTGGTATTTTAAGCCAATTGCATTTCAGGGGTTTCTTGTGCAACCCTTTAGCTCAGATCAATGGCAAAACATGGACTGAAGCTGAAATAAAATCACCACTGTGCCCTTCTCTCTCGCTCTCGTCCATTGCAGACACTTTTTTGCTCACTCTGCTTGTTTCACTTTTGTGTACATTTTTTGTTGCCGATAAGCTTGTTTCTCTTCTTACAAAAATAGAAGCAGTGACTCCTGGATATTTTTAAACCTGTGGGACTGTACTTTTTTTGTAGATACAGTCATCCATCCATTCATTATCTGAACCGCTTATCCCCACAAGGGTCACAGGAGCGCTCGAGCCTATCCCATGCATGTTTTTGGGATGTGAGAGGAAACTGGAGTGCCCGGAGAAAACCCACCCAGGCACGGGGAGAACATGCAAACTCCACACAGGCGGGGCCGGGGATTGAACCCCGGTCCACAGAACTGTGAGGCAGATGCTCTAACCAGTCGTCCACCGTGCCGCCTAGATACTGTCAGTTGTTGCTATATTCCAATATTTTCTGATACCCTCTCACCATTACGTGAGCATGGCCTGCTAATTAGCACAAGCCTGCTTTTAGCAACAAGACCAGCGATCAAGATGCCTCCCTTTTGCACTGAGGACTATCACGGACTGTTGCAGGGGATGTCAATCCTGGAAACGAAAATCATCCGTCTTGAAGTGTATGTGGATGTAAATAGACAGTTGGGGAATGAAACCACTCTACCGATGCCTCAAAATGGTGTGTTGAAGTGTGCTAACAGACAGCCACTTTTCTTAACAAAGAGGACTGATGTGAACTGTGGAAACGGTAATGGCCCATCTAGCAGTTCTCCCTGAAATTGACTGGGAGCAAAGCCCAAAGATATGGGAGAACATCTAAAAGGGAGGACACAACACCAGCAGATTATCGAGGAATCCGGCTGGCCTGCATTTCTATCAAACCATTGTCTCCAGTTATCTCTGCTAGACTAGCTCTTTTTAATATCAGGTCTCTGGGTAATAAATCAACGTTGATTAATTAATCATTACAACCAATGATCAGGACTTTTTGTTACTACGTGAAACATGGTTAACAGAAAGTAGCTGTAATACCATTTTAAATGAGGCAACACTAGCAAATTTTAATTTTATGAAGTGTCAAATAGGGAAAAAAGGCGGTGGTATTGCTATTATTTTTAAGTCATTATTTCAGTGTAAAGAAATTATACTGGGTGATTTTAGCTTTTTTGAATAGCTCTGTTTTTTTAGTTAAAGGTGACCCAAAGGTTATTGTTTTGATAATTTAAAGGCCTCCAAGATACAATAGATAATTTATGGAGGACTTTTCAGAACTGCTGTCAGTTTGTTGTACTGACTACAACTATTTTGTTGTAACGGGAGACTGTAGCATTCATGTTGAAAATAACATGGACAAAAAATCTAAAGAACTCTCTGCTATACGAGACACATTTCTCAACATATTAAGACTCCAACCCACACTCAAGGTCACATCTTAGACCTGGTCATCTCTAAGGATGTTGAAATTCTATTTAATTGACATAAAGGATATGGCTATTTCTGACCATGTTTGTGTATTCTTTGAATTACAGATTCTTCCAAAAGTTCAGACAACCTCTATGTCTATTAAGAAAAGGTACACAAATGAGAGTACCGCCACTAATTTTATGGAGACCATTGCTGTGCCACAAACTGTGAATGCTGAGACAGTTGATGAACTTTTGGATAATCCATCCATCCATCCATTTTCTGAGCCACTTCTCCTCACTAGGGTCGCGGGCGTGCTGGAGCCTATCCCAGCTATCATCGGGCAGGAGGCGGGGTACACCCTGAACTGGTTGCCAGCCAATCGCAGGGCACATATAAACAAACAACCATTCGCACTCACAGTCACACCTACGAGCAATTTAGAGTCTCCAATTAATGCATGTTTTTGGGATGTGGGAGGAAACCGGAGTGCCTGGAGAAAACCCACGCAGGCATGGGGAGAACATGCAAACTCCACACAGGCGGGGCCGGGGATTGAACCCTGGTCCTCAGAACTGTGAGGCTGATGCTCTAACCAGTCGTCCACCGTGCCACCTTTTGGATAATTTCACCTGTAAAATCTCAAATGTCATGAATGCTATTAAAAGTAAGATAATCTTGAGGCGACCTAGAACACCGTGGAGGAGCACAATGATGGTATAGACCTCTAAATCAAAGTGTAGGAAAGCAGAACTTAAGTGGAGAAGAACTAAACTCCAAATTGACTATAACCTCTACAGACAAAGTGTTTGTAATTTTAACTAAGACTTATTCAGGGCTAGACAGCTACACCTTTCTGAAATCATCAGTAAGAACTTCAACAATACTCGCACTCTGTTCGCGGTGGTTGACAAGCTCACAACCCCCCCGAATCAGATAGCTCCAGAACTCCTAACAGCAGATAAATGCAATGAATTTGTTTGTTATTTTAGTGAAAAAATACAATCCATCAGGTTAAATATTAGCACAAATTATACAACCTCAATTCCAATGAAGTTGGGACGTTGTGTTAAACATAAATAAAAACAGAATACAATGAGTTCAACCTATTTTTAATTGAATACACTACAAAGACAAGATATTTAATGTTCAAACTGATAAACTTTATTATTTTTAGTAAATAATCATTAACTTAGAATTTTATGGCTGCAACATGTTCCAAAAAGCTGGGACAGCTGGCAAAAAAGACTCAGAAAGTTGAGGAATGCTCATCAAACACCTGTTTGGAATATGCCACAGGTGAACAGGCTAATTGGGAACAGGTGGGTGCCATGATTGAGTATAAAAGGAGCTTCCCTGAATTGCTTAGTCATTCACAAGCGAGGTTCACCTCTTTGTGAACAAGTGTGTGAGAAAATAGTCGAACAGTTTAAGGACAATGTTCCTCAACGTACAATTGCAAGGAATTTAGGGATTTCATCATCTACGTTCCATAATATCATCAAAAGGTTCAGAGAATCTGGAGAAATCACTGTATGTAAGCGGCAAGGCTGAAAACCAACATTGAATGCCCCTGACCTTCGATACCTCAGGCGGCACTGCATGAAAAACCAACATCAATGTGTAAAGGCTATCACCACATGGGCTCAGGAACACTTCAGAAAACCAATGTCAGTACATACAGTTCGGCGCTACATCCGTAAGTGCAATTTGAAACTCTACTATTAAAAGCAAAAGCCATTTATCGACAACACCCAGAAACACCGTTGGCTTCTCTGGGCCCGAGCTCATCTAAAATGGACTGATGCAAAGTGGAAAAGTGTTCTGTGGTCGGACGAATCCACATTTCAAATTGTTTTGGGAAAATGTGGACGTCGTGTCCTCCGGGCCAAAGAGGAAAAGAACCATCCGGACTGTTATGGACGCAAAGTTCAAAAGCCAGCATCTGTGATGGTATGGGGCTGTGTTAGTGCAGATGGCATGGATAACTTACACATCTGTAAAGGCACCATTAATGCTAAAAGGTACATACAGGTTTTGGAGAAACATATGCTGCCATCCAAGCAACGTCTTTTTCATGTACGCCCCTGCTTATTTCAGCAAGACAATGCCAAACCACATTCTGCACGTGTTACAACAACGTGGCTTCGTAGTAAAAGACTGCAGGTACTAGACTGGCCTGCCTGCAGTCCAGACCTGTCTCCCATTGAAAATGTGTGGCACATTATGAAGCGTAAAATACGACAACGGAGAAGCTGTACATCAAGCAAGAATGGGAAAGAATTCCACCTACAAAGCTTCAACAATTAGTGTCCTCAGTTCCCAAACCTTTATTGAATGTTGTTAAAAGAAAAGGTGACCCTGTCCCAGCTTTTTTGGAACGTGTTATAGCCATAAAATTGTAGGTTAATGATTATTTGCTAAAAACAATAAAGTTTATCAGTTTTAACATTAAATATGTTGTCTTTGTAGTGTATTCAATTAAATGTAGGTCGAACATGATTTGCGAATCCTTGTATTCTGTCTTTATTTATGTTTAACACAACGTCCTGAACTTCATTGGAATTGGGGCTGTACTACATCTGAAGCCACCCAGGAAAAACTCTATTACCATGTCAGAATTTGAAACAGTTGACCAAAAAACAAGAGAAAACGGTTCAGCAGCTGAAACCATCAACGAGCTGTCTTCACTCAATACCATCTGACTTTTTCAAAGGTTTCTTTGCGAAGTCTGTGCTAGCTGATTTGCAGCAAATAATCAGTTGCTCACTTCAGTCAGGTGAGTTTCCTAAAGCTTTTAAAATAGCTGCCATTAAACATCTGCTAAAAAATAGAACGCTGGGCGCTTCCATGTTAGAATTTGCTCTTATCCAAGTGTTAAATGATATAAGGTTGAATACTGACTCGGGAAAGGTGTCAATTCTGGTCTTGTTGAACCTCAGTGCGGCTTTTGATACAGTAGATCATAATATACTGCTGAACAGCCTCTACACTGGCTCCCAGTCAGCTTTAGAATAGATGTTTGCTACTGGTCTATAAATCACTAAACGGTTTAGGTCCTGAATACATGAATGAAATGCTAATTGGATATAAACCCAGTAGGGCTCTGAGATCGACAGACTCGCGTCAAATAGTGGAGCACAGAGTCCAACGCAAACATGGTGAAGCAGGATTTAGCTATTATGCTGCACACAAATGGAATAAGTTGACAACAGAAGTGACGTCAGCCCCAAGTGTGCGTGTTTTTATGTCCAGGTTGAAAACTTGAATTCCTCCACTTGGGGCAGGATCTCATCCCCGACCTGGAGAAGGCATGCCACCCTTTTCCGACTGAGGACCATGGTCTCAGATTTGGAGGTGCTGATTCTCATCCCAGCCGCTTCACACTCGGCTGCGAACTGCTCCAATGAGAGTTGGAGGTCACGGCTTGATGAAGCCAACAGAACCACATCATCTGCAAAAAGCAGAGATGCAATACTGAGGCCACCAAACCGGACCCCCTCTATACCTCGGCTGCGCCTCGAAATTCTGTCCATAAAAGTTATGAACAGAATCGGCGACAAAGGGCAGCCTTGGCGGACTCCAACCCTCACCGGGAACGAGTCCGACTTACTGCCGCATATGCGGACCAAACTCTGACTCCGGTCGTACAGGGACCGAACAGCCCGTATCAGGGAGTTCGGTACCCCATACTCTCGAAGCACTCTCCACAGGACTCCCCGAGGGACACGGTCGAACGCCTTCTCCAAGTCCACAAAACACATGTAGACTGGTTGGGCGAACTCCCATGCACCCTCGAGGACCCTGCCGAGGGTGTAGAGCTGGTCCACTGTTCCACGGCCAGGACGAAAACCACACTGCTCCTCCTGAATCTGAGATTCGACTTCCCGACGGACCCTCCTCTCCAGCACCCCTGAATAGACCTTACCAGGGAGGCTGAGCAGTGTGATCCCCCTGTAGTTGGAACACACCCTCCGGTCCCCCTTCTTAAAAAGGGGGACCACCACCCCAGTCTGCCAATCCAGAGGCACTGTCCCCGATGTCCACGCGATGTTGCAGAGGCGTGTCAACCAGGACAGCCCCACAACATCCAGAGCCTTTAGGAACTCCGGGAGAATCTCATCCACCCCCGGGGCCCTGCCACCGAGGAGCTTTTTAACTACCTCGGTGACCTCAAACCCAGAGATAGGAGAGCCCGCCTCAGAGAACCCACACTCTGCTTCCCCATGGGAAGGCGTGTCGGTGGAATTGAGGAGGTCTTCGAAGTATTCTCCCCACCGACTCACGACGTCCCGAGTCGAGGTCAGCAGCGCCCCATCCCCACTATACACAGTGTTGGTGGTGCACTGCTTTCCTCTCCTGAGACGTCGGATGGTGGACCAGAATTTCCTCGAAGCCGTCCGGAAGTCTTTCTCCATGGCCTCACCGAACTCCTCCCGTGCCCGGGTTTTTGCTTCAGCGACCACCAGAGCTGCATTCCGCTTGGCCAGCCGGTACCCATCAGCTGCCTCAGGAGTCCCACAGGCCAAAAAGGCTCGATAGGACTCCTTCTTCAGCTTGACGGCATCCCTCACCGTTGGTGTCCACCGACGGGTTCGGGGATTGCCGCCACGACAGGCACCGACCACCTTACGGCCACAGCTCCGGTCGGCCGCCTCAGCAATGGAGGCGCGGAACATGGTCCACTCGGACTCGATGTCCCCCGCCTCCCCCGGAACATGAGCAAAGTTCTGTCGGAGGTGGGAGTTGAAACTCCTTCTGACAGGGGATTCTGCCAGACGTTCCCAGCAGACCCTCACAATACGTTTGGGCCTGCCACGTCGGACCGGCATCTTCCCCCACCATCGGAGCCAACTCACCACCAGGTGGTGATCAGTTGACAGCTCCGCCCCTCTCTTCACCCGAGTGTCCAAGACATGCGGCCGCAAGTCCGATGACACGACCACAAAGTCGATCATCGAACTGCGACCTAGGGTGTCCTGGTGCCAAGTGCACGTGTGGACACCCTTATGCTTGAACATGGTGTTCGTTATGGAAAATCCGTGACGAGCACAGAAGTCCAATAACAAAACACCGCTCGGGTTCTGATCGGGGGGGGGGGGCCGTTCCTCCCAATCGCGCCCTTCCAGGTCTCACTGTCATTGCCCACGTGAGTATTGAAGTCCCCCAACAGAACAATGGAGTCCCCAGCGGGAGCGCTCTCCAGCACCCCCTCCAAGGACTCCAAAAAGGGTGGGTACTCTGAACTGCTGTTTGGTGCATAGGCACAAACAACAGTCAGGACCAGAGCCCAGAGGTGTGTGTGGAGGCGAGTCCGACTATATCTTCTCGACCTCACACACCAGCTCGGGCTCCTTCCCTGCCAGAGAGGTGACATTCCACGTCCCTAGAGCCAGCTTCTGTAGCTGGGGATCGGATCGCCAAGGTCCCCGCCTTCGGCCACCACCCAGCTCACACTGCACCCGACCCCTATGGCCCCTCCCACAGGTGGTGAGCCCATGGGAACGAGATCCCGGATACAAGCGGCCGAAATGAGTTTCCTCCGCAGGGTGTCCGGGCTCTCCCTTAGAGATAGGGTGAGAAGCTCGGTCATCCGGGAGGATCTCAGAGTAGAGCCGCTGCTCCTCCGCATTGAGAGGAGCCAGATGAGGTGGCTGGGGCATCTGATTCGGATGCCTCCCGGACGCCTCCCTGGTGAAGTGTTCCGGGCATGTCCCACCGGGAGGAGACCCCGGGGACGACCCAGGACACGCTGGAGAGACTACATCCTTCGGCTGGCCTGGGAACGCCTCGGGATCCCCCCAGAAGAGCTGGATGAAGTGGCTGGGGAGAGGGAAGTCTGGGCGTCCCTGCTGAAGCTACTGCCCCCGCGACCCGACCCGGATAAGCGGTAGAGAATGGATGGATGGATGGATGGGTTAAAAACTATTTTTTCCCAAGCTTTTTAGAGCATTTCCACTTTTAACTGATATTTCTTGCACTGTATACTGTTTTAATTGTTTTTTTCTTCTTTTTTTCTCTTTGTTTTAAATGTTTATAAGCTTTTTTTTTTCTTTCTTTTTAAATGCTTTTAATCATGTAAAGCACATTGAGTTACCCGGTGTTTGAAATGCGCTATATAAATACATTTGCTTTGCTTTGCTTTAAAATGGCAAGACATGCACAAGGCTTTTTTTTAGAATTTATTCATGACCTTACATGAATGTACATCACTATCCATAAAGAGCTTGGTTCCTATCACATTTCAGCAACTTTTACACCTGCAAATATATAAAACATTGTCCTTAGCAGGTGCAATTGTATACCTGGACAGTTAAATCAACTGTGTGAACCTCAACTTAATTACTGTATATAATAGGGGTGTAACGGTTCATCCACTTCATTGATGGATCGATGTATATTCCTATAAACCTACTAAAAAAAACTACATTGAACTGTGCTCGGTAAGTTGGCCTTCCGGACGACATATATCGATCTAAAATCATTTTAAAAGGTAATCAATTGGAACAATACTGGGAAATAATAATTGGATTTAGCACGGCAGACTTCATATGGATGTGTTTTGTGTTTTTTTTTTAGCACTTTTAATGATCAAGATGTTAATGCAGCCCTATGGGGGGCACAAGTCAGTGCAAACTGTAGGCCGGTCCCAAGCCCGGATAAATGCAGAGGGTTGCGTCAGGAAGGGCATCCGGCTTAAAACCTTGCCAAACAAATATGAGCGTTCATCCAAAGAATTCCATACCGGATCGGTCGTGGCCCGGGTTAACAACGTCCGCCACCGGCGCCGTCAACCTGCAGGGCGCTGTTGGAAATTCAGCTACTGTGGGTCGAAGTCGAAGTCAAAGAAGAAGAAGAAGAAGAGGTGGAAAGCGGGTTCTTCGGCAGAAAGAGAAGAGGAAAACACAGAGCCTAGAACTGAATGTGGGGACTTTGAATGTTGGGACTATGACAGGAAAATCTCGGGAGTTGGTTGACATGATGATTAGGAGAAAGGTTGATATATTGTGTGTCCAGGAGACCAGGTGGAAAGCCAGTAAGGCTAGAAGTTTAGGGGGAGGGTTTAAATTATTTTACCATGGTGTAGATGGGAAGAGAAATGGAGTCGGGGTTATTTTAAAAGAAGAGTTGGCTAAGAATGTCTTGGAGGTGAAAAGAGTATCAGATCGAGTGATGAGGCTGAAATTTGAAATTGAGGGTGTTATGTGTAATGTGATTAGTGGCTATGCCCCACAGGTAGGATGTGACCTAGAGGTGAAAGAGAAATTCTGGAAGGAGCTAGATGATGTAGTTCTGAGCATCCCAGACAGAGAGAGAGTCGTAATTGGTGCAGATTGTAATGGACATGTTGGTGAAGGTAATAAGGGTGATGAAGAAGTGATGGGTAAGTACAGTATCCAGGAAAGGAACTTGGAGGGACAGATGGTGGTAGACTTTGCAACAAGGATGCAAATGGCTGTAGTGAACACTTTTTTCCAGAAGAGGCACGAACATAGGGTGACCTACAAGAGCGGAGGTAGAAGCACACAGGTGGATTACATCTTGTGCAGACGATGTAATCTGAAGGAGGTTACAAACTGTAAGGTAGTGGTAGGGGAGAGTGTGGCTAGACAGCATAGGATGGTGGTGTGTAAGATGACTCTGGTGGTGGGGAGGAAAATTAGGAAGACAAAGGCAGAGAAGAGAACCATGTGGTGGAAGCTGAGACAGGACGAGTGTTGTGCAGCTTTTCGGGAAGAGGTGATACAGGCTCTCGGTGGACGGGAAGAGCTTCCAGAAGACTGGACCACTGCAGCCAAGGTGATCAGAGAAGCAGGCAGGAGAGTACTTGGTGTATCTTCTGGCAGGAAAGGAGAGAAGGAGACTTGGTGGTGGAACCTCACAGTACAGGAAATCATACAAGGAAAACGGTTAGCTAAGAAGAAGTGGGACACTGAGAGGACCGAGGAGAGGCGAAAGGAATACATTGAGATGCGACACAGGGCAAAGGTAGAGGTGGCAAAGGCAAAACAAGAGGCATATGATGACATGTATGGCAGGTTGGACACTAAAGAAGGAGAAAAGGATCTATACAGGCTGGCCAGACAGAGGGATATAGATGGGAAGGATGTGCAGCAGGTTAGGGTGATTAAGGATAGAGATGGAAATATGTTGACTGGTGCCAGCAGTGTGCTAGGTAGATGGAAAGAATACTTCGAGGAGTTGATGAATGAGGAAAATGATAGAGAAGGGAGAGTAGAAGAGGCAAGTGTGGTGGACCAGGAAGTGGCAATGATTAGTAAGGGGGAAGTTAGAAAGGCATTAAAGAGAATGAAAAATGGAAAGGCAGTTGGTCCTGATGACATTCCTGTGGAGGTATGGAAGCATCTAGGAGAGGTGGCTGTGGAGTTTTTGACCAGCTTGTTCAATAGAATTCTAGTGCGTGAGAAGATGCCTGAGGAATGGAGGAAAAGTGTACTGGTGCCCATTTTTAAGAACAAAGGTGATGTGCAGAGCTGTGGCAACTATAGAGGAATAAAGTTGATGAGCCACACAATGAAGTTATGGGAAAGAGTAGTGGAGGCTAGACTCAGGACAGAAGTGAGTATTTGCGAGCAACAGTATGGTTTCATGCCTAGAAAGAGTACCACAGATGCATTATTTGCCTTGAGGATGTTGATGGAAAAGTACAGAGAAGGTCAGAAGGAGCTACATTGTGTCTTTGTAGATCTAGAGAAAGCCTATGACAGAGTACCCAGAGAGGAACTGTGGTACTGCATGCGGAAGTCTGGAGTGGCAGAGAAGTATGTTAGAATAATACAGGACATGTACGAGGGCAGCAGAACAGCGGTGAGGTGTGCTGTCGGTGTGACAGAAGAATTTAAGGTGGACGTGGGACTGCATCAGGGATCAGCCCTGAGCCCCTTCCTTTTTGCAGTGGTGATGGATAGGCTGACAGATGAGGTTAGACTGGAATCCCCGTGGACCATGATGTTTGCAGATGACATTGTGATCTGCAGTGAAAGCAGGGAGCAGCTGGAGGAACAGTTAGAAAGATGGAGGCATGCACTGGAAAGAAGAGGAATGAAGATTAGCCGAAGTAAAACAGAATATATGTGCATGAATGAGAGGGGTGGTGGGGGAAGAATGAGGCTACAGGGAGAAGAGATGGCAAGGGTAGAGGACTTTAAATACTTGGGGTCAACCGTCCAGAGCAATGGTGAGTGTGGTCAGGAAGTGAAGAAACGGGTCCAAGCAGGTTGGAACGGGTGGAGGAAGGTGTCAGGTGTGTTATGTGACAGAAGAGTCTCTGCTAGGATGAAGGGCAAAGTTTATAAAACAGTGGTGAGGCCAGCCATGATGTATGGATTAGAGACAGTGGCACTGAAGAGAAAACAGGAAGCAGAGCTGGAGGTGGCGGAAATGAAGATGTTGAGGTTCGCTCTCGGAGTGACCAGGTTGGATAAAATTAGAAATGAGCTCATCAGAGGGACAGCCAAGGTTCGATGTTTTGGAGACAAAGTTAGAGAGAGCAGACTTCAATGGTTTGGACACGACACACCTCAGGCAAGAGAGCTAGAGGAAGACCAAAGAGAAGGTTGATGGATGTCGTGAGGGAAGACATGATGGCAGTTGGTGTTCGAGAGGAGGATGCAGGAGATAGGCTCTCATGGAAAAGGATGACGCGCTGTGGCGACCCCTAACGGGACAAGCCGAAAGGAAAAGAAGAAGAATGATCAAGATGTTAAATGCTACTCGATTAAGTTGGTTGGTTCTGTGACATCATGTGACGCCAGCAGACAACAAAACAGCATGGTGGATTGCAGAGGAAAAGCCGCGGCAAGCAGGAAATTATCAAGACAACATGACGGTCCAGTGGGTCGAAACACATTCCTTTTTGCAAAGACGGAAATGTTCTAAATAAATCACTCACTATTTCTCTGAACACCTACTCAGGTGCCATGGGATTTTCACATTTCACACAACTCCTTCCAATGTCGACAGTGCAGGTTGCGTACCGCTGCAGCAGCAGTGCAAGGTAATCTCATAAAAAAAGAAAAAAAAAGTTTGCCCTGAAAATTACAGCAAAGATTACAACGCCATATTGTTTGTTTGGAGGCACATTGAGACTGAGAACAAAAGCAGCAGAGTGTATTGTCAGTACTGTCTGTCACTTTACATTCCACATTTAGTTTTAAAAAGTCCTCCAATCAAAGATTACAGCTTACCTTTCACCCTTTAGTTAAAGCATTTTTTCAAGATGCGATATATCATTGTAACTCTGAATAGCATTTAGCTTTGACGTGATAGTGTTTTTGTGTAGTCACACTCTAGCAAAACTGAACAGCTTGCTTACAGATAAATTTTTGGAAATAGGCAGCCCACAAAAATGTGTGTGATTTCACAGTCGATTGGTGGACAGTTATTACAGAGAGGCAAGCAAAAGTAAAAAAAAGTCACATTTTCAAAATTTTTCCCATTTTAGATTCAGTTAAAAGCTTCTGTTTGGTGTTATTTATAGTGTTTGTGTTTCACAATGGTATTTCTTAGCCACAAAATACAGTGAAATTAATTTATACTTCCGCTCTCCTATCGTTAATGTACCAGAGATTCTCTTTTTTTTTTTTTTTTAATCAAGAATTCTTGGCCCGGTATCTTGCATTTCAATGGCTTTAAAGCAGCTAAAGGGATTATAGAGCACACCGCCTTGAGCCTGTAGTCTAAAACGCAGTCAGCATTCTCAAACAGCATACAGGCAAAGACACTGACACTCTGATCATGTCGCAACACAAAGGGATATGATAGATTTGTATCAACAAACAAAGCCCAACTATAGATAATTCATGTTTGATATATGTACCGAACCCCCCTTAAGAAAGATAACTGTGCTTGTTTAGAAGGTAGTAGGGTTTCCGAGCCACAGTTGCCAAGTGCTTTCATGGGGGATTTGTGGACTTTACCTTCTACTTGGGTTTATAAAAATGCTCTTGTGCCTTATAAATGAAAGGAAATTGAACAAAAATAATAAACATAATCCAATCAGCACATTTTACTATTTAGGCCCTTTTTTCTTAACCAAACTGTGTAGTTACAGTTCTTATAATGGTAGTTTTATGAGCTAAAATATAAAGCACCTTGCTTTTAAAGGGCATTTGTCTTTTGTTTAATAGCATACCATACAAAGCACTGCAAGGTAACAATTATAGCATAAGAAATTATTATAAAACATATTTACTAGGTTCTGAAATTTGACAACCATGGCTCACCTTGCACCTCCACACACAAAATGTGCAAAATATAGAATTCATTACAGGGTGTCTTGTCCTCAGATAAATCAATTTAAAGGAAAAAAAAAACATCACAAGCTAGTGAGCTCTGACAATGGTGTTCTACGTCTGCAACTGAAAATGGAACATCCAATTATCTTACGCGGAGCCCCACAAGACCCCGCAAATCAATACTGAACCAACAATCACATTCTTGACAGTGAATCATCAGCAATTTTCATGAATGTAATATTTTTTAAAAGCTCTGCACCTGACTTTGACCTTGACCTTTGTGTTCCCATCACTCACTCTGAAAAATTAGCGCTTTGGTGATGACCTCGCTATTGAATAACATGGTGTGAGACGCACATGGACTATGGTCACTACACCAATACCAAGGGTCTATTTGGGAGGGTGTGAAAAACAGTCCAAGCATCAGCTGCAACTACATTTCTTTGGCTACATTTTCTATGACATCACCACAAATAATGTTGTGTCTCGAGGGATTAAAAACTAAGGCAGGGAATCAAATTCAATCAATTGATCATTAAGAATTGACTGATTTTGTGAAATTAATTGTGAAATAATCACCTCTTGATGCTATCGTGGCAAAATGGAGTGCACTAACCAGCGAGTATAAACCCTCTGAAAAATCAAATTGATCTCAACTTCATATTAACTGTGCCTGTACCTACCTACTGTACCTGATGTACCTGTATATTCTAATACCGAAATACTATTCCACTCCATTGACTTTATAAAGACAATGCAATATGTGTTTGGCCAATAAAAATTATTCTGATGTCACTTTGTTCCCCCTTGTGTCCATTGTACTTGATGGTTTTGGGACACATACATTTCCTCTAATAGAGGTTTATTTGGGAACAAATGCACAGTGCTCAAATTTTATATATTCAGACATCCCAGAAATACTTTCAGATGTTTTTCTTAATAACCTAAAATTGTCATCAAACAGTAGTGATCTTTAGCATGTCAATCGCACTTCTGTGGACAAGGTTCTTATCAGAAGTGAGCTTTCTGAGAACCTCAGCGGTTTGTCATTTCACCCATGCTAATTCAAACTGTTAAAATGTGTTTATAACGCCAATCACCTGTCCACATTTTACTTGTTGCAAGTCATTTATTCAATTCATCAGCCTTCATCCACACTCTATTCATAACTTTTCTTTTTACTTTAATTTCATCGTGAGAGATATTGAAGATAATGGAGATGACACGGGGCAAATTAACGCTTTTATGTGATGAATTATAAATGGAGCTGTAACACCCTAAGGACGTCTAAAGAGTTAAGCAACTCATGACAACAATATGAGTCGTTGATAGACAAACACCACCCTACTTCCTTTCTTCTCACAAGACAGCACGATGTGCTCATCTTCAAGAGAATTAAGTTTGACAGTCTATTTTTCCCCTTTAGGACAAAATTATATTATGTTTCCTATTGTTGACAAAGTCAATTTAAACTACCCACTCATCAATTTGAATCCCGACATAACTGAAGCCTATTCCAGGTGATTGTGGGCGAAAGGCAGAGTACAAACTGGATTGATTCTTGGCCATTCCCTCGGCACCCAACCACTGCGGCGCTCTCGTGCTGGTCATACGCCCGGATAAAGGGTAGAGTTTTTTTCAGGAAATGCAAAAAGTGCACACGTGACTCAATGGTGGTAAGAGCCAAAAGTCACAATCCTTCAGTAAAAGAACTGAACTTCATTGGTATTTATGTGATTAATTAAAAGAGGTTATTACCAGAGGTGAAACCAACTCGTTGCTTTGCAAGTCAAGTCGTCAAGTTTTTGTTTTGCCCCATCAAACCTGATTGATAATAGCTTTTCAGTCATTCTATGAAAATGCTATGCAATTACTTACATTTCTCACTTTATTTCTGAAGTGAAATGATACAGACCTGTCACAAATAAGAATTTCAAGTATTCTACTGACAAGTCTATCGGAATAATGAAGAATAAGGATAAAATATATTTTTGCTTGTTTAAATAGCAATTATGAATACACAAGAGAAATGACACTTTTCACTTCATAATGAATGACCAATTGATTTCGTCTTTAAGATAATCAGCCGTTTTTTTCTTAAATTCACGTTGTGCATAAAGCAGGAAGCTGCATTTTCTTGTCTACAAACATTTCTGTGAGGCAATTTCAAACACAAACAAACATAAACATATTTCAGTTTAAACTTGGGATTTCTTGTGTCAAAAAAATAAGGCATTAATTTAAAATAAGTGGAACAGAAGTTGGCGGCACGGTGGACAACTGGTTAGAGCGTCAGCCTCACAGTTCTGAGGACCCGGGTTCAATCCCTGGCCCCGCCTGTGTGGAGTTTGCATGTTCTCCCCGTGCCTGCGTGGGTTTTCTCCGGGCACTCCGGTTTCCTCCCACATCCCAAAAACATGCATTAATTGGAGACTCTAAATTGCCCGTAGGCATGACTGTGACTGTGAGTGCGAATGGTTGTTTGTTTGTATGTGCCCTGCGATTGGCTGGCAACCAGTTCAGGGTGTACCCCGGCTCCTGCCCAATGACAGCTAGGATAGGCTCCAGCACGCCCGTGACCCTAGTGAGGAGAAGCGGCTCAGAAAATGGATGGATGGAACACAAGTTTGTCATCTTGTTATAAAGGTACAATTATATCCAACTGTGCTATCTGAGTCAGAACACTAGGGGGCACTATGTAAATATATTACGTCAAAGAGGCGAAGAAAAGGACACGAAGAAGAATGTAGTTTCATGTCAAATAGATGCCAGCTGTATGCTGATTGATAAAGGTAAATAAAGTATATATAAAAAAAAAAGAAATACAGTACAAGACTGATTCTTGAGAACACTACACTGACTAAACCAGAATAATATACAGGAAGCTCAGACAGCGCACGGCTGGGCAGCCGTTACTCCCCTAACACACAGAACGAAACAAAAACAATTAGTTTTTAGGATTCTAGATTCTAACTCAATAGCTCTTACACTGAAAAAAAAGAGTACTTTGAATTTACTTGATTTGAACATTTACGTTGGTTGAACATGATTACAATTTGTTAAAATGAAAATTATTTGGGACAAGAGGGGTAAATTATGTCATTTTAACACATTTTAATCATGTACCGATGTACATGTTCAAATTAAGTAAATTCAAAGGACTCTTTTTTTATCAGTGTACTTAAAAAGACTACCGTGCTTCCTCTCCACATGAGCGTGTTGCAGAGGCATCCTGCCAACTGCAAAATTTTGTTAAGTGGTGTTTGTGGATGGAGGGGGTGGGGGTGGGTTACATGCAATGTAATCAAATTGCCACTTTGGGTTACAACAGCCAAACTCGTGTTTATTATTATTGTTGCACTTGTTCTGACACCACAGGGACCAGGAGAGTCAGAGGGAGGGAGCAAGGTGCCAAGAAAAGCCCTTATCTTGTCTCTGCAATCTGCTCAATTTGCTGTGTGTCAGATTTAACATGCAGAATGCCACAGATGGGCTAACAAATAGCATTGCTGTCACAGTTATAACCTTTTTGGCAACAGATATTTAAACACAAATAGTGGGGCAACATATTTAACAATATCAATGAAGAATATTATTATCTAATATTACTGCGGTTTTAACCGTCTCCATGTATATTTTATAATATTGCTCCCAGATGGGCGGCACGGTGGACGACTAGTTAGCACAGCTGCCTCACATTTCCGAGGACCGAGGTTCAAATCCCGGCCCCGCCTGTGTGGAGTATGCATGTTCTCCCCGTGCCTGCACTCCGGTTTCCTCCCACATCCCAAAAACATGCGTGGTAGGTTAATTGAAGACTCTAAATTGCCCGTAGGTGTGACTGTGAGTGCGGTTGGTTGTTTGTTTATATGTGCCCTGCGATTGGCTGGCGACCAGTTCAGGGTGTACCCCGCCTCTTGCCAGATGATAGCTTGGATAGGCTCCAGCACGCCCGCGACCCTCGTGAGGATAAGCGGTCCAGAAAATGGATGGATGGATGCTCCCAGATGGCCAAGGGGTGTACACATCAGAAGGAGCAACACAATGTCCACTGAATTTTTGCATAAATGTGGAAAAGCTCTTAAATTATTTGCATTGTATTTAATTAAGTAATTACTGTATGTTTTCATCAAATAAAATGTTAGAGTGGTATGACAAGTTATCACACAGTAATAGCATATAGTGTGACACAATACAACAACATAATATTATCAAAGAAGATACCACATAAACAGAGCACTTCTGCACTAATAAGACCAATACCAAATAAGTACTTACTCTAATTAATGCACAGCACTTTGTGTTCCGAATAGACTCGGTAACTGCTCTGTTTCAATTTGTATCATTGCAGATCGAAAAAAGGAGACCGGCCGGGGAGGGGCACATCCCAAAGTGGTGATTGAACTGGCCCCTTGACTGACAACAGTAAACGCCAATAGAAGTTAATAAAAAAACCCAGGTCCCATCCACATACAGAACATTCAGCTCCCTTTTAAACAGGCAACACAATTCTTCTGCTTTGTGCTCCACGTTTCAGGCAATACGTCAATGAACATTTGTTCAGATTTTATTCCGTAGCAACGAGTAATGAAGATGGTTAGGGAGAATTGTGTGGGAGAAAAAGTATACATTTAACTTAGTAAAAGTGAAAGTTGCCAAATGTCTAAATAATGATGTAAAGTACAAATACGTAAACATTCTACTGAAGTACAGTAACAAAGTATTTTACTTTGTCACATGACAAAATGTGAGTAAATTTGCACATGAAGAATCTCTGCCAGGCAGAGAGATTGTGATAGTTTGATAGTGAGTACAACACCTGTGTACCAGAGATACAGCTGTCAGCGTCCTGTATTCCACTCAGGTTCACTTCTATTGAACAGGGGCAACGACTGCAATCAGGGGCTGTAGAGCGATCATCTTTAAACGACCATTTGATGACAAACTGTTCATCAGAGCTATCTCTTTCAGGAAGTCGCTCTGGGATTTGGCTTTTGGGGGCCGCTTGTGCAGCAGAGTATTGCGAAAGCAGGTAGCCTGAGGCTCTTGCTCTCAGTTCACACTGAAAACAGCTGTTAAGATTAAATACCTCAAAATCATTTCTAAAGCTTGCAAAATTTAACCAACAACTAAAAACAAATGATAGTTGATGATCATAATTCACTTTAGTCACATACACTTTAAACATTTTGCCAATCTTTCAATGGAAGGTTTGTGTTAATAGTAATAATAATAATACATTTTATTTATATGCACCTTTTAAACCTCTCAAGGTCACCGTGCAAACATAGTTCAAAGAAATCAAGCAATATAATAAAAATAACTACAGATAAAACATAATTAAAATGGAAAATGACATGGGAAATGTAAAAGTCAATAGGCAGTCTGGAATAGGTGTGTGCTGAGTTTGGATTTGAAGAGGGTTAATGATTTTGTTTTATTTAACTTTAAGAATTCTATTGCCTAATCAACTTCAAGTTTGTCTTTTTGTCTTTTCCTTCAGTTTGCCTTGTATTTTAACTTTCAGACTTTTATTGGGAGTGTGGCAATTTGTGGTAATTACTTAAGTCCTTATTTTAAAAGTGTTTATTTTTTATTATGCAAGCCAGCTATTTAGGTTAAGCGGGTGCCCATGGACGTACCATGCATCTGTTAACTACCTTTCATTTTTATTGACTGCCAAATACTCTTTTGTACATCTACGCCTGAATAGGAAGCTAAACTGATTAATTTCCCAACCTACCTACCTACCTACTTACCTCTGTTTAAATGCGTGCAGCTTTTGTAGCTCAACATTGTTACATCTAAAGAACAGCAAAGGCTTTTCTCTCTGGCAGTGCACACATATTAAGGTACAGTATATTTTCAAAATGATATTAATATCACTCCATGTGCTGGGATTATCAATATGTATTGTTTGTCAAAGTCCCTCAATGATTAGATCCTAGAGAAAACATGAGGGATTTGCTTTACTAATTAGGAGACAGATAAGTAAAAGGATCTTATGGTGTTTCTGTGAGCACCTGTTTATCCAGAGATCTCAAGATGCCACTGTTACAATGGTTTGTGCAACTGCCATTTAATGCTGCAATCAGCACACACACCAGACAGCAATAAACGACACAGTGCATTTGGTTTGAAATTGACTGAAATCATGCACTTTTGTAAATAGCGAAACATGGACCAGGAAAATCAGTGGCTATACTGTAACATTAGGGAGGATGTGCAATTAACTACCTCTCTCATTTTATTGGCCGCTGTGTGAGATCCAGTGATGGAGGACAAAGATGTTGCTTGCATCCACAGTGATGGGATTTGAAACCACATGGCTCTGATAAGAGCTGAGTGAAGGGTAAAGAAACAAATCAAAATCTTATTTGAAGCCATCTTAATGGATTGTTCTGTAAAATCGATTAATGTCAATACCATGTGGTGTTCTTTGCCTGAGAACACACATCAAAAATAAATGTCTATGTATTTCTATACTGTTCATACTGTTATGTGTGTATGTGTGTGTGTGTAGTTTGATGAGTCAGAATTTGTTATGGTATGAAAACACTATTTGCATTTATTATTGCTTTTGCAAATACAACAACGACTGATGAGCCCAGGAGACACTGTTTAAATGCCACTTGATGTTGCGTTTGCACGACTAGTTTTCTTTATGCTGCATTGATAGTCATGTTTGGGTGATGCCGTTTTACATGCAAGTTTGACTTTGACAGACTATAAAAAGGATATTGGTAGACATAGGGCTCTATTTTCTTGACTACTGCAAATCCAACATTAGGCTTGGCGTAACTCTGCAACGAGACGTGCTAGATCGGATTTTGGTAATTTCGTGATCTGGTGTAACGCCAGCGCATTTAAAAGTGTCACGTCTTTTCTGGTCAGGGCGTATTCACTTAAATCCTATCAAAACAGCTTCTTTCATTCCCTTTAAAAGTGGCGCAATAGTCTCACATGGAGACGTCTTTATATGAAGAGGACGCAGCGATCCCTGTGTGACTGGATCATTGTCACTGCTCTTTGCCCATGTGGCCATGAAATACTGTATAAGCTGGTTGTAACCAGGGGCGACTTAAAGATGTGAGTCAGTGAGTCAGTCCTTACCCTCCATGGTCGATTTATGACCGTGCACTTTGGTATGAATAATTAACCCACAATGTGTTGCACGTTTAACACACCAGTAAAACTGTATTCTTAATGTGTAAATAAAAAAGTAACAACAATCAAATACACTTTTTAATCAGGAATAGTGTGGCGACAGTGAAATGGTGCGTTTCTTTGCACTTTTATGGTACCGCACTGTCACTGTGCATTGTGTAATAAACAATCTCATCCAAATTGCTTTCTTATCCATCCATCCATTTTCTGAGCCGCTTCTCCTCACTAGGGTCGCGGGCATGCTGGAGCCTATCCCAGCTGTCATCGGGCAGGAGGCGGGGTACACCCTGAACTGGTTGCCAGCCAATCGCAGGGCACATAGGAACAAACAACCATTTGCACTCACAGTCATGCCTACGGGCAATTTAGAGTCTCCAATTAATGCATGTTTTTGGGATGTGGGAGGAAACCGGAGTGCCCGGAGAAAACCCACGCAGGCACGGGGAGAACATGCAAACTCCACACAGGCGGGGCCGGGGATTCCGGGTCCTCAGAACTGTGAGGCTGACGCTGTAACCAGTCGGCCACCGTGCCGCCTTGCTTTCTTATATTAGTTGAAAAAAAGAGCATTCTTGGCTAAATGCTTCTGCGCATTTCGTAATCACCTGCTACATATTAATACTTCGTGAGAGACATTGATGATGCAAAAGTTACCGGCGTCACTGAACCATCTTGACCACATTTTTTACACAAATTACTGCATACCATGTGTAGTTAATATTTAAAATCAGATGAAATATATTTAATACCAATCAAAATGGATTTACCATTTGACATAATTATCTTTATAATTATCTTTTTTGGAGTTTTTTGTGCACAGGTCCTTTGGAGGTATATTTATGAACAAACTGAATTTGCTTTAGCTATTGACTCATTTTATATAAATAAGTCTAAACATAAAATGAGATGAGTCATTTGTATAATTTTTCACTTGTATTGGAAGCATTTCACTAGGTGATTTTGAGGTCATCTAAGTAGCAGATTATGGGCAGAAAGTCTTGCGTGAGGCATTTGCATGTGATGCCATTTGTCTGTGGAGCAAGAGACATCTGTGACTGTCTGGGAGAGCAAGACTATTTACGGCTATAGGCAACCTGCTGCAAACAATGTATCTTTCCCCCAATGTGTTTGCTTGGTAATATTTTCAATGAGACTCCTTACCTACGACAGAAGAAGGCTGTCTGTTCCAGGCTGTGTTGCTGTGTGTTCCTGCCAAATGGCAATTTGCATATATTTCTTAATTAACTTTGCATATGCTTTGGGGAATCAGTAATCACATGTGCATCCACTACCTTACATCCACTCTCTCTGATCGTGTAATAAAAATAGAGAGACAGTGTCCTTTTTTTCCCCCCCTAACCACAAACTGTGTTTGTGCATTCTTATCATGACCTCTTTTTAAAAACTTTTCCACAGTCAAAAAGTATTTTCAGCATCCTAAACTTATGAATGACAATCATGGCAGTGTACTGTAAGTTAATTATTGATGTTGCCCTCTCCAGGTGGCCTTACATAGAATGAAATGGTTGTTGTTTTAGTTTTTTTTTTTTTTTTTGGGGGGGGGGGGGGGGGGGGTGCGATTATTTAGCCCAAAAATAACTTCCAAACACTCAATATCAAAACTTAAAGCTCGCTTAAAAAGTGTACCGCTTGAGCTGCAGTGATTTACATATGCACACTTAGGGCTGCGCAGCTTATGAATGTCTAGGGGCAAACACACACAACAGAGTTGACCTACCAAGAAATAATTGATTTGCTCAGTTGGGTTCTGGTACATAACTCAGTGAACCTCAAGCCTTGTCTGACTGATAGCAGACATGTACTAATTTAAAGTTAATGTATGGTCAGAGTGTTTTCATCATTGTTCTTCATTAGTGATGCCTGTCTTGTATTAATCAATCGGCTGACCCTGCATTACAGTTCCGCCTTAATATAGGGCATCTGTCCAATGTCACTATGTATTTAATCAGGCAAAAAAATACATAAATAAATAAATAGAGAAACTAAACTGATTTTGTATTATAGATAATAACCAAAGTCGAGTGTGAGGATGTGGCAGGAAGGTAGGAAGGATATTGTCAGTGATTACATTTTTATTAAGATTTTTTACAGAATGTAATTTACAACAAAAAATACATTAAGCTGTGTTTTTAATCAACACATTTTGTGATGCTCTAACCCTTTTGGAATTCCATGTCAATACTTTGAAACTATTACTATACCATATACTTTACCATACTATTATCATAACAAAGGCTAGCATGTTCATTGCAGTCTGTATGTATCTCGCAGTAAGGCCCGCCTTTGTTTGGTGAGTTGGGTATTGAAGGTTCCCACTCAATGTATGCAGGTGTGATGATGAATACTAATGATGATCATGCTGTCAGAAACTTGCCCAGGAAAGAATTATGTACTGTTTAATAACTCTGCCTATGGATAACTTTTCTTATTTTTGTCCTCCACTCTGCATCTTTTTGCACAATTGTCAAAAAATAAATAATAATAATAATTGTAACGGCATTAGCATATTTCTAGCAACCTTTTATTGCTCAGTGAATGTTTTTCTCAATGTCTTTATGTATCAAAAGTGTTCTCTGTCAATTGACTGTCTGTTGTCGTACTGGAGCAGCTCCAACTACCGGAGACAAATTCCTTGTGTGTTTTTTGGACATACTGATATGTTGAATAAGTCCGCTTTTCAAAGCATTAAGTCAACTCGAATCCCTGAAGAACAATTGCATACTTTTTCTAATCCAACACTGCTATTACACATTTTGTTATTCTTAACAGTTGGGAAAATAATTGTCATTCACCACTGAACTGATAATTTATCATCAACAGTCCATCAAATACAGCATTATGCCCATCCCTAAACATTACAGGCTAATAACAACTTTGGTTATGCTATTTGATCATATACAGTATTTGTGGTCTCTGATGTCACAAGCAGAGGCTGTGGGTGTCCATTTATATCAAGTCACAGTGATTATTGTTCGCATTACACCAATCGATATTGTGCCCATTTGGGATTTTCAGGGCAAGGTTATTTGAGAGCCACACTCCTCCAGACTTCTGGTTTACTGTTTTCAAATGGACACAGATGGGGGGGAATGCATGTCTCTAAACTGTCCACTAATCAATACACACACACACACACACATGAAAACAATGTACACAAAGAAACTGCACTGCTGGACATATCCTTATCCAGTTTGGGAGTAGCCCCTGATAAATGGCAGTGAGTGAGACAGCACACATGTCAGGATTAGTGAGTCTTCGACGATACATGAAAGCAGAAAACCCCTGTCCAACACTGAAAGCAGCAGATTTACCACTGCCTACAGCTGAGCTATACTCTTCTATTTTTACACAATGATAGAGCTGGGCTACTTCCTAAATGCTTCCGCCTTTTTTTTTATTACCACCTCACAATAATCAGAGAGAATGAAGAAAAATCTCTCTTATCACAAACTAATTAAAAACTAATGTAGAACACGTAGGGTCTGACAAGACCGCCATCAGTTTTAATCCGATGCAGAGGCTCCCGATAAAGACATTACTTGAACAGATGCTCCACTTTATGAAGGGGCATAGAAATATAACCGGTGGTGTGTCTCTCTATATATAGTCCTTTAAAACCATATTTCAATTAGATCGCTGCTTTTTGGCATTCTGTCAGCATGACATCTGTGGGAGGAACCCATGTATTTCCTAAGAAGATGGCACATGATAATAAAGACACCTAAAGTGTGAGCCGGCGGGCAAAACTGATATGTTTTGCGGAATAAAGCTGATAGAATTTTAATTACTGTTGAGTATTTAAAAAGACATTATGAGAAAACAGATGGATAAAATGTTGCATAACTGAGCTGTTCAGTGAATTTTTGCTGCCAGATTTGGTAGTGTTTTGACTGAATCAGTTACTGATTGTCATCGTAAAAAGAAACCAAGCGAAATTATGTGGTCATAATAATTCTCTCTATTAAATTTAATCAGATCATACAATAACACATTAATATAACATCACTGAGACCAGCATTAACCAAAAATTACAGCGTTTACAGCTACAGCCACAAAGTCACACTTTATAATTAGACAAATCTATCATGTTGTTACAGAACACCATAACAGTCCTGTGTTAAAACCTGGGCCACCAGACGCGACCTCAAGGGGGCGCGACCTCAAGGGGCCGTGACATCAAGAAAAAAAATCAGGTGAAGATGCTTTTTTTATTTGAAAAAAAAATGTAAATGTTTTTTTTTTTGTGTTTTTTTTACATTTTTTGTGGGGAAAATTCACCCTCAATACAATTATATTAAAATGAAATGAGAATTAAATTAATATAAACAATTAAACAAAAGAAGAGGAGGAAGGTGATCTATTTAACCTACGGTACTTTGGAATCAGCTCACCTTGAGGCTCTCTTTCTGTCTCCCGTTTTCCCCGACAATGCGCAGAGCGATGCATTCAAGCCCCTCGGAATTAACAGCGCTAAGCACAACAGAACACACCCCGCAAAAACAACACATAACAGTTCATTACAATATTAAAAAGCAATAAGCACATGAAAATATATTTACTATTTAATGTTAACTAAAAAGTTAAAACAACAGTGACAGCCTAATCTGTTGTGGAGAAAAATGAATAAGTCTAAGGCTGGAGATTGATGTTCTAGAAGTTACAAATTAGTGTATTATGTTTCTCTCTTACTACTTACTCTTATTCACACTAACATATTTTCTCTTGCTATTTTTATAACTATTTCTCAAATATATAGATATATTTCAAATGCAGATGCCAATGCACTTAAAGCACCTGAGTGCGAGAGACAAATGTAAGGAATGAAACTTTTTGAAACTGTCAAACTACTGAATGCTAAAATAAAATGAGAGAAAAGGAAGATGTTGCTTGGTCATTGAGTCAAATCCAAATGAAATATTCCCTCTCTGAATCAATCTAGCGGCACGGTGGCCGACTGGTTAGAGCGTCAGCCTCACAGTTCTGAGGTGCGGGGTTCAATCCTCGTCCCCGCCTGTGTGGAGTTTGCATGTTCTCCCCGTGCCTGCGTGGGTTTTCTCCGGGCACTCCGGTTTCCTCCCACATCCCAAAAACATGCATTAATTGGAGACTCTAAATTGCCCGTAGGCATGACTGTGAGTGCGAATGGTTGTTAGTTTCTATGTGCCCTGCGATTGGCTGGCAACCAGTTCAGGGTGTACCCCGCCTCCTGCCCGATGACAGCTGGGATAGGCTCCAGCACGTCCGCGACCCTAGTGAGGAGAAGCGGCTCAGAAAATGGATGGATTGATGGATCAATCTATTTCAAGTGGGGAAGCTGCACATATTTGCAATAACTTGACAACTAACATTTAAGATAGAAAACATAGACAGCATAGATTTAAATTTCAAGAAATGCCCAATTAATATTCATTCATTCATTCGCTCATCTTCTTTTCCACTTATCCTCACAAGGGTCACAGGCTTGCTGGAGCCTATCCCAGCTATCTTCGGGTGAGAGGCGGGGTACACCCTAAACTGGTCGCCAACAAATCGCAGGGCTCTTATAAACAAACAACCATTCGCACTTACATTCACACCTACGGGCAATTTAGATTCTTCAATTAACCTACCATGCATGTTTTTGGGATGTGGGAGGAAACCGGAGTACCCGGAGAAAACCCAAGCAGGCACGGGGAGAACATGCAAACTCCACACAGGCGAGGCCGGGATTTGAACCCCCGGTCCTCAGAACTGTGAGGCAGATGTACTAAAAGGGTTAACATCCAAGACACTTATCATGTTGTGTTAGAGAAGTGCTTGTAATTACCTATGTTCAAAATAGTACTATGGTAATTGCAAAAAATTTAAAAAATAGATGTTTTTAAAGCTCCACAACACTATTGTAGTTTTATACTTCTGCACTCCAGGGGACACAACAGTTCTCACTGCAATTCCAGGCAAAACAATAACACAGCTGAACAAGATCTTTCCTCAAGATCTTTAATAAGGATGAATATAAAATAATAAGGATTTTCCTCAATCAAATATATTTTTCATATTGTTTTATCTCTACCATATACCATCACCTGCTGGTATTTTAACAGTTTTTACACTCATTTTCATTCAGTAAAAATGTATGGCTCCCTTCTCAAATCTAGAGAGTTTAATTGTGTTCAGAACCCAGTTCCCGGGAACACTTTTCTCCTAATTAGATCCGGAGGTGTTTTACTCTCCTCTCTCACACATACAGTACAGTATCTTTTCATTGCCACCACACAAATACACACATCCCTCATCTTAATCTCGGTAGATTTGTGGTGAAGTTCAGATGAAGGCAACAGAGCTAATTCCATTAGCATTCATTTACTGGTCTGTGCAATCAAAAGATGCATGGCCCCCACTAACAGCCCAAAAATGTGTCAGGCACACCATGTGTATGCATGTATGTGTGGCACAGAGGATGCAGAGCGAGGATGTATATTTATAGAGACAAATGGCAATTACTATGGTACATGTTAACTTCATCGTAATTATCACAGCAATATAGCTATAGAGTAAAATTTCAGAACAGACATTAACAATTCAATTTTCACGTTTTTTTTCCTGGTGCAGTTAATAGATTGTCAACATTCTACTCCACCACAGGCTACATATGCATCATAAATAATTTAGTACTGTCACACTGCTCCATTCTGTATTTCTCTTACCCCCATTCATTGCCCCATGTAGTGCTGGGATGAAAAACATTGGGGAGATGTCAATAGTAGCGTCAGCCTGCTCTAAATACTGAAATGTCAGTCATGATGGACTAAGCACCATCTTCATTTAACTCAGTATGTTACCCATCTTGGAGTGTCCAAATAAAAGTCAAATTCTTTTACGCGATGCAATCAAGGTTAGAGAGGATTTGAACAGCTACTTGAATGAAAACATAGATACTGTACATAAATATAGGCTAACAAAAATGTCTCGCATCATTTCTAAGCGACATCACGTCCTCTCATTTCTTTTGAAATATTTTATTAACCTTAAATACCCCTGTATGTATTTTCACTGTCAGGTAGCAGCAATAAAGAAAATGTACAGATGTGTGTGCCTTGTGGTTTTTCACCATTGTGATAAGATACCTTTAATGATAACATACACCAAGTTTGTAAATTGTATCAATGAAACATTCTACATTAAATTCATTCACTGCCAGCCTTCCCAGTGGATATTTGACTTCTAAAGCCGTCAATGGCAGAGAATGTGATTTATTAAGCATACATACTTGATTGGGTTTAGGGCGGTTACATATGGTAACCCACAAAATTGTGAAAACCATGCCACATTAAACGCACCAGTTGGAATAAGTAACACTAACACCAGCATTAGATGAGAAAGAGTCACCATTAACTTCTGCACGTGGCTGTTGGCCACAGTAAGATTGCTTTTAATTGAGAGGAAACTTTGGGCAGCAAAAAAACAAATAATTGCAGCAAAATGGAGACTATAGATTAGGGCAAGCAGAGCCATGGCCAGCCCAGTAGGGACCTTGCTTTAGAAAAGGGGCGTCTGCAGTCAGAGCTAAGTAATTGACATTAACAGGGTAAGATAATGTTAATTTTTTTGTCATTTCTCATTCCAAATCTTGAAATATTAAAAGGATTCAGCACTCGCAATTCTGTTCGACCAATGAGCAACCCTCAGTAGCTTATGTCAAGCATATGGAATCGACTTCGCACACTTGTAACCCCGACTGACCAAGTAGTGTCATGTTGGGGCTTGTAGGCTAGGCACCACGCAGTGAATAAGGGACATTTGTGTAGCTGCTCCACCTGTTTGGAACCCAGTGGAAAATTAGAGTTTTGTCAACCTTTCAACAATTCAACAAACATATTTGGTACCATCCAAAAACAATTTGAATATTCCAAAATAAAACTGTGACCTGTGTTCTGCACACCAAAAATGTCGGTGATAGACACAGCTACAGACACCTATGAATCCAAGGTACACTCCCTCTTAAAATTATGTTTTACGAAGGATACATGCTTGTTTCCAGATATATATTTTCCTCAAGCCTCGCATAGTGGACAACTGTGAACAACTCCAGCTGCTGACAGTGAAGGTTTGGTGGGTGTGAGTAGTCTCCACTTTAACTTTAGCTTATTTGTGATTTTTACTTATTTACTTCCATTTTATGGCTGCAGTTTCTTTGCAAACATCATCTCACCATCTCATTAAAATTAGAGGGAAAACAATTGATTGAACATTTGTTTTCTCCATAGGTGATGAAGGAAATGTAGTGCACAACCCTAGTTCTCACTGCCTTCGGTGATTCAAGTGTTGTATTTAAGGTTTGTATAGCCTTACAAATCAATTGTGCAAGTTTTATTTTCCATTTATAATGTATCCGAACTAATTTAATTTCCAGGCACTGCAGGCCATTGATTTTAACCCTAATGCAAACACACACGTCATTCATCCACTCCAGATGTTGCAGTTGAGTCAAGGAATTCAGCTCTAAATAATGTTAATGTAGGCAGCAAGAACAACAATACGTTGTATTGTATTGTAGATAAGTATCTAATATGAATTGAAATAATGTCAAATGATTTCCTGAAAAGCAGCAAAGGGGAATAGCCTCCTGAAAACTTCAAGCAGTTCAGACAAAGAAAGCCTCATTTAGATGTCACACCACGTTCATGATCTGGCTTGGAGGCTGTCAATATGATTTGAATGTTCATCAAGTGTCTGCATACTGAGGGACATCTTAAAAACTTCTGGAGGTTGGTGCTGGAATATAAAGTTTTATAACAGACCAAATATTACAAAAGCGTCTCCTTCTATAATACGATAAGCAACTGATATGCTTGTGCCGAGTCATAAAATATTATTTAGTGTCCCATGAGGAGGATGTTTTTATCTGAAAAACAACACTTCATTACATTTGTAGAAAGCCAGCAGATGAACTATTCATGGATTGCACTCTTCCTTTCTGATGTACAGTATTTCCATCCAACCATTTTCTGGAACGCTTATCTTGCTCAGTGTTGTGGCAAGCTGGAGCCTCTTTAGATTTCGGGCTAAAGGCGAACTGGACCCTGAACTGGTCAATTTATCATCTGCAAATTGTAATGTCATAAACTGCGCAGACCTCACTTTAATTTGTGAGTCAGTCTAAAATGCCACAATTGAAATAAAATTGTAGCAATCAAGCAGGTGCAGCAATATAGATTAACAAAATCGCACAGATTAATTTACGATTAATTCATGACTCGATCATAACTGCTTTATAGGCCGATGAAAAAATGTAAAATGAAAGTCATGCCTAGTTTTTTTTTTTCCTAAGTCAGTAACTGTTAAATATATTCTAGAAGTTATCATTTATTTGCTTAGCTTGCATTAGTATTATGGACGATTTTAGATGTCTCGCCTTCGAAAAGATGACTCAGCATCATCCGATGGAAGGGCGCCTGGACCAAGGACGTGATCGGATGTGGTCGGGTCGGGACAAGTGTTGGTCCAATATTTTGTGTTGTGTCTTATTGCTTAGAATACTATGTCTGGGAAAAACCCTCTTATTATCAAATATTATGTGTCGTGTCTTATTGTTTAGAATACTATGTCTGGGAAAAACCCTCTTATTATCAAATATTTTGTGTTGTGTCTTATTGCTTAGAACATTATGATTTGTAAATCCCTCCTATTTCAAATAAATGCAGGAGCGAGGGGGGGGATTGTTTAGAGCGTGTTGAGAGGCTGTGATCTGAACAATCTCCCATACGCCCTCCTCATGAGAAAAAGAAACCAGCGTCTTCATTCCTTTTGTGTCTATTTTTTATAATGTTGGGTAAGATAAATCCAACAGTAACACAGCAGCAGGAATGGCATAGCTGGGATAGGCTCCAGCACGCCCGCGACCCTAGTGAGGAGAAGTGGCTCAGAAAATGGATGGATGGATGGAAAAAAGAAGAGAAGCCATGTCTACCACTTTTCTGAAACTGCTAACAACATCCACACTAAAGTTAAATGGGACCTTCTTTGGGCCCTGCCATATCTGCAACAGCATTGATACTTAATTACCTGCCTTCCTACCTTGCACTTAGTATGATACTATTACATTTTCTCTGAGCGACAATGTTTGTGAAAATTTTTATATTTGCAAAGGGAGAATGTTTTGACAAGACTCTTGTATTCATGAGTTTGTTCTTCTGTACAGTATCTAATGCCCTGGCCTCTGAGTGTATCCGCATGTTTTATGTGGCTGGCTGTGACCAACAGTTGCCGCCAAAAGGGTGAATCGAAAGATGTTTGTGTAGCTCTAGATAATGATGCTAATAGAAATAGTTTTTCATTGTACATTTAAAAAAAAAACACATCGTACACTACAGAAATGCTGGACATGTCCTCTTATACTTAATTAGCTAGGCAGTTGTTGCCAAACTGCAAAAACTGTAATCAAACAATATTCTACTTTTTACCAAGTAGCAAAGGTCAAGATGTCATTAACTGAGTTTGTGAGTTAGAAATGTTTAATTGTCTTCATAATATGAGGTTCAGAGCTGTGCTTTGTCTGGTCTCTCATCTAGGACCTGTTGGCCCTGGGTGACCCTACCCGGGGTATAGACCCCTAGACAACTTGTCTCCAAGGATCATACAAACCCCTCCACCCCAATGAATGACTCAGGGAGGAAATGCTGCTAGAATCACAAAGTTAATACATTGATCCAAATACTTTTATTTGTTTTTTCCACCCTCATTGACTGAAGGAGGAGTAGCATGGTTCACTTGTATCTCTGCTTCCTTGATACTAAGCCATTTAAAACGCAACACTGGGCAAACTGTTATTTGGCTGCGTGGCTATAAAAAAAAAAGTGTTCATTTTGTCAACAGCTGTTCTAGTGAGTCATATGCATCTTATAGTGTGAATCTACGATGTCATTTGTTGAGCTTCTGTTGGAAACTGTTTGGCGCAGCTGTGGCTACTGCAGTGTTGGACACCTGTTAAATTGTGTTAATTGCAAATTCATTGTTACACAAGATACCTCTATATTGTTGATTGCTATAGGTGTACAGGCATAATGAGGCATTAATGATGTCTTAAGACTTGCTTCATTAAAGGCTTGAAACAAGTGAAAGCCTAATTTTATTTTGGGTTACAGTGATTATTATTATTATTTTTAAATGCAACCCTGTTTGTCCAGTACTTACATTTATTTAACCCCTCGAAAGAAAAACTATTTTGTTATACAATACTGGATCTCAGATACATCACTGTGGCAGTTGTGGTGTCTGGGACGTCTGTCACATTGTCTAAATGTTTTGGGTACGAATTTCAACTCAGGCCTTCATTTGTGGCATTTGCACGGTTTCATGGGTTTTTTGTGGGAATTATTGTGCACGTGTGTGTGTGTGTGTGTATGTGTGCATGCATGTGTGTTCAAACATAAGAGGGAAGAAATATTATCTCATCTTTTGAGACCCTCAGACTTACATCAAAGCCATGCAAATAGAACCAATGTGGTGTATTAATTTCACCCCTCACAGAAAAATCTCAGCTCTGTCTGTGCTGTGCCTACGTTCACTCTCTTTGACAGCGTGTTAAAGGGTATGATTGAACATGCGGCTCTCCTTAACAAATGCAGGTACAGCGGAACCCATATTAACATTGCTGATATTTAAAGGTCACACAAGCTTTAGTAACCACAGGATTGTGGTTACTCCCAAGATTGCACTGGGCCCACCGCAGATACCTACAGCGTGTTCTTGCACATGAATCGGCTTTGGTTGGGCTCGGGGAGCGCCCTGGGTTCGCGGGATGGGCTCACTGGCTTGGCCCCTCTTCCTCAGTGTGTCGGCACAGCAACTCTGAACACCAGTTGACTGACATGCATGTGAAATGGTGTTCAATCACTAATGAGTTCCTTAGATACGCTATAGGCTTGAATTGATTGTGCTAGGACCCACTCATAACAGGTTAAATTAAGATATCAGCTCACAGCTTCCTACTGGTGTTTAGATACTATAAAAAGCATCCCACTGCAAAACTCATCAGTACTACTGCCTTGCTCATTTCCCACATCCTGTCCTCTCCTTTTCTGTCCTCTCTCATCGTGTCATCTGTCCCCTAAAATAATTTTCTGTCCAGCTGCATTGTCAATAAACATCAGAATAATGAATACAGTTAAACAAATAAACAGATGGAGTTTTTCAAACTCCCCTGCTACACAGCAAAACTGTTCCAGCACAAAAGGCATACAGATCCACCATTATGTATGGCCATGCAGCTGAACAGGATAGGTAAAAAAAAAAAAAAAGAAAGAACAAAAAAATACAAGGTGTACTTGCTTCACAATGGCACCAACCTACAGTACAACATTTTGAGGTTACTGATGGTGTAAGAATACGTTTTCACGTGGTACAACAAGGCAAGCTCAGTTAGCGCCATATTTACGCTAACTGAGTTTTTCATTGGACTGTTTTATATTTTGGGCCTCGCAGTGTTTCCTGTAATTATGACTTAAGTAATATGCTAACCTAGGTTAGTGCAAGATCAAGGCGTGTTCTAACTTGCATACAAATTCAGGCTACATCATGCTGGAGGAGCAGTGAAATATTTAACATGCATCCTGGACTTGCCTTTGATTTGGAAAATAACATTAATTGACAGGCTTGCGTCGGAAATGTTATTACTTTCATCGTAAACACAACTTCTAGCGGCATTTACATAGCGTCTCACACAAAAAAAATGCCCTTGTTTTTTTTATAGCATAATAATACAGACTGTTAAAACTGTTACGGTTGCTTTTGGGCTTGCTTTGCTATGGTTGCTTTGGTCTTCATTTCCTAAAAAGAAGACAAACTCTTGATGTTGCACTTTCCTAAAAAGAAGAGCTCAGTGCAAAGATAATTTTTTGCAGGAAGTTGTTCTTCCTCAGTTTCTTAATATGGTGCTATGAAAGGCAATTGCAAACGTGTAGGTACAGTATGTTTAAAAATGAGATATAAAATCCATACGTATATTTTTAAAGGCTGCTTTTGAACAATACTGTATATGTTGTTTATTGTTAACTTCTTGGCGACATTATCACATTATTCTCTGTTCAACTCCACATATTCACACTCACTATGTTTACATTTTTGGATGATAAACTACATGCAGAAGTGAGTTTGTTCTTCTTATTGCGGTCTGTATTACCAGCAGTAAGTCTGTTTCATTTCAAGTGAGAGTTGGCTGTCCATTTTTGACAGAATTTCTTGGCGCAACCAAGGCGTTGAGGCGTCCGGTTTGGTGGCCTCAGTATTGCATCTTTGCTTTTTGTGGATTATGTGGTTGGCTTCATCATGCTGCAATCTCCAACTCTTGCTGGAGCAGTTCGTAGTCGAGTGTGAAGCGGTTTTAATGAGAATGAACACCTCCAAATCTGAGGTCATGGTCCACAGTCGGAAAAGGGTGGCATACCTTCTCCAGTTTGAGGACCAGATCTTGGCACAGCTCTTTATTGACCGATTGAGCTACATCATCACTCTCACAAATGGTAATGAGCTGTGTTCCATGACCAAAAGATCAAGATCATAGATACAAGCGGCCAAAATGAATTTCAAAGTGTCCAGGCTCTCGTTTAAAAATAGGGTGAAAAGGCTTGTTCATTCGAGAGACCCTCAGAGTAGAGCTGTTGGTCCTCTGGATCAAGCAAAGCCAGATGAGCTGGCTCGGGTACCTGGTTAGGATGCCACCTGGTGAGATATTCCGGGCATATGCTACCGGGACGAGGACCCTCCCATGACCGTGTCCTGGGTCTGGAGAGATTATGTCTCCCGACTGGCCAAGAAACGCCTCAAGATCCCTCCAAAAGAACTGGATGAAGTGGCTGGGAAGACAGAAGTCTGTGATTCACTGCTTAGGTTGCTGCCAGCATGAGATGACCCTGGATAAACAGAAGGTGGATGGATGGATGGATGGATGGATGGATGGATTTATAGATGGATGCTAGCAGCAAGCCAACCACTTGCCTTGAGACCCTCAAAACAGGTTTTCTTTTAACTGGCACCACAGGGAATTTGAATGGATGCATTGCCTAAATGTCAACAAACAGTACAGAAGCCATTATATCCAGGGAAGAGCAACAGAACGTAGAAAATATACGATTGTCGGAACAATGCATAATAAACATGCTCATCATTATAAGAAGGAATTAAGATTTATGATGAGGAGGAAACTTTTGATGCATAATCTCTACTGTTTGTATTTTAGTATCTCACATTAACGTTACATTGTATTTAGCACTTTGGATGAAGTAAGATTTTTATAAGGATTTTCGAGAATTTAAATGTCTCATGCCAGAACTGGACCTTTCAGATTTGGCTGTTCAAACTGTTGTTTCCTAAGCCATCAATAATGCACTTGTCAGAAATGTTTTTGTTTTGACAGGAAATCTCTTTAGACTTTCTTTGCACTCGGTAAAGAATTGCACACTTTAATTATCTATCATGGTCCCTCTGTGTTTGCTAATGGCCATATTGTGGTAACTGGCTTTGGCAGAGGTTTGTTGACTTTTTGGTCGGCACTTGGGAACAAAAACAACAAACCAGAAAAAAGTCACTCACTTTATCCTGTTTGTCAGTTAATTAGGGCTGAATAGATTTGTGATTTTTACTTGAGCAGAGATAGCAACTATAACATCTTTGATGATGTAGAAACACTTTTTTTTCAAGGACTGATACATGTTTTGCTCTGCTCCTTAAATCTTTCAGCCAAATATGTTCAATGTCGTAAAGAGGTGTGCCTCCTTATTCCTCTAGCATAAAACATAAAGAATTTAGTTTTATGTGCTGAGAGTAACTGATTAATGGGTCAAAGGTTGATGATGATAAAACTAAGGCATTTTATAGAATATAAAGACCAATACACTAATACTAACAACAGAATGAAATTCAAACAACATGGATAAAAAACAGCTAGGGCTAACAGATTTTTTTTTTAATGTCTTATTAGATGCTGTGAATGTACAAAACAGACATATGTTAGAGTTGTTGTAGATTGTGTCACAGATTACATCCTTCAACCTCATAGTTCTCAAGCATCCTTTCTGATGGAACATCCTCTCGATAAAAACAGCTGGGAGTGGAGATAATGGAATATGCAAACAAATAGCCACTCACAGAGGCTGGAGAACAAACTCTTAGACTGTTTGACAATTTATTTCATAATGAAAAACACATTTGCTGCAAAATGTCCATGAGGTGCCATTGAGTCCCCCCGAGAAGCAAAATTAAACTGGCAAGGCGAGTGATTGTGTTTCCTTGCACCTTGAAACCATATTAATTATTTTATCAAGAAGCAAACCAAAATAATGCACCATGGGCTCCTGAAGAATTTATGGCATTCGCTTCATTCTCAAATGAAATTAACTGTATGCTTCTCAATCAGTACACATCTTTTACAGGAACAGTTGGCGATCGTCTCTGGAGCCTTATTTGCTACTTTGAAAGAAAGCTAATCAAATGAAGCACCTGCAAAGATGTTATTTTGTGCTTGAGAAGAATTCATATCAAGAAGCTCCGTTAGTTTTGAAGTACTGACTTTTGCTTCACATTTTGGCTTTCCTGTTTTCCCTCCAGAAATGAATGTGGTGCACGATTTTAGCAAACAAAGCTGTAATTGGTAAATTTCTTCTATTTCAGGGGATGAATAGGAACACATGCTAATATCTTATGTATTTTCCGAGGCCTTGGATTTAATCAATTACGAAGGACGACATCTCAACAGTTGCCTTTAAAATGTTAAATTTCATACCCACATACCATCTTCACGTATAAGTCCCTCATACTACAACTACTACTTTTAATTACCTGCCAATGAATGGTGTTTTGTCTGAGTGTATATATAGACAGCTAAGTTAAAGTGTGGGTACTGACACTCAGGTATCTTCATGCTCCCTTTTGATTCATTCATTATTATTTGAGGCAGCAAAAAATTCTTTTCTTCTCTGAGCTGTGTTTGTTGATTCCATCAATACAAGGTGACGTTTCATATATAATTTGTGCTCATAATGGTAACGCAATTAGGAGTAATTATTCTGTTTATGCCAATTCTATTGGAATCGTAATTGCTGAACACACAATATTTTCTGGTGAGTCTTTACGTCTGAAGTCTTTGACTGCTACATTCGTTTTAGAAGAGTCGTGATAGAAAAATATGAAGAAAGATAGAGGGTATTTCAATACATGTCCTTTCTTCTATTTGTACAATAAATACTTACAAATGTTTTTAAACATCTAAAAATGTCATGGACTCAATTCCAATGAACTCCCAAGACTTGGAAATGAATCACTCATCAATTACACAAACAACATTTAAAGCCATCCAATGAGAGTGAACAAACACAAGAATGCCATGTGATGTGAAGAGCCCAGCAGAAAGAGTTCGAATGAAAACAATTTGTAATTATGTTTTACTACTTCATTCAGAATTTGTAAAATTTGAATACCTCAGTTTTACCTTAATTGGATTTCCCGATAAACTACGGCCCGCGGGCCACATCCGGCCCGTTGATAATTTCAATCCGGCCCGCCAAAGATTGGTACAGAATCGTCCAAATCACATCACATTCATTCGACCTTGTCCTGTAATGCCCAGTCCTTCCACCAGGTAGCGCAGTAGGTACAGTGATACATTGACTTGACTTTGGCTGTTCTATTTTTACTCTGCGACTGCTCTGAACCCTTCTTCAACCATGAGTGGGCCAAGGAAAAGAAAAGTCGACAGTGAGTGCTGTGTGTTTAATACAGAATTGACTACTAAATACTTTTTTCACTGAAGTCCGGTCAAAGGCTGTTTGTCTAATTTGTTAAGAAACGGTTTTAGAGGAGTATAACATCAGTTGTCACTTTTCTACCAAACATGCTGATTATGCTAACAGCCAATCAACGCAGGAACTGATGGCTACGGCTCAGCGGTTAAAATCAAGCTTGCAGGCTCAGCAAAACACCTTTATCTGACAAACTGCCATCCAAGATTCAGGCACACAAGACCCTGAAACAGTGCCACGGGAGCTGCAGATGGAACTGTTTGATCTCCGATGTGATACTGTCTTAAAAGAGAAGTTCAACTTTCAAACTGGATAAGTTTTATGCTTCATTAAGCGCAGACAAATTTCCAAAAATCCGGAAGATGGCACAGAGGATGCTGGCGGTGTTTGGCTCTACATATGTGTGTGAACAGACCTTTAGTGTGATGAACACCAACAAAACATCATACAGATCCCAGCTGAGTGATGAACACTTCAGATGTGTTCTGAGAATTGCCACAACAAAACTAACAGCAGACTTTGATGCACTGGCAAAAAAAAGGTGATCAACAAAACAACACTATTGCCATTAAAAGTAAATGAAAGTATTAAAACTACAATGCTTTTTGGTTTTGTTTTATTTTTTATATGTAAGCATCTGGTTCTGGCTTGGCCCGCCTGTCAAATTTTAAAAGTCAATGTGGCCCCTGAGCCAAAAGGTTTGCCCACTCCTGCGATACAGTGTAACATATCAAAAGTGGAACACTGTAAAGGTCATACAAATTGGAATATGAACAAAATATTCTGGATAAAGCCACATAGTGCACAAGATCTCAGTGAGCGCTCAATTCAGTGACCATCAAAGAATTAACAGTGTTTGTTTCTGTCTTTTTTCAGCTTTGAAAAGAGGTGTTAAGTGAAGAATGTGAGAAAAGAAGAACAAGAACAAACACAAGTTATATAATGTCACTGAATTCAGAGTGGTTGATTTGTTTTTACTCCTGTGACTGTTAGTCCGTAAAATCCTATTTTAAAAGTTGCCTTTACATTTAGGAAAGGTTTTATGGTGGCAACTGATATTTAAATTGTTCTTTATGTGAAAAAATTAGAATGACAACTTTTTAAAATTAATTAAAAAATTAATACATTCTTATAGATCATTTTACACTTGAGACTATGTGAAGTTGAGTCCCAACTTGGGAACAATGAGTCCCTGCAATTTATCATCACGGAATACAGATACAGTAATCCTCCACTAAATCACGTTTCTTGCTTCGCGGTCCTGCTAGATTGCAGAGTTTTATTACAGTTGTTACTCTATTTTGTATACTGTTTGTACAATTATCCATTCCTCTTCTTCGTTTCCTTTCGGCTTGTCCCTTTAGGGGTCGGCACAGCGCGTCATCCTTTTCCATGTAAGCCTATCTCCTGCATCGTCCTCTCGAACACCAACTGCCCTCATGTCTTCCTCACGACATCCATCAAGCGTCTCTTTGGTCTTCCTCTAGCTCTCTTGCCTGGCAGCTCCATCCTCATCATCCTTCTACCAATATACTCACTATTTCTCCTCTTAACGTGTCCAAACCATCGAAGTCTGCTCTCTCTAACTTTGTCTCCAAAACATCGAACCTTGGCTGTCCCTCTGATGAGCTCATTTCCAAGTTTATCCAACCTGGTCACTCCGAGAGCAAACCTCAACATCTTCATTTCCGCCACCTCCAGCTCTGCTTCCTGTTTTCTCTTCAGTGCCACTGTCTCTAATCCTTACATCATGGCTGGCCTCACCACTGTTTTATAAACTTTGCCCTTCTTCCTAGCAGAGACTCTTCTGTCACATAACACACCTGACACCTTCCTCCACCCGTCCCAACCTGCTTGGACCCGTTTCTTCACTTCCTGACCACACTCACCATTGCTCTGGACGGTTAACACCAAGTATTTAAAGTCCTCCACCCTTGCTATCTCTTCTCCCTGTCGTCTCACTCTTCCCCCTCCACCCATCTCATTCATGCACATATATTCTGTCTTACTTTGGCTAATCTTCATTCCTCTGCTTTCCAGTGCATGCCTCCATCTAACTGATCTAACTGTTCCGCGACCTGCTCCCTGCTTTCACTGCAGATCATAATGTCATCTGCAAACATCATGGTCAACGGGAATTCCAGTCTAACCTCATCTGTCAGCCTATCCATCACCACTGCAAGCAGGAAGGGGCTCAGGGCTGGTCCCTGATGCAGTCCCACGTCCACCTTAAATTTGTACAATTAATCATTGCTCTTGCTCTATCTCAATGTATTATGTGTTTAGGCCTGTCACAATAGCAAATGTTTTAGGATGATATATTTTCCCAAAATCTATCACGACAAACAATAGTATCGATGATGTTTTTATGTCACTGATATAATGATGTTCGAGCATAATAATACAAGTACATTCTTTTAAAGTATAATTCAATTTTAATTCTAAGCATAATGAACATTGACATTGTAATGTATAACATCCATCCATCTATTTTCTAAGCCGCTTCTCCTCACTAGGGTCGCGGGCGTGCTGGAGCCTATCCCAGCTCTCATCGGGCAGGAGGCGGGGTACACCCTGAACTGGCTGCCAGCCAATCGCAGGGCACATACAAACAAACAACCATTCGCACTCACATTCACACCTATGGGCAATTTAGAGTCTCCAATTCATGCATGTTTTTGGGATGTGGGAGGAAACCGGAGTGCCCGGAGAAAACCCACGCAGGCACGGGGAGAACATGCAAACTCCACACAGGCAGGGCCGGGGATTGAACCCGGATCCTCAGAACTGTGAGGCTGACGCTCTAACCAGTCGTCCACCGTGCCGCCTAATGTATAACAATAAAACAAATATCTTGAATAAAATATATAAATAAAAAAGACTCAGGCTCTGTTCACAAAAGCTGCACTTAAACAAATATTTAACATTTGGCACAGAAGTATAAACAGTCATTAAAGCCTTAACAGGCAATATACTGCCAAACAAGTTTCCACTTGGTTAGGAAAATTGCCAAGTAGCAACATAAATAACAACAACAACGAGTAGATCAAAGCAATTTGTTTTGAGTAAAGATGTTTACTACTTATCAAAGGTCTGCAGTCTTTATTTAAACACTGCTTTGTCAACATGTTCAAAGGTTACATCTCTTTCAATAGTGAGTATGCTATACTGTATATAATTTGAGCGTATGTGCGCCATTTACACTGTCACGTTTGTATTTGCATTGTTAGGCAAAGGGTTCCATGGTTGCAAGCTGACGGGAAACAGAAAATGTCCCACCGTGTTTTTTGTTCCCAGCTGAAGAAATTGGGTGGGGTGGTTTCAAATTTATTTTGTCACTTAGAGGTTTTAAGTTGTGTTGTCTTTGTTGCGACCTCATACAAATTCGACATACCAGCCCATTGGTGTTAGTTGGATGGCCGCGTTCATCTGACTTGAATCAAACATATTCCCACATCGTCGCGGTGGCGTTAGACTTTGGAACTTATTCCATTCATTCCGCTCAATTTTCTGTAACTGTGCAGCTACCGGCTCGAAAACTTCGTGTACGCGAGTGCCCAAATTTTAAACACACACACACGCACACAGACACCCACACGGCCAATCAGACGGTGGGTCCCTGCCCTCCACTATCTCTGATTGGTTTACAGACCACGATGGGTTTCCTGTGTGTGCTTTCAAGTCACAGAAATGTTATTTTCTTCCTCAAATGACTGGGCACCTATACGGCGGGGCCGGGGCCAATGTACCTGCATTTTTTTAGCTCAAACACATCATTACAATAAAATAAGCAATGAAAAAGTACAACTTACTCCAATTTCACAAGTAATATTGGCAAATGAACAATACAAAATCAGTTGCTTTGAAGAAGAACTATTGGACTTAAAAACACAATTGCAATAAGAAAGCACATGAAAAAGTTCAGTTTAAACGGACTTAATGACAAATGTCACTAAATTTGATAAATTTAAATGATCTAGACTCGTCTCTTTGAGTTCAATACAAGTCTGGGTTTAGAGTGTAAGGAGAGCTATAATAGTTATAATTAATGTTCAACTACAGCTGCCTTGTCAAATGGAGCACACTGTTCTAGCTTCATCGACTGCCTCTGACAGAGCATGTCCTGCCTCTGTCTGAGATCAATTAGATGGGAGTGCAGCCTAGCAAAGGGAATTTTAATTAGGCCTGCAGATGTCGACAGTGTGGCGCACAAACTTTATGCTGGTCGACGGCATTAGTGGCACGTGAGAAGACTCTTCAGGCTCTGATATGCCATTAGGGCTTTCAAATGGATCAGGCTGAGAGACTGGAGCAGACTAGGCTTGTGTGGGAGACGGTGAAGCTGCTGTTGTGACTCAAACACGTTGATAGTAATAAAAATGAGGACAGGTCAGGAATCAGATGATTCTTCTGCTCCTGATGACACATTTTGCCTTCTTTTACAAAAATGCACAGTAAAGGTAATGATTCACAAAAAGCTTGCTGAACCATTACTGTAAATAAACATTCTTATTTACTGCATAGGCGGCACGGTGCCTGACTGGTTAGCACATCTGCCTCACAGTTCTGAGGACCGGGGTTCAAATCCCGGCCTCGCCTTTGTGAAGTTTGCATGTTTTTCCCGTGTCTGCGTGGTTTTTCTCCGGCAACTCCAGTTTCCTCCCACATCCCAAAAACATGCAGGGTAGGTTATTTGAAGACTCTAAATTGCCCGTAGGTATGAATGTGAGTGCGAACGGTTCTTTGTTAATATGTGCCCTGCGATTGGCTGGCGACCAGTTCAGGGTGTACCCCTCCTCTCGCCCGGAGATAGCTGGGATAGGCTCCAGCACGCCAGCAACCCTTGTGAGGATAAACGGAACGGAAGATGAATGAATGAATGAATTTACTTCATGCTCTGATTTGTATGATTGTCCTCATTAATGCCTAATTAGAACAGCCTCACATTTTAGATTGGGAATGCTATCGTAAACTTGTGCATTTTGTATCAAGCTTTCCATTTGCAAATTATTAGTGCTTGCACTCCACTCAATTTAATTACTACGTACATTAAGTGCACAAATAGGTGAAAAATCAAAGCAAAGAGAAAATAAAAAGTTATATGTCAAAAACTCAAGAATGCTGAGGTTGTAAATATTATTTTATTTATAACGCAGTGTTTGCATATTCAGAGCTACCCTGTTTGGGATGTAAGATCACTCTGGAGAGAAACAAAATTTAAAATAAATATAATGTTTGCACTGTTGTCACAGTTGGATACAAGTTTGAGACTGCCAACAGTTTGTGACAAGCCTCATTGTGCTAAGACAGGGAAAAAATACTGTACAAGGCATGCATATGTAGCTAAAATGTTTGTATTCCCATTCTGCAGAGAGCTGAGACGTTGCTGTTTTTTTTTATTAGCGCTAGAGGGAATAAGGCTAGTTTTGCTTCCCAGTTTTGCCACCTTGTATTTTTCCAAACTGACACAGAAATTGCACACAGCTTCACAAACGCTATCTAGGTCACCTTTCATCATCTGGTTTTCCTGGTTAGTTGGACAGAGGAGCTTTGAGTTAAATGGGCAGTTAGTGATATTTTGATTTCCAACTATCGGGTGCAGCTAATGGCAGTGCAGACTGTTGCATTGTCCTTCTGTATTAAATTATATAATGTTTGTCAGCTGCAAACTAGGTTGAAACAACATTGTTTATTTGCATTCAGAACATCACGAGGTCCGTGACTGTATTACCATATACTGAGATACAATGCATATTCAATACATGCTTTATTGTGTACTATAGCATACATGACTGCAAAATATATATTTTCAATATCTATCTACATTCACTAGCAACATTCGGTAACTAAGGTACAATATAACATTTATCCAGTGATGCATCAAAGTCTGCCTATGATCATGGTCACTTTTTATCATGACTAAGAGAGAAAATATGGACTGTATGTTGGGGGTTGACCTATGCATATAGAGAGTTGTTTCTAATATTATGGCTGCACTGTTGAGCTACTTAGACACGAAAGGCAATATGCAGTACTGAGGACAATTTTGAAATACAGGTAATATACTGTATATCTGAAAACAGGCGCAACCTCCAGCTGCTGTCTCTTGTTACTATGAACCCCAGTAATCCAATTATGTCAAAGCAAAAATATTTAATGTCCAACTTCCCTTTAATGCATATTTTGCATTCCATGTTTTCCCCAAATGTTCCATTTGATCTTCACTTTAATTTTTGACAGCTACCCCAACAGATTGGTCTCTGGATGATCCATTTTCACGTTCTGTTTAGTTTCATGACGGGAAACCTCCCTTAAATATATTTAAAAGACTTTCTACCTACCTGTGTGCTGACCCACATTTAGAACTCTGGAGTCGCGACTGTCATCAGAGAGCCATAAAATCTCCCGTGAGGTGTTATTACATTACATTATTTTCTTCACCACTCCCTTTCTTTAATGTTGAGTACAAACACTGCAGCAAGTGTGCAGTAAAACTAAGGCTTCAGCATGCACAGTGACTCAAATAAAGCAGCTTGGTGGTCAAACTTGTGGTTTTCACTTCACTATTCTCCCTGCTACTAGGTGTTAAAAAGATGGAGGTCAAGACAGAGAAATATTATGTACAGTATTAGGTTTACCTAGTTATAGCCCCCCATTAATGCAATATTCAAACTGAGGAGGAGGTATAACAAAACCTAGACATTTTCATGTCTTGCCTTCCAAGGTATTGGTATTGTGGTACCAGCAAGCCTTGGGTTTACTCAGACGATAAAAGCAGAACATTATTTGGGGATGATGTGAACCCTGATCTTCAAAGATAATTGAAGAGACTTTTATTGATGACTTTGTCTCGACAGCTAAAATTATTTCTAAAATTATTCTAGTGTTTTCTCAAGTAATTTTGCATTTTGTGTGCGAAAAATGGTGGGCCCAATCATTGTATCAGGGCATAACATATACAGTGATTTTCACTCACACGCACACACGCATGCACACTCACAAAACCTCAAAAGCACCACAACAAATTATCCATCCATCCATCCATTTTCTGAGCCGCTTCTCCTCACTAGGGTCGCGGGCGTGCTGGAGCCTATCCCAGCTGTCATCGGGCAGGAGGCGGGGTACACCCTGAACTGGTTGCCTGCCAATCGCAGGGCACATACAAACAAACAACCATCCGCACTCACATTCACACCTACGGGCAATTTAGAGTCTCCAATTAATGCATGTTTTTGGAATGTGGGAGGAAACGGGAGTGCCGGAGAAAACCCACGCAGGCACGGGGAGAACATGCAAACTCCACACAAGCGGGATCGGGGATCGAACCCCGGTCTTCAGAACTGTGAGGCAGACGCTCTAATAAGTCATCCACCGTGCCGCTCCACAACAAATTATTGAATATGAAATTAAAATGTTATACTTTCATAGAGCCTTATTATAAAGCTTATCGAATCCCAAATTGGACTGTAGCTATTGAATAAACCGAGACGTTTATCCGTTTCTCTCTGTTTCTTGCTGAACTTGCTTTGTCCTCATTAGTCAGACTCTGCTGTGGCTGCAAAACTGAAAGGCATTAAAAGTACAAACAACAGGGATAAACTTGCCGCATATAAAACCGCACTGTCACAAAGCCATCCAAGCTGCTGTATCCAACTTTTTGCCTCTTTCTGAGAAATGGCCACAGCAATAACACGTCCACTGTATAAAATTAATTCATCATGTCATTCAATTCTAGTTTTTAATGTAATTTCGATATGGGACAAAAATCTTAATTTTAGCTAGTCACAAAAATCATGGGAGTTTTGTACCATTTATAAAAGCAGATTACAGCTGAACGTCTGCAGTGATGCTGACTTTGTATCGGTCCGTTGTGGTAAAGAAGGAGCTAAACCGGTCCATCTACATTCCTACCCTCACCTATGGTCACAACCTGTGGGTCGTGACCGAAATAAGATCCCGGATACAAGCGGCCGGAATGAGTGTGTCCGGCCTCTCCCTTAGAGATAGGGTGAGAAGCTCGGTCATCCGGGAGGAGCTCAGAGTAGACCCTCTGCTCTTCCGCATCAAAAGGAGCCAGATGAGGTGGCTCGGGCATCTGTTTAGGATGCCTCCTGGACACCTCCATGGTGAGGTGTTCCGGGCACGTCCCACCGGATGAGACCCCGGGGGCGACCCAGGACACGCTGGGGAGTCTATGTCTCTCCGCTGGCCTGGGAACGCCTCAGGATCCCCTCGGAAGAGCTAGAGGAGGTGGCTGGGGAAAGGGAAGTCTGGGCTTCCCTGCTAAAGCTGCTACCCCCGCGACCTGACCTCTGATAAGCGGAAGAAAATGGATGGATGTATGGATGGATGGATGGATTACATCTGAATCTTTCCTTAGCATCTACTAATTAAATGCTTATGTATTTTTTTTCTCTCAAACTCAGACTGTCCCAAAAGACAAGAAATGTTGTGTTCCGAAAAATTCTAAAGCAAAGGTCAGAAAATTAAAGAAGCTTGGGAGCATGTATTCTTCAACGCTGCACTATTTGGACATCTGTTGTTGACCAATACTGGCCACTCATGCCAGAGTAGCATCTGCACCACTTGCACACTGATTTAGGAGTATCTGCAATATTTGCACAATCAACATTGTCCCAGATTATCGCACTACTCGTCACTTTAAACTGCATACACTCCTTGAAGTCTCGGCGCCCTTTGCACAATGGTCATTGCACCGGACTATTGCTATATTAGTCAGTCAAACTGCTCTAAGTGCTCGAGGACTCTACATCTTTTTGCACAATTGTCAAAAAAATAAATCAAATAATATAATTTGTACCGGCATTACCAGATAACTAGGAACCCTTTATTGTTCAGTGACTGTTTTTGGCAATGTCTTTATGTCTCAAAAGTGTTCTCTGTCAATTGACTGTCTGTTGTCGTAATACAGCGGCACCAACTACCGGAGACAAATTCCTTGTGTGTTTTTTGGACATACTTAGCCAAAATAAAGATGATTCTGATTCTGATTCTGATTGAAATGTTTTGCAAGGGTATCACTGGGGGGGGGGGGGGGGGGGGGAAACTCTGTTAAAGGCACACTGCATCCTGCAAGATATCAGAAAATCAAAAACATTCACGTAACTAATGTTAGTTTATGTAATCGAGGCACATGGTACCAGATAAAGAAAATCAATGCAAGACTGAAAAAGCAAAACTGACACATTTATTTTTATTGCTGATGAATTAGAAGCTCTTTCGACATTATCACGTGAACCGTCATCATTTAAACTGTCTTTATATATAATATTTATATATGCAAACTGTGGTCTTAACTCCAGTTTATAAATGCCCTGTGACCTAACAGCTGTTGCAGCGTAAGGGGAACTGCTGCTAATGTACATGTTATTATGAAAACTTTTCAATTACTGAAGAAAATGGCTCATTTTAATTCAAATTATTACCACTATTAGTGGCAAAGACATCCAACTGCCGATGAATTGGTAGCAGTTTAAGGACGCATTCTTCCCGAGGAGGTAAGTAACCCCGCCAGATGGACGGCAGTGCAAAAGATGTCATTAATCACTTCCCCATAGGTTACAAAACAGGAGGGGGAAAAATGTCTGGATTTGCTGTTTTACTATGGAGTGTTAAAAATGTTCAAGTTAGACACTGGCTGTGAGGCTGTAGTTCATTTAAACGAGACTGGAAAGTGTTTGAATCTCCCTGCACATTGATTTCTCATTATTTTTCCTGACAAATCCTCAAACCCTTCTTGTATTGTTTTTGCTTTTGGATCCAAGTCTATTTCCTCATTACACAGGCCCCGTTGTTTCATCTGATTGCATTACTATTAGTACATGTTGGGTGTCTATGAGTCAGACCTTATTTCTGGATGTAGGTTACTACAGATCTGAAACGGATATGAGAGAGAGAGAGCGAGAGAGAGACAGAGGACACACTTAATGGTCCCCATGGGTGGGTTTATGACCTTTTAGTGATAAGAGGCTTGTCTTATTGCCTAGCAAATTTATGAGTGAAAGGGGAAAAAAGTGTTTTCTAATAGTACCTGGCTTCTGTGGTTTTTATCCCCCACATACTGTATCTGCAATAAAGTCAACATATGCACTACAGAATGCTTGTTTATTAACTAAAATAGAACACAATTGGCATATTTGAACTCAAGCCACCTTATCAAATAATAAATGCCGTGAGTGTTTGATTGTAATGAGTCATACCTCGTTCCTAGTTTATAGTCATACAACATATTGGGTCAGTGGCTAATAACGCTGGTGTCACAAACCAATCACAGGGCGTAATCTCGAGCCTTGCTTTACTTAACTGAGCTTCATGATACAGAACCGCATTATCATATTTCACGTTCTTTATTTCACAAAGCATTTCCTGAACCTTATAGAATGAGTTTATTAGTATGTTATTTAGCTGGAGAAAAAAAGATGACATACAGTATCTCTACCCAGTTCGTTCCTGATTACTTCCTATTTCCTTCCTCCCAATCATCAACTCTGCACATCGCCCTTTCCCTCATTTAGCTATTCACATCGGGCCCTTACTTACTTTCAACCCTCACTTCATTCTTCAGTGAGTCATATTGACTGTTCTGATGGTCTTGAGGCACTCCACACAAAATATTCCCCCCTTCTTATTCAAATGAGCTCGCCTGTGGTGAGGGCCAATGTGCGGATCAATGTGCGAACCTCTCCGCAGCTGCACGTGTCAAACACTGTGTCATGGGAAGATTACACTCGACTCTGCAGCTCTGTGCTTGATTTCATCTATTTTCTGCCAACCCGTCTAGTAATATGTGTGGTGAAAATTCAATCTTTACACATCTGTCAGTGGTAGAAACCTCATTGTCTTGCCCAGCTGATGAGTTACAGCATACTACATGCAGGGAGGAACCAGATGGTACGTACCAAGCGTCGTTAGATTTGAAACTGAACAAGCATGACAGCCACTTTTGAATGAGCAGCGAGCATCCCAATTTACCCGCCGACACGCATTAAAGTTGTAAAAAAATTGAAACATCCCGTCGGAATACTATTCAAAGCAATTGCAATTACAGCAATGACAACATTCTGTGACTTCCGAGGGTATGGGACAGGAAGACTCATCTAAATATTTTCAAAATCTGGCCTCTATGCAACCTCTTTTTCAAATGATACAGCTCCATTCAAGTACAGAAGTGAAATTAATCCAGACAACGCAAAAAATGTTCCCTCAAAAAAATTCTGCGCTCTGTGACAAACCTTGCAGGAGGAGTTTGTGGGTCACTGATATGAAGTAAGTGTATTCTGAGTGACTGACAAGTAAACTGCAGTGAAATGATCCTCTTGAGCATAAGATATGTATCAAAATGAAAGACTTAAATGATTTTAGCAAATGGCTGCAATATAACAAAGAGTGAACATTTTAGGGGTCTGAATACTTTCCGTACCCACTGTAGGTAACAAAGTAAAATGTTGAGCTGACTACTAAGTTTGTTGCTGTTATTTTGTCATGGTTACGGCCGACAGTGACCCAACCTGTGTGCACTAAACATTGACTACCTCCCTGACATCCTTCCGTCTGGTCAGATGCTAGGATACTAAAGGCTGCCGCACACCGAGCGTTGTGGTCAAACCTGACAGAACCCGCGCGCAGTGTACAGGTTTTCATGAGTGGCCATTGGTTTTGCGGTGATTGAAATTTTGAGTCGCCGTTGCAGTGTCACAACGTCGCAGATTCAAAATGCACAGACGCTTTCACACGCTAAAAATACATTTCCAGGTTTTAAACTAGCGAGACCCAGCCAGCCGTCGCCAAGCCCAACAAGTACAGTGTATGCAGTACCGTAGACAAATATTTTGTTTTACAACAATACTTAACTTTATTTATAATTTCATATGTACCTGTGGGTGAAATAGTGAACGATGTATGTCACGTGCCAAGTACATTCAAGTGAATGGGGCAAACAGAGCCTCTCAATATATCCCCAGTCTCTTTTTATTTTCATCCTCTCTCTGTAGCCCCCTGCTTCTCCCTTGAGTGTCACTCCATCTTTTTATGGTTTAATAAAAGTGCTGCAGTATAATATACTATATGTGGAGCCTCAAAAGCCTATACAGGTAGGTAGTTTAACATTGCAGTACGTCCATAGATCAAATCGCTCAATGTGTAAGTGTGAGTTGCCAACTGTCATGTATTTGGCAGTGTGCGAAAACCCATTTAGGTTGCAAATGTATGAAATATTATTAGAATATTGGTTAGGATTTTGATTGTTACTTCATTCCTGTGCTATTGAAGTTTTAATTCCTCTTTTATTTTTGCCGCATCTAGCTAAAACATTCATTCATCTTCCGTTCCGCTTATCCTCACCAGGGTCGCGGGCGTGCTCGAGCCTATCCCAGCTCCCTCTGGGCAAAAGGCTGGGTACACCCTGAACTGGCCGCCAGCCAATCACAGGGCACAGAAACAAATAACCATTCACACTCACATTCACACCTACGGGCAATTTAGAGTCTTCAATTAATGCATGTTTTTGGGATGTGGGAGGAAACCGGAGTGCCCGGAGAAACCCCATGCAGGCACGGGGAGAACATGCAAACTCCGCACAGGCGGGGCTGGGAATTGAACCCCGGTCCCCAGAACTGTGAGGTAGATGTGCTAACCAGTCAGTGCTGCCTTAGCTAAAACAAACACAACAAAAAAATTGATTAATTGTATTTTTAGATTATTGCAGCAACATGCAACACAGAACTTGCATAGCATTGTGAACAACCACCAACCTGAAAATGAAGTTGTTGTTGATCATTTTCCCTGACTGGCATACAGTATGCATATGGATATGCATACGCTGGTGTGCCCTTGAGCAAGGTACCCAAATTCACACTTGGTCTTGAAAAGCCATTCACTGCTCTTGTGTGCTTACTGTGGTCACTGCGATAGGATAAATGCATTTTGTGGGTCTACTCTCTGAGACATTCATTACAACACAAAATGTCAAAATCCTCATGCTGATTTTAATATTTCAGGCAACACTAAACTGAAGTCATGGCAGCTCTTAATAACAACTGCCAGTTGGAGGCTATGACAGCATCTCATTTTACGAGGTCATTGCTATGGATCTACTGGAGCTGGTACACTGCTTCTTCCAGCACCACCCTCCTGCTCACCTTCAGTTATCAACCTATTCTTTGGTCCTCCCGTAATATGCTGTCAGTTTTCCTCTTCACTATATTTGAACATTAAATACCTTTTTTCCCGTACATGTGTAGGCTAGACTCTCTGGTGGTTTAAACACCTGTGACTAGCAACACAAAGCTAAGTATTCCTGTCATGTCCCCTTGTCATCTGTAAGAATATTATTTCTTTCTCATATGTGTGTGAGTCTGTTTCTTAATGTGGAAGTATGTACTATTACAATTGTGTGAATTTGACTGTGTGGCAACAAAAATAACTTGCAGGTGTTTTATTTTTCTAAAGTTCGGATCAATGACTTGTAAATTTAATACGCGTTTTGCATAATTGATCTCCTTCCGCATGATTGGCGGGAGTGAAGTTTGGTGCCACCGATTTCCTTTCCGATCTGATACAGAGTAGAATTCAATACTTTGTGCAAATACACATAATGTGTCTGGAAAATTAAAACAAAAAGTAGCGCATTTCAAATCAAAGAATACAAGTCATTTATAATGTAGCAACCCTGTAGTTATGTGTTGTGTTCAGAGTTTGATCATTTCTGACCGTCTGTGAGGCCATGCATGTGTATAGGCTCAGTGATTGGATCAGAAAGCCATGGGGTCTGGAGCCAGGTAAGGGACTGGGAGCCTGTGGGGAGAGTCTGGGTTAGTATGGAGTAGAGCAGAATTTTTAGCTGACAGCTAAGGCCTGGTACAGGCATAAGGATTTTTCAAATCTTAAAAGGTTTTGGTATCTGTAAAAGACCCCACACATACAGATTTAAAAAATCGGGCATTTGGTTGTATTGTGTGTGGTGTGCTCCGATAATCTCAAGACAGAACACCACACACATAAAGATTCTGTTCTGCCCCCTATCTCTCACTTCTCACAGTAGCGTTATTTTTATCTTTCCACCATTGTACAATGATATATGAGGAACGGTGTGTATACTGTACAGTGGAACCACACTAGAACGGACTCATGGGGGTGGTGGGGACCGGTCGTCTGATATAGTCGATTGTCTGTTACATTGAAACACTTTTTTTTTTTAGGCCATATGCACCCATATAACTGTACAGTATAAAATGATTCTTTTGCACGTTTTTTCATGGCCTAAAATGTCCAGTTACAGTCCAAAGTTATTGTAAATAAATATTTTTTGGGAGTCCACATGCACCCATATTACTGTACAGTACAAAATGTTAATTTTGTAGTTTTTTGTGTGTGGCCTAAAATGCTCAGTACAGTTAAAAGTTATTGTAAATAAATATAAGAAAAGCTTGAAAATATTTGAAAGCGTCACATTAGATCAAAACTTACCACGTGCTTGGTCATGGTGACATTGTTGACGTACAATACTCATTATAGACAAGTCGCTTTCATAAGCTGCTGGAAATGTGTGTGCTTCCTAGTTCGAATTTTTTTGCCAAAGGTGAACGGCTTGACAAAAAAAACAACTGTTACTGTACCAAAAATAGCATGTTGCAGACTCCAAAGACTTGTGTTTTGTATTCCTCAGAGTTAACGCTGCAGCCATGACATGCTCTCTCTCTGCTCTATGTACTATAGACAATAGTAATAGTAATAGTAATGGTATATCACCATCGTCACATGACTACCACGTCAATGCCCCACATTCAACATGGCTGCCACATTGGCAGAAGAGGATCTAGTACTATTGTACAGTATATAGGTGATCCGGAAATACGTCAGACCCATTCTTTGACTGCATTGCGCCACAGTGCCAGTGAACAACAGCGGCCAATTCTGGAACTGACAGACTTTGTCAATTGCATTTTATTTGAAAAATGGAAACAATTTTTGGACACATTGTTCAGTCCCGACCGTCTGTTTTATCTGATATCTGTTATATCACGGACTGTTTTATCAAGGTTCCACTGTATGTCTCAATTGGGTCAGCCAGTTTGGTGCAAATAGACCGAGCGCAAGGAAAACTTTCACAAACTGATTCTGACTGTAGTAAAAGTAAGTCAGAGAAAATGCATGAAGCCCATTACAAATAACGCTTCAAACACATTTGTTCTCAGTGTAATGTTGCTGATCGTTTCCTAAATGGACTGTGTTCGTGCTCGTGAATTAATATTCAAATCAAATATATTCCATATTCCATTTTTCCCAATCTTCCATCCATCCATCCATCCATTTTCATTGCCACTTATCCTCAGTAGGGCCGCAGGCTGCTGGAGCCTATCCCAGCTATCTTTGGGCGGGAGGTGGGGTACAACCCTGAACCGGTCGCCAGCCAATCGCAGGGCACGTATAGAAACAAACATTCACACTCACATTCATACCTATGGGCAATTTAGAGTCTTCAATCAACCTACCACGCATGTTTTTGGGATGTGGAAGGAAACCGGAGTGCCCGGAGAAAACCCACCCAGGCACGTGGAGAACATGCAAACTCCACACAGGCCGGGATTTGAACCCCGGCTCTCAGAACTGTGAGGCAGATGTGCTAACCATTCGTCTAACGTGCCGCCACATGAAAAATAATTTTTCATAATTTATTTTGTGTCACATAAAAACACTAATCACAAAATCATCAAGTCGCTTGTCTATTTTTTCTTTTTTTTTCTAATCGAAAACAGAAAGAACAAATGACATACAGATTCTCAAGGCTGACACACAGTCACTTAAATGAAGTTCTGAAACTAGCTACTACTCATTATATAACGCCTAATATTAATGCACTTGAAGAGGATAAAAAATTCCAGGGTTCATGAGCAAAAACAAAGTAGTCTTGACTACACTGCGTCGGGTAAAAATAAATAAATAAAAACACCTCCCGCCCAAAGTCAGCTGGATAGGCTCTAGCACATTCACAACCCTCGTGAGGATAAGCGTTGGAAGCGTAGCAGTGTAGAAGATGAATTTAATTGCCGGTGCACACCGTCACAATGTTGCAGATTACAGCCAATCAAAATGCACATAAGCTTTCACTCATGCTAAAAATACATTTCCAGGTTTTAAGCAAGCGAGACACCGAACATCCGCCGCGCCAGCCCAAGCCAATTAATAAAACAGTAGATACACGGCTTGGTATGCTGTTGTTGTACTGTTCGTATTAAGTTGGATGAATAGAATCCAAAACACTGTGTATGCTGACATTAAAAATTGAAAAGAAACTAAGGGGTCGATTCTAACTTATTTATTCCAAAACCTAATTTAACAGGAAGCGTGTGTCATTTATTCCATATACAGTGGGATTCAAACTCTAGTCAAATGCGTTTTAGGAATAGACCAGTTATCTTTTTTTTTTTTTTTTTTTCTTTTTTTGTAACCATATGGCTGAAAAACTGTACCTTTACTTATGGAAATGAACTCTAGGTGTTTTGATTTTTCTTTGATTGGACTGCAATCCTGAATGACATATTCCGTGAGACATAAGTGTACCATCATTCATTAAAGTTAGGACTACAAGTTTTTGTTGTATTTAAATCTCACTAGTAACAAGGTTGAACTTACTTTTTACACTTCCATCCATTCATCCATTTTCTTTACCGCTTCTCCTCACTAGGGTTGCAGGCATGTTGGAGCCTGTCCCAGCTATCTTCGGGCGGGCGGCGGGTTACATCCTGAACTGGTCGCCAGCCAATCGCAGGGCACATCGAAACAAACAACCATTCGGACTCACATGTAAACTGTAAAACAATTAAAAATATTGCTTGTTACTTAATATTCTGCGGCACGGTGAACGACTGGTTAGCACATCTGCCTCACAGTTATGAGGACTGGGGTTAAAATCCCGGCCTCACCTGTGTGGAGTTTGCATGTTCTCTCTCTGCCTGCGTGGGTTTTCTCTTGGTACTCCTCCCACATCCCCAAAACATGTACGGTAGGTTAATTTGAAGACCCTAAATTGTCCGTAGCTATGAATGTGAGTGCAAATGCTTGTTTCTTTATATGTGCCCTGTGATTGGCTGGCAACCAGTTGAGGGTGTACCCCGCCTCCTGCCCGCAGTTAGCTGGGATAGGCTCCAGCATACCCGCGACCCTAGTGAGACTAAGTGGTGCAGAAAATGGATGGATGGATTTAATATTGCCTGTAGAGACAATACAAATAAATCAGAGCTCGACCAGCATTCCAAGAGAGAATGTGTGGACTAGAGGTTTCACTGTAGTTGCTATTTACAACCCCAATTACAATGAAGTTGGGACGCTGTGTTAAATAAAAACAGAATACAATAATTTGCAAATCATGTTCAACCTATATTTAATTGAATACACTACAAAGACAAGCAAATAATAATTAACTTAGAATTTTATGGCTGCAACACGTTCCAAAAAAGCTGGGACAGGTGGCAAAAAAGACTGAGAAAGTTGAGGAATGCTCATCAAACACCTGTTTGGAATATCCCACAGGTGAACAGGCTAATTGGGAACAGGTGGGTGCCATGATTGGGTATAAAAGAGCTTACCTGAATTGCTCAGTCATTCACAAGCAAAGATGGGGCGAGGTTCACCTCTTTGTGAACAAGTGCGTGAGAAAATAGTCGAACAGTTTAAGGACAATGTTCCTCAACTTACAATTGCAAGGAATTTAGGGATTTCATCATCTACGGTCCATAATATCATCAAAAGGTTCAGAGAATCTGGAGAAATCACTGCATTTAAGCGGCAAGGCAGAAAACCAACATTGAATGCCCGTGACCTTCGATCCCACAGGCGGCATTGCATCAAAAACCAACATCAATTTGTAAAGGATATCACCACATGGGCTCAGGAACACTTCAGAGAACCAATGTCAGTAAATACAGTTCTGCGCTACATCCGTAAGTGCAACTTGAAACTCTATGATGCAAAGCAAAAGCCATTTATCAACAACACCCAGAAACGCCGCCGGCTTCTCTCGTCTAAGATGGACTCATGCAAAGTGGAAAAGTGTTCTGTGATCCGACGAGTCCGCATTTCAAATTGTTTTTGGAAATTGTGGACATCCTGTCCTCCCGGCCAAAGAGGAAAATAACCATCCGGATTGTTATGGATGCAAAGTTCAAAAGCCAGCATCTGTGATGGTATGGGGCTGTGTTAGTGCCAATGGCATGGGTAATGCTGAATGGTACATAGAGGTTTTGGAGAAACATATGCTGCCATCCAAGCAACGTCTTTTTCATGAACGGTCCTGCTTATTTCAGCAAGACAATGCCAAACCACATTCTGCACATGTTACAACAGCGTGGCTTCATAGTAAAAGAGTGTGGATACTAGACTGGCCTGCCTGCAGTCCAGACCTGTCTCCCATTGAAAATGTGTGGCGCATTATGAAGAGTAAAATACGACAACGGAGACCCCGGACTGTTGAACAGCTGAAGCTGCACATCAAGCAAGAATGGGAACGAATTCCACCTACAAAGCTTCAACAATTAGTGTCCTCAGTTCCCAAACGTTTATTGAATGTTGTTAAAAGAAAACGTGATGTAACACAGTGGTAAACATGTCCCTATCCCAGCTTTTTTGGAACGTGTTGCAGCAATAAAATTTTAAGTTAATGATTATTTGCTAAAAACAAATGTATCAGTTTGAACATTAAATATCTTATCTTTGTAGTGTATTCAATTAAATATAAGGTGAACATGAGTTGCAAATCATTGTATTCTGTTTTTATTTATGTTTAACACAATATCTCAACTTCATTGGAATTGGGGTTGTAAATGTTTAGGTCAAAATGTTTAATTTTCCAAATACAGCTTATATTTCACAAAATGGTAAAATGCAATGGCTTCAATTGCACAAAGAGCAGTTCTGTGTAAAAATAAATGCATGCATACCAAGTAGGTCGCTATGTTTCTTTCACTCACCTTCTTTGACAAGAAAGCAAAGAATCTCAACACTGGCCTATCCCAAGTTTGCCCAAAGCCAATACAATCCATCACTAATGGCTTCCTCCCATTTGACGTGTAATCAGAGTAAAAGCTGGGTCTTGTTTAGTTTCCACTGGCATGCATTAATTTGGCCTCTCTTTCTTTCATTGTTGTTGTATTCCCCTTTCTCTTTTATATTCTCAACAGCCAGCTGGCATTCATTGCTTGATTGATTGACTCCTGTTCAATACAAATTCAGCAACTGAAGCTGTTGGAGATAAATGACAGTCAGAAATGGCGAGTGCTTAAAACAAGAGACCCCAAAAAAAGTGCCATTTAATTTTTTCAGGATAATTTCTGTCCTGCTACTTTGATACTGTATTTTCAAACTCAATATTACATTAACTTTTCCCTCTTCACTGTCATTGTATTTCCACCAAGAAAACAGTCACAAAGCAAATACCGTTTTAAGCATATCAGTGTTTTATCCAACAGTTTTTACAGAGTATCTGATGGCTATTGTGGCGAAACAAGCTAATTAATTTTAATGGACTATTCAAATGTGTCTGTGGAACTGTGTAACAAATTTATTTGCAACAGCAGACATGAATTAAAACTCAAAAGAATGAATGGGCCCTTGTGCCTGAGCGAGGCTACAAAGCTTTGGAACAAAAATGAAGAGATTGGCTAAACAAGATTATTTTGACAGGCTACTAATTTAGTAATAGATACTGTAAATATTCCGTGCAATATGTTAAGGTCAATGAAAAGAGTGTCTTAGCCTTGTCAGGACATTGTAGACAGACATCAGCCAAGTGAGATGAAAAAATAGACAGCTGTATAATAAAAGACAGCTACTGAAACAAGAGAAAGGCAATGACTCACTGTAGTGACAAGATGATGGGAAGATCATCACCACTTTTACTTTGAACAAGAGGGCCATGAAGTGTGGTTCAAAGAAAATGGCAAGTAAATGCACAGAAAAGGAAGCATTTAGCCACTGAGGGCCTTGATAAACTCTATCGCAATTCAGTTGACTGCATCTCTGTACAGGATAAAACATCGATATTTGAACTCTTTTAATCTAGCTTCATTTCAAACAGACATTTACCATGCTACAGTGATGATAAGAACAATTCGATAGGTTACAGGATCGTAATGAAATAATACAATTTTAGTTATTTAAGAGAAAAGTGTTATTATGTGAGTGAAGATGCTCAATCAATTAGTTTCTTTATGTGATTATAATTAAAAGGACAATCTAAAATGGGATGTCCATTGTTTATGTTCCTTTATCCAACATCTCAGCATGTGTGTTTAAGTATAAGTAGGCTATTAATATGAATATCAGTTTCTGCGATACCAGCCTCTATTTGACTTCGTATCAAATCTGGAGGAAAATGTGTGAAGACCTCCTCAATTCCACCGACACACCTTCCTATGTGGAAGAAGAGCCTGGGGACTCTGAGGAGGGGTATTATATCTCTGGTATTGAAGTCGCCCATGTGGTTAAAAAGCTCCTCGTTGGGAGGGCCACAAGAGTGGGCAATCCACAAGGCGTTCCTAAAGAATCTGGAAATTGTGGGGATGTCCTGGTTGACACACCTCTGCAACATGACATGAACTTTGGACACATTGTCTCTGGATTGGCAGGGTGGGGTGCTGGTCCCCCTTTCTAAGAAGGGGGCAGGAGGATGTGTTCCAACTCCAGGGGGATCACACTCCTCAGCTGATGAGTGCGTGAGAGTTGGCCCAACTAGTCTACATGTGCTTTTTGGACTTAGAAAAGTCATTCAACCGTGCCCCTCAGGGAGTCCTATGGAGTGTGGTCTGGGAGTATGGGGTACTGGCCCCACTTATACGAACTGTTCGGTTCCTGTGAAGATTGGACTCCACCAAGGCTGCAATTTGTCACCAATTCTGTTCATAACCTGTATGGACAGAATTTCTAGGCACATCCAAGGCGTTGAAGGGGTGCGGTGTGGTGGCCTCAGTATTGCATCTCAGCTGTTTGCAGTTGATGTGTGAGTCTTCAACTCACACTGGAGTGGTTTGCAGCTGAGTGTGAAGCAGTTGTGATGAGAATCACAGTGTTCCTCAGACAGAAAAAGGTGGCATGCCCTCTCTGGGTCAGGAATGAGGTCCTGCCTCAAGTGAAGCATTTCAAGTATCTTGGAGTCTTATTCACAAGGGAGAGAGGAATGGAGAAGGAGATCAACAGGTGGATTGGTACAGCATTTGCAATGATGCAGACTGTGCATCGGTCTGTCATGATAAAGAAGTAGCTGAACCAAGAGGCAAAGCTCTCAATTTACCGATTTATCTCTATCCTACCCTCACCTTTGGTCACAAGCTCAGGGTCGTGACCGAAATAACAAGATCGCATATACAAGCGAGTAGACCCGCTGCTCCTCTGCATCGTACGAGAGGAGCCAGAACAGGTGGCTTGGGCATCTGTTTAGTATGTCTCCTGAACACCTCTATGGTGAGGTGTTTCTGATTCCGGTAAGGCGGAAGAAGATTGATGGATGAATACTAAGTTTAACATACAAAATGTAGTATTTAATTTTTTTTTTTCGTATCTTTAATATCATTAGTAAATAGGCATACCTGCTTAGCTTTGTGATATCATGTCGTTTTCCTCACGGAAACTACTGGGACAGTGAATTTCCCTTGTGGATGAAAAAAGTATCTATTGTCTAGCTATTAATATCAGTCTAAATCAGCACAGCCTGCTATTCAGGGGTCGGCAATCCATGGCTTTTATAGAATTTGCCTTTAACCTGCAAATGAGCTCAAGTGACATCCCCTTCTTAATCAATAGAGTTTAACTTGACGCCGGTCCACCATTTGCAGGTACAACAGCTTCAACTCCTCTGGGACGGCTTTCCACAAGGTTTAGGAGTGGGTTTATGGGAATTTTTGACCATTCTTCGAGATGTGTATTTGTGAGGTCACATATTGATGTAGGACAAGAAGGTCTGGCTCTCAGTCTCCGCTCAATTTCATCCCAAAGGTGATTTATCGGGTTAAGGGCAGGACACTGATATCACAATGTGGTGTTATTTGTGTATGGCAATGTGGCTGCTGCATTCGCCACATGAACGAATCCGCACAGTTCACACACTCAGTGTAATTTGGTGGTTTCTAGTGATGAAAAGCGAACCCCACAAATGATAATTGATGCTCTACTGTGTTTATGAGGGTTCAGGTGGGTGTCACCCTCACTATTAGCAGCCATTTACTAACTCTTACCTTGGTCCTCATGGTAAAGCACAGCTGTACTCATTGTGGCACACCATGCAGTCGAGGGTTTGGGTGAGCTGATGTTTCTTTCACATAATACGGTGTAGAACCCCCCCCCCCCCCCCCCCCCAAAAAAAAAAAACTGGCTGCTATAAACAGAGGTTTTAAGAGAGCATAGTAAGTGTACTGTAATTCTTGATCCCTGGGGTACTTTGCCCAAAGCATGTCACACACATTTTATTTTGACATTTTATCTTAATTTGTGGCACGGTGGACGACTGGTTAGAGCGTCAGCCTCACAGTTCTGAGGACCCGGGTTCAATCCCCGGCTCCGCCTGTGTGGAGTTTGCATGCTCTCCCCGTGCCTGCGTGGGTTTTCTCCGGGCACTCCGGTTTCCTCCCACATCCCAAAAACATGCATCAATTGGAGACTCTAAATTGCCCATAGGTGTGACTGTGAGTGCGAATGGTTGTTTGTTTGTATGTGCCCTGCGATTGGCTGGCAACCAGTTCAGGGTGTACCCCGCCTCCTGCCCGATGACAGCTGGGATTGGCTCCAGCCCGCCCCGACCCTAGTGAGGAGAAGCAGCTCAGAAAATGGATGGATGGGATCTTAATTTGTGAGAAGATAGCAGATGCACAGCACATTTGAGGTTCATAATAATGTCAATGGTGACAGCAGGAACAAGCTGATAGTGTCTTTGTAGAAGCACACTCTTAAATAAATCCCACTAAAAACATTTGAGAAGCTTATTCTGTGACAGGAGTACGTGGTACCGTATACCATTTTAGTGGAAAATGCTGTAAATGTTTTAAGCAAAGCCTGGTGACTGATGTATTTTTTTTTATACAGACACATAGATGGCCATGGTTACATCGCTGCTTTACACATTTTTCTCAACTAAAGACAATGAAAAAAAATGCAAATGATCAGCAGACCCATTTCTGCTGATTAGACTTCAACTACATCTTTATTTGCAGTGAGGCAAAATGTAAATCTATTCTAAGGTGAGAATTATTAAGTATTTTAAGGAGGCCCATATAGACATCCACTCATCCATCCATCCATTTTCTTCAGCTCATCCGAGGTCAGGTATCGGGGGCAGTAGCTTTAGCAGTGAAGCCCAGACTTCCCTCTCCCCAGCGACTTCCACCACAAAGTCCGCATCACTGCAGACGCTGCACCGAGCCACCTGTCGATCTCCCGTTCCATTCTTCCCTCACTTGTGAACAAGACCCCAAGATATTTGAACTCCTCCACTTGGGGCAGGATCTCATCCTCGACCACCCTTTTCCAACTGAGGACAATGGTCTCAGATTTGGAGGTGCTCATTTTCATCCCAGCCGCTTCACACTCAGCTATGAACCGCTCCAGTGAGAGTTGGAGATCACGGCTTGATGAAGCCAACAGAATCACATCATCTGCAAAAAGCAGAGATGCAATATTGAGGCCACCAAACCGGACCCCATCTACGCCTCGGCTGCGGCTTGAAATTCTGTCCATAAAAGTTATGAACAGAATCGGTGACAAAGCCAGAATCGGTGACAGCCATGGCGGAGTCCAACCCTCACCGGAAACATGTCCAAATTACTGCCGCCAATGCGGACCAAACTCTGACACTGGTCGTACAGGGACCGAACAGCCTGTATCAGGGGGTTCGGTACCCCATACTCCCGAAGCACCCCCCACAGGACTCCCCGAAGGACACTGTCGAACGCCTTCTCCAAGTCCACAAAACACATGTAGACATGTTTGGGTGAACTCCCATGCACCCTCAAGGACCCTGCCGAGGGGTTAGTCCACTGTTCCACGGCCAGGACGAAAGCCACACTGCTCCTCCTGAATCTGAGATTTGACTTCCCGACGGACCCTCCTCTCCAGCACCCCTGAATAGACCTTACCAGGGAGGCTGAGGAGTGTGATCCCCCTGTAGTTGGAACACACCATACAGTCCCCCTTCTTAAAAAGGGGGAACACCACCCCAGTCTGCAAATCCAGAGGAACTGTCCCCGATGTCCACGTGATGTTGCAGAGGCATGTCAACCAGGACAGCCCTACAACATTGAGAGCCTTTAGGACCTGTGGGCGAATCTCATCCATCCCCAGGGCCTTGCCACCGCGGAGCTTTGTGTGTCGTGTGTGGAGGCGAGTCCGACTATATCTAGTCGGAACTTCTCGACCTCACACACCAGCTCGGGCTCCTTCCCTGCCAGAGAGGTGTCATTACACGTCCCTAGAGCCAGCTTTTGTAGCCGGGGATCGGATCGCCAAGGCCACCGCCCAGCTCACATTGCACCCGACCCCTATAGCCCCTCCCACAGGTGTTGAGCCCATGGAAGGGGGACCCACGTTACCCTTTCAGACTGTGCCTGGCCGGGCCCCATGGGTGCAGGCCCGGCCACCTGGCGCTCGCCTTCGAACACACCTACAGGCCTGGCTCCAGAGGGGTGACCCGGTGGCCCGCGTCTGGGCAAGGGAAAACGTCCTCCTGAATTCTTTAACATCATAGGGGCTTTTGGAGCTGTGCCTTGTCTGGTCCCTCACATAGGACCTGTTTGTCATGGGTGACCCGGCCAGGGGCATAAAGCCACTGACAACTTACCTCCTAGGATCATAAGGACACACAAACGTCTCCACCACAATAAGATGACAGCTCAAGGAGGGGCATAAAGACATCATGTTCATATTACTATGCATGCATTAATAACAACTCCATAAATTTTATGGGCCTATTTTGGTTAAATTGGCACAACAGCCAAGCAGAGACAGAATTGTTATTCCCATCACAAGCATCAGTAGATGTACACCGTATTGTTTACAAGGTCATTTACGTGCACAATCTTTCCAATAAAACCGCCCATTAGGTCTGTATCCTAACATTGTTTTCAGTGAAAGATCAACATGGGTAATGTTTTTTTAATTAAAACAAAGGAGATACTTTACAGTGAAATAAAGCAAAAGAAGAGAAAAATCAAAGCAACTTGCTTGGAGATGTGTGCAGCATACTTTTACATAGATGGGCCAGTCCAAACAATGGAATAATCAAAATGCAAATTGCCTGGCATAACAGTGAAACGATTCTATGTGTTGTTTTATGGCACAAAAATACAAAATTGTTAACTTGACCTTCTTTAGCACAAGACATCTCAGAATCTCGGATCAAATATCATTCACTCAATAGTGCTCTTGCTCTGAAAAATAGAGCATATTGTGATTGAACGAACATTAACATATTTGGCATTTGACCCCAGGGACCTTGTCTTCCGTTGGGTAACCAACCCTGTGTAAAAAATATAAAAGTGAGACTCAAAGCTATGTTCACACTGCACTCTACATTGTATTATTATTAGTCGTTGTGGTTCCATACATCCATTTTCTGAGCCGCTTCTCCTCACTCGGGTCGCGGGCGTGCTGGAGACTATCCCAGCTATCATCGGGCAGGAGGCGGGGTACACCCTGAACTGGTTGCCAGCCAATCGCAGGGCACATATAAACATGCACTCACATTCACACATACGGGCAATTTAGAGTTGTCAATTAACCTACCATGCATGTTTTTGGGATGTGGGAGGAAATCGGAGTGCCCGGAGAAAACCCATGCAGCCACAGGGAGAACATGCAAACTCCACACAGGCGGGGCCGGGGATTGAACCCCGGTCCTCAGAACTGTGAGGCTGACGCTCTAACCAGTCGTCCACCATGCCGCCGCGTTGTGGTTCCCTTTTCTCTATAACTTACCATTATTGAACCACTTATTTTGGTACCTACCAAAATAAGTAGGTAAGTAAATGGTTAAAATTACTCTATGGTTAAGATTTGAAGAACTCCCTGTTGCTTTGGCATGTGCTTTGAACAGTGGACAGAGATCTTTTAAACACTATACTTGTAAATCGATAATATTTTGACACCGCAGTACTCCAGGATTCTTCCAGATGCTTCAGCATACCAAGACATTTTAGATAATTTTCGACAATTTGTCATTAATTATTATGTTATTCTATGTTTGGGATCATTGATAAAAGGTGGCTCCTGGCTGCTGGCCTTGCAGCTGCTCCTCCAACACTGTTGGAAGATCCACATACAGCAATGGCCCACAGCTAGAGCCAACCAATGCTTACAATCTACAGTTTGTTGAAAGCCCTTTTCTGTGGAAGCACATGAAAGGTCTGATCAAACATCTTGAAGATAAATTACAACAGACTGTCAGCTGTAGACATATTCTAGAATTATGCAGTCTTAAAAAAGGAGGATCATCTGCACTAACAAGTGCTGTGGTATTTTTGTCCAATTAAACATATTTAGCAAGAATATATAACCACAATTCCAATGAAGTTGGGACATTGTGTTAAACATAAATAAAAACCGAATACAATGATTGGCAAATCATGTTCAACCTATATTTAATTGAATACACTACAAAGACAAGATATTTAATGTTCAAAGTGATAAACTTAATTGTTTTTAGCAAATAATCATTAACTTAGAATTTTATGGCTGCAACACGTTCCAAAAAAGCTGGGACAGGTGGCAAAAAAGACTGAGAAAGTTGAGGAATGCTCATCAAACACCTGTTTGGAACATCCCACAGGTGAACAGGCTAATTAGGAACAGGTGGGTGCCATGACTGGGTATTAAAGGAGCTTCCCTGAATTGTTCAGTCATTCACAAGCAAAGATGGGGGGAGGTTCACCTCTTTGTGAACAAATGCGTGAGAAAATAGTCAAACAGTTTAAGGACAGCGTTCCTCAACGTACAATTGCAAGGAATTTAGGGATTTCATCATCTACGGTCCATAAAAAAGGTTCAGAGAATCTGGAGAAATCACCACATGTAAGCGGCAAGGCCGAAAACCAACATTGAAAGCCAGTGACCTTCGATCCCTCAGGCGGCACTGCATCAAAAACCGACATCAATGTGTAAAGGATATCACCACATGGGCTCAGGAACACTTCAGAAAACCAATGTCAGTAAATACAGTTCGGCGCTACATCCATAAGTGCAACTTGAAACTCTACTATGCAAAGCCATTTATCAACAACACCCAGAAACGCCGCCGACTTCTCTGGGCCCGAGCTCATCTAAGATGGACTGATGCAAAGTGGAAAAGTGTTCTGTGGTCCGACGAGTCCACATTTCAAATTGTTTTTGGAAATTGTGGACGTCGTGTCCTCCGGACCAAAAAGGAAAAGAACCATTCAGACTGTTATGGACGCAAAGTTCAAAAGCCAACATCTGTGATGGTATGAGGCTGTGTTAGTGCCAATGGCATGGGTAACTTACACATCTGTGAAGGCACCATTAATGCTGAAAGGTACATACAGGTTTTGGAGAAACATATGCTGCCATCCAAGCTACATCTTTTTCATGGACGCCCCTGCTTATTTCAGCAAGACAATGCCAAACCACATTCTGCACGTGGTACAACAGCGTGGCTTCGTAGTAAAAGAGTGCCAGACTGGCCTGCCTGCAGTCCAGACCTGTTGTCACGTATGGAGAGTAGCTGGATCCAAGAGCAGGCGGAGGCAGATGTAAAATGATGAACAGTTTATTGAGGAAAGGTAATGGCGGTGGTCCTAGGTGGGTTGGCAGGCGGTGCCGTGGACAGGTGGCAGGCAGTGGTGAGGACAGACGGCTGACTTGGCGGCAGGAATGACGTGGATCAGGAACACTAAAAACACTAAGATCAAGGAGACACAGGAGTCAAAAAAGAGAACGATGCAAAGCGCCCTCCCGGCTCCAATAATGGAACTGCAGTGCAGTATATGACACCTGTCTCCCATTGAAAATGTGTGGCGCATTATGAAGCGTAAAATACGACAACGGAGACCCCAGACTGTTGAACAGCTGAAGCTGTACATCAAGCAAGAATGGGAAAGAATTCCACCTACAAAGCATCAACAATTAGTGTCCTCAGTTCTCAAACGTTTATTGAATGTTGTTAAAAAAAAAGGTGATGTAACACAGTGGTAAACCTGACCCTGTCCCAGCTTTTTTTGGGACGTGTTGCAGCCATAAAATTCTAAGTTTATGATTATCAGTTTGAACATGAAATAGCTTGTATTTGTAGTGTATTCAATTAAATATAGGTTAAACATGATTTGCAAATCATTGTATTCTGTTTTTATTTATGTTTAATACAACGTCCCAACTTCATTGGAATTGGGGTTGTATAAAACAATACCTACATACATGCAGCATAGAGTGAGCTCTCCTGACTCATCGCTAAGTGGGAACTTCAAGTCCTTGAAATCCAGCCTCCTTGTTTTATAGGCACTTTCTTAACAAGATAACAAGATGAAAAAGCTCTCCCAAAAATGCAGAGGTCATTTCAAATTAATTTTGACATTTATTATCAGTGGAGCACTTCACATCGTGTGTTGATTTGTAACTCTGTCGTGTTAGTTTTATTATAAAAAAAAAAAACATCTATTTTAGTTTCATGCTGCTCATATGACTGGATGGTGGTCATGAATTACTTTTACTTTGCAAAGCGAGGTCACAGCAAAGAAAGAAGCTTAGTCAAAAAAAACAAAAAAAAACTGATCATTTGAGACCTCATCAAAGTTTACTTTAGGATGATTTTCTCTGTTTCAGTTCAAAAGATAAGCTGTCTCGAGGCATTGGTGAGTTCAAAACAGCTCCAGCTGAACAAGTTGTGATTCCATCTCTTGACTGCTTCAAGCCATCTTGTGCTATGAGCCATCTTGTGCTATGCTCTCCTGGCATTTCCGCTCAGTGTTTTTTTTTAAATATCCATTTGTGCGCCATCTCCCACAGGAACTAAACAAGTGATACATGGCTTTGGATGTGAGGTGTGCGTGAAGGCTTCAAGGGATGAGCAGGTTCAGCGAAACACCGCTCGACTCAGACCTTTCATGACGAATTAAATGCAATTAACAGGCCTTTGTTGTGTGATGAAGATGCTGCTGGCGCTCTTTAACAATCCCATTACAGATCATAAAGGAAGCTGGGGATGTGGCTTGAGACCTCTGAGGCAGCTCTGATATGGCAGCCACGCTTCGATGTCGGGCAGCTGAGGCATTTGGTCATTTCTTTCTTACTCCAGGTGAATGTTGTGGCTTTCATTCACACTCTGCTTCAAATGATGTTCTGTGGTCTATAGGAAGCATTACAGGACCTGGCTCAATTTAGCAAATAAATGTGAGTTTGGCAAATTATGGGTAAAACCCAAGGAGAAATTGACAACAGAAAAAAGCTTGCTGGCTTTGCCTCATTACATTACAAAGACGCCAGGTGTGCCCACCTCTGCTCCCTGTTTATAGTCCCTTTAAATCCTTTGCAGGTCATCTTCCCATTCATTGATTTTTTTTTTTTCCCGAAACCATGATCAACACAGGTAAAATATCTGACAATGGCATATTCAAGTGAAAACAAAACACGTGGGATTTTGGCTTTAGATCATACTTGATACATATTTATTGCTTGTCTTGCATGCACTGTATTAACATATCTACTGTTAACACTTCACTGGCCATAGAGTTCTACAAATGCAAATAGACCTACTGCACGTTTAATTTTGTAAAACATTTTAGTCCTAAAATATGTCTCTAAGACGTGCTAATCATAATAATGCCTTTTTGGTGCACATGCATCCCGTTTGTAATTGTAACGCATTTTTGTTTACTTCAGGCTTTCTTGAATTAAAGTGTTGTTTGATTCAGTATGGTATAGTACTTCTGTTGTTTTTATTTTCATTGTAGTTGTAAAAGGGTATAGGAATAACCGATCCATATTTTACAGCATTTTAATCTTAGTTAAATCAATTCATTTGTTGGCTTCACAAGCGAAGTACAAAGAGTCACATTGCTATGATGTCATTTCATTACATAGATCACTGATGTCAAACTCAAGGCCCGGAGGCCAGATCCGGCCCGCCACATCATTTTATGTGGCCCGTGAAAGCAAATCATGTGTGTCAACTTCCATGATTCTTGCTAAAATCTGTTCCAAATTTTTTTATAATATTCATATGTAATAAATAGTAATGAAGTATTGTAAGCATGGTTTGCTTCCAAACCCCTTTTACAGTTACTTGAACAATAGTTGAACGAACCATTATACTTGACTTCCAATTTCAAAACTAGTTATCCATCAATTTGTTGTCTATGTGTAACAATACGATGAGGCGATTAAACATTGATATGGTTTTAAAATCATAATGGCCCTCTGAGAAAAACCGTATCTACAATGTGGCCCGCAACAAAAATTAGTTTGGCACCCCTGACATAGACAATACTGTATAACATAACACATCATAATCCTGCCAACACATTCAGCAGTGTCAAGCCAGATCAGAGTTCACCTTTCCAAACCACACCTGAGCTGCAATGCTTGGTGGAATCCTGGCAAAACATTCGGGGATTATATTGTATTCATCTGTTTCATACAAGACCAAGAATTTGTATGTTGGTTTTTAATGGTATTCAATTCAAGTTGTTGGATGTCGGCATACTCAAGCCAAAACATACAATAAAACTATTTACAGTGCATTGTCTTTTATAAAATCGAAACAAAATTTTTTAAGAGAAAACATTACATCATCATTTCACATCCACATCACATGCCACACCAACCCATGCAATTGCTGTAACCAGAACCACCAGAACCTCAACAAACTATTCAAAGATTTACATAACACACACACACACACACACACACACACTGTTTACTTGAGCAAATCTAAGACTGCGCAGATATACTCAAAATTCACTATTTTATGCCCTCTCGTCTAAACAGGTTGTATTTTCTCCTCTTTTAAATTGTTCCTTTTGGCAATGAAGGCAATACAAAATCACCCTGAGATTGGTTTTCTTTCAATATATATAAATAAATCATAGAGGCATATCACTTGTACACTGTATGTGTTAGTAATTGAATTCTAAAAATGAAAAGGCACTAACCCAACATAGTACTATTTATGACTCAACAAATATGCACGCAACAATAATCCTATTGAGCTTTAAAGCCGTTTAATGAAAACGAATTATAGAGCCCATTAAAATTTACTCTCACTGGTTGTTTTGTTGAATGCTAGCGAGACCATCTACAGTAAATATATCAAACCTACATGTATTGAGAATATAAATATTCCAATTCCAATGGAATTCCAATGAAGTTGGGACGTTATGTTAAACAAACATAAAAACAGAATTCAATGATTTGCAAATCATGTTCGACCTATATTTAATTGAATACACTACAAAGAAAAGATATTTAATGTTCAAACTGATAAACTTTATTGTTTTTAGCAAATAATCATAACCTTAGAATTTTATGGATGCAACACGTCCCAAAAAAAGCTGGGACAGGGTCATGTTTACCACTGTGTTACATCACCTTTTCTTTTAACAACATTCAATAAACGTTTTGGAACTGAGGACACTAATTGTTGAAGCTTTGTAGGTGGAATTCTTTCCCATTCTTGGTTAATGCACACCTTCAGATGTTCAACAGTCCGGGGTCTCCGTTGTCGTATTTCACGCTTCATAATGCGCCAAACATTTTCAATGGGAGACAGGTCTGGACTGCAGGCAGGCCAGTCTAGTATCCGCACTCTTTTACTATGAAGCCACGCCGTTGCCATATACTGCCCTGCAGTTCCATTATTGGAGCCGGGAGGGTGCTTTGCGTCCTCTCTCTCTCCCCCATCCCCTCTCTGTTTTCAGCACTTGTCTCCAATCAGCCTCATCTCCACCGGTATATAAGCCTGCCTGTTCCAGGAAATCCTCGCCAAAGTATTGTAGTTACTTCCAGCGGTACCACAGCCCATTTACCTCACGTAAGTCACTCTATAACACTTTAACAACATTCAATAAACGTTTAGGAACTGAGGACACTAATTGTTGATGCTTTGTAGGTAGAATTCTTTCCCATTCTTTCTTGATGTACAGCTTCAGCTGTTCAAGAGTCCGGGGTCTCCATTGTCGTATTTTACGCTTTATAATGCACCACACATTTGCAATGGAGACAGGTCTGGACTGCAGGCAGGCCAGTCTCATACACGCACTCTTTCACTACGAAGCCCCGCTGTTGTAACACGTGCAGAATGTGGTTTGGCATTGTCTTGCTGAAATAAGCAGGGGTGTCTATGAAAAAGACGTTGCTTGGATGGCAGCATATGTTTCTCCAAAACCTGTATGTACCTTTCAGTGTTAATGGTGCCTTGACAGATGTGCAAATTACCCATGCCATTGGCACTAACACAGCCCCATTCCATCACAGATGCGGGCTTTTGAACTTTGCGTCCATAACAGTCCAGATGGTTCTTTTCCTCTTTGACCCAGAGGACACGACGTCCACAATTTCCAAAAACAATTTGAAATGTGGACTCGTCGGACCACAGAACACTTTTCCACTTTTCATCAGTCCATCTTAGATGAGCTCGGGCCCAGAAAAGCCGGCGGTGTTGTTGATAAATGGATTTTGCTTTGCATAGTAGAGTTTCAAGTTGCACTTACGGATGTAGCACCGAACTGTATTTACTGACATTGGTTTTCTGAAGTGTTCCTGAGCCCATGTGGTGATATCCTTTACACATTGACGTCAGTTTTTGATGCAGTGCCGCCTGAGGGATCGAAGGTCACGGGCATTCATTGTTGATTTTTGGCCTTGCCGCTTATATGCAGTGATTTCTCCAGATTCTCTGAACGTTTTGATGATATTATGGACCATAGATGATGAAATCCCTAAATTCCTTGCAACTGTACGTTGAGGAACGCTGTCCTTAAACTGTTTGACTATTTTCTCACCCACTTGTTCACAAAGAGGTAAACCTCGCTCATCTTTGCTTGTGAATGACTGAGCAATTCAGGGAAGCTCCTTTTATACCCAATCATCTCACCCACCTGTTCCCAATTAGCCTGTTCACCTGTGAGATGTTCCAAACAGGTGTTTGATGAGCATTCTTCAACTTTCTCAGTCTTTCTTGCCCCCTGTCCCAGCTTTTTTGGAACGTGTTGCAGCCATAAAATTCTAAGTTCATGATTATTTGCTAAAAACAATTAAGTTTATCACTTTGAACATTAAATATCTTGTCTTTGTAGTGTATTCATTTAAATATAGGTTGAACATGATTTGCAAATCATTGTATTCGGTTTTTATTTATGTTTAACACAACGTCCCTTTTTTCATTGGAATTGGGGTTGTATATATATATATATATATATGCTGAGGTTATGGGGTGTGCTGGAGGCACGAATGAGAATCACATGATTGGATATTATGTGGCACGGTAGCCAACTGGTTAGCACATCTGCCTCACAGTTCTGAGGATCCAGGTTCAAACCGTCCTCCCCTGTGTGAAGTTTGCATGTTCTTCCTGTGCCTGGGTGGGTTTTCTCCGGGTACTCCGGTTTCCTTCCAAATCCCCCAAAAACCATGCATGGTAGGTAAATTGAAGTCTCTAAATTGCCTGTAGGTGTGAATGTGAATGTGAATTATTATTTGTTTATATGTGCCCTGCGATTGGCTGGCGACCAGTTCAGGGTGTAGCCCGCCTCTCGCCCGCAGTTAGCTGGGATAGGCTCCAGCACGCCCGCGACTCTAGTGAGGATAAGCGGTACAGAAAATGGATCTGCTCTCAGTGTGTGATTGTTTGGAAATTCTCCATTTATCACAAGAGCAGTGGCGACATAACTGCCAAATGAATTGATCTTTGACATTATACAAAGAGAGCAGCAGTCCCCAAATACCCAGCTGACAAAAGGAGGCCACAATATTGTTTGTTTATTTATTTCAATATCATTGACTATTTGAGCCTGCCAGCATTTTGACAATTCCGGCGACACGGTGGACGTCTGGCTCCCACGTCTGCCTCACAGTTCTGAGGACCCGGGTTTGAATCCGGCCTTGCCTGTGTGGAGTTTCTATGTTCTCCCCGTGCCTGCCAGGGTTTTCCCCGGTTACTCCAGTTTCCTCCCACATCCCAAAAACATGCATGTTAGGTTAACTGAAAACTTGCCCGTAGGTGTGAATGTGAGTGTGAATGGTTTTGTTTGTATGTACCCTGCGATTGGTTGGCAATCAGTTCAGCGTGTACCCCGCCTCTTGCCCAGAGTCAGCTGGGATAGGCTCCAGCACGCCCTCGACCCGAGTGAGGATAAGCGGTTCAGCGAATGGATAGATGACATGATTCCCCCATCATTTTTGCCTTTCCCACCCTTGTCTCTGTGTAGGACTGATGCCTGATAAATTAATCCCGCAACCTCAAACAAAGCTTTGGAAAAATGTGGACATACCTAACGAAGACTAGTACTAACAAAAACTAAACTAGATTGAAAAGAAAGTACCAGGATTCTGAATTCATTTATCGTTATGTCCCTGTCTAGTCTCCTTCGGCATAATCTAATTGTTGAGACATGATGAAATGCCACCTCTCTGACTCTGAAATATACTTACATCCATCCATACTTATACATCCAAGATGGCGCCGACCAGTGTGGTCGCCTCGGTAACGCGCTCTCTAGTATTGTTTTTGTTTTTGTGTTTTTTGTCCGTCTTTGGAGACCTTACACGACTCACTTACACAAGGGGAGACCTGCTAACCATCAAGGAGGCTACTCCGGACTTTCTGTCACCAACTTTCGCAAATCCGCTCAGTTTTTTCCCCGAGTTACTCACCGGAGAGGCGTCCGCGGTTTTCGGCGCATGGAGACGGAAGCGGCGCCACAGAGGGAAACGGGCCGGCATTCAGGTGAAACTCCGCAAGAGAGGACACAGATTGGCATTCCCGTCGATCCACCTCGCGAATGTACGCTCCCTACCCAACAAAATGGACGAGCTTCATCTTCTGTTAAAGACCAGTAAAGACTTCGGACGTTCCGCGGCCATGTGCTTCACGAAGACCTGGCTTTGCGACGCTGTACCCGATGGCGCCGTCATGCTTCCCGGCTTCAACATTCATCGAGCGGACCGCGACATGGAATCATCGGGGAAAACAAAGGGCGGCGGGATATCCCTCTATATCAACGAAAAATGGTGTACGGACGTCACGGTGCTCAGCACACACTGCAGCCCGCATTTGGAGTCGCTATTTTTAAACTGTAACCCATTCTACTCGCCACGTGAGTTCGCGTCATTCATACTGGCTGGAGTCTACATACCGCCTCAAGCTAACACGAACGCCGCACTGCTAACGCTCGCCGATCAAGTCAACGAAATTGAAAAAAAACACCTGGACTCACCCCTCATTATTCTCGGGGACTTTAACAAAGCTAAACTCAACCACGAACTCCCTAAATACAAGCAGCACTTAGACTGTCCTACCAGGGAAAATAATACTTTAGACCACTGCTACACTACGGTAAAAAACGCATACCGTGCTATACCTCGTGCAGCCCTGGGCTCGTCTGATCACTGCTTAATTCACTTAATACCGACGTACAGGCAAGAACTTAAATGCGCGAAGCCTACAGTGAAAACAGTGAAAAAGTGGACCAATGAAGCCAAGATGGAACTTCAAAGCTGTTTAGACTGCACAGACTGGAGTGTCTTTGAAAATTCAGCTGGCAGCCTGGATGAATATACGGACACTGTCACATCCTATATCAGTTTCTGTGAAGAGGTTTGTGTACCAACAAAGTCATTTCGCACATTCAACAAAAACAAGCTGTGGTTCACTGCTAAACTTAAGCAGCTTCGCCAAGCTAAGGAGGACGCATATCAGACAGGGCCTTGTATAATCGAGCTAGAAACCAGCTGACTAAAGAAATTAACATTGCAAAGAGGAACTATGCAGGAAAGTTGGAAAAACAGTTTAGCGCAAACGACTCTAAATCAGTCTGGCATGCATTCCAATCGCTGACTAATCACAAGCGACGATCCCCCAAGCCGAGAACAATAGCACACTAGCCAACGACTTGAATACCTTCTACTGCAGATTTGAAAAGGACAGTTTCACACCACACACCCACCCGGCCGCACTCGCGACCACAATCACACCTCTGACTTCTGCGTTAACCATCCATGAAAAGGATGTGAGACGCATCTTCAAACAACAAAAGATTAACAAAGCGGCAGGCCCGGACCATGTGTCCCCATCCTGCCTCAAAGTGTCACGATCGGCAATGCCGTAAGGGCAGATCCCACAAAATAGACTCCAGGTCAGAGGTCTGAACAATTTTAATTAAATGGCAGAGCATGTGATGGCGAGACATACGAAACTAAAGGAACTCACAAACAGAGAGAATCAAAAACAGATAACGCAGGGAGACACGACAAACGGTCCGTGTGGTATAATCGTATAGAGCCTAAATTTGGACAGCGGTCAGAACGGCGGCAAACACGGGGCAAAAACGAGTGAATATTCCGACGCCCACACACTGTCACGGTGCCCTCTAAAAAGGCTGATGATTACAATGCATGACAGGTGCGTCACCGATGTCCACGCCCACACAGACACTGCAACACAAAGAAAAACAACTTGAAACACAGGGCCATGACAGTATCCCCCCCTCAAAGGACGCCTCCTGGCGGACCACCCGGCTTCTGCGGGTGGAGAGAGTGGAAGGCCCGGAGAAGGGACGGATCTAGGATCCAAGAGCGGGGAACCCAGGAATGCTCCTCAGGGCCGTAACCCTCCCAGTCGACCAAATATTGCACACCCCTGCCCCTTCTTCTGGAATCCAATAGTTCACCCACCATGTACACTGGCTCACCATCAACCATCCGTGGAGGAGGAGGAGGAGGAGGCACCGCTGGAGGACACAGGGGGCTGGAGGAAACCGGTTTGAGCAAGGAGACATGGAATACCGGGTGAACTTTCATGGTGGGAGGGAGCCGAAGTTTAACTGCCACCGGGTTAACAACAGAGTCAATTTCGAAAGGACCAATATACCGAGGACCCAGTTTTTTAGAACCCCCGGCCAAATGCAAATCTCGTGTGGACAACCAGACCTTCTCACCAGGACGGTAGGGAGGAGCTGAGATCCGATGACGATCAGCTAACTGCCTGTTGCGAGCCTCAGAACGGGACAAGGCCGCCCTTGCATCCCGCCAGACCCGATGAGCCCTTCGGAGATGGACCTGTACAGACAGGACGACCACCTCCCTCTCCTGAGAAGGGAACAACGGTGACTGGTAACCGTATGCAGTCATGAATGGCGACCGTCCAGTAGCAGAGCAAACGAGGGTGTTATGCGCATATTCCACCTAAGGCAGGTGAGAAGACCACGAGGAGGGGTGCTGATGGCAAACACAGCGAAGAGCAGCCTCCACATCTTGATTCGCCCTCTCAGCCTGGCCGTTGGTCTGCGGGTGGAAACTGGATGAACGACTGGAGGACGCCCCCAGCGCTTTGCAGAACAACCTCCAGACCCGAGAGACGAACTGCGGCCCCCTGTCAGACACCAGATCAGCAGGAATACCATGAACTCGGAAGACATGGTCGACAAGGAGCTTAGCAGTCTCAAAGGAGGACGGCAGCTTCGGCAGAGCAACGAAATGGGCCATCTTGGAAAATCTGTCGACAACACTCAGGATGACTGAGTTCCCTCCAGACAGCGGAAGGCCCGTGATGAAGTCCAAGGCGACGTGGGACCAGGGGCGGGAAGGAATGGGCAGTGGACGAAGAAGACCAGCTGGAGGACGATGGGACATCTTGCTACGGGCACACACTGAGCAAGCCGAAACATATTCTTTAACGTCCCTGCGTAGTCCCTGCCACCAGAACCGTTGGGAAAAGAGGAAAAGTGTCCGACTGACCCCAGGATGGCAAGCGACTCTAGAAGTGTGTCCCCACTTCAACACCTCTGGACGTAAAATGACCGGAACAAACAATTTGCCATCAGGAACACCTCCCGGGGCCTGGACGTCCCTCCCCGCCTCCTCCACCTTCTTCTCAACCTCCCACTGAAGCGCTCCCACCACCCGGGTCCCAGGTAGAATGGTCTCCACAACAGGCTGAACAGCAGCCGGGCCATGCAGCCTAGACAAGGCGTCAGGTTTGCCGTTCTTCAACCCAGGGCGGTAAGTGATGATGAAGTCGAAACGGGAAAGGAACAGGGCCCAACGTGCTTGAGTCTTTTAGCAGTCCGGAGGTAAGACAGGTTCTTGTGGTCGGTGAAAACTTGAAAAGGTTCCTTCGTACCCTCCAGCCAATGCCTCCACTCCTGCAGTGCCAGGACAATGGCCAGCAGCTCTCTATTTCCCACATCGTAATTGGCCTCTGCAGGGCTTAGGCCCATAGAGAAGAAGGCGCAGGGGTGTAGCCTCTGGTCGACCGGGGACCTCTGGGACAGGACCGCCCCCAAACCTGAATCAGATGCGTCCACCTCGACAACAAAAGGAAGGTCAGGATTAGGATGATGTAACACAGGAGCCTTCACAAACAATTGTTTAATATGATCAAAAGTCACTTCTGCCTTAAGGGTCCATACAAATGGTATCTTATTGGAAGTAAGTCTAGTCAGAGGTCCCACTTTAAGGCTGTAATCACGGATAAATCGCCTATAAAAATTAGCAAAACCAAAAAACCTCTGCAACTGCTTCCTAGACGTTGGAGTTGGCCAATCAACCACAGCCTGGATCTTGGCTGGATCGGCCCGAAGCTGGCCCTTCTCCACAATGAACCCCAAAAACTGTACCGACTCCGCATTGAACTCACATTTCTCAGCCTTGACGTAAAGACGGTTTTCCATCAAGCGCTGCAACACCATGTGGACATGTTGGCGATGTTCACGTAGATCACGGGAAAAGATTAAGATGTCGTCCAAGTACACAAAACAGAATACATTTATCATGTCCCGGAGCACATCATTAATAAGACACTGAAACACAGCGGGTGCATTAGTGAGTCCAAAAGGCATGGCTAAGTACTCAAAATGACCTAATGGAGTATTGAACGCAGTCTTCCACACATCTCCCTCCTTCATCCGCACCAGGTGATAGGCATTTCGCAGATCTAATTTTGTGAACACCTTTGCAGACTGTAAAGGGGCAAACGGCGAGTCCAACAGCGGGAGAGGATACTTATTTTTTTATCGTGATGTCGTTAAGACCCCGGAAATCGACACAGGGTCGCAGGGTCCAGTCCTTTTTATCGATAAAAAAAAATCCGCCGCCCACTGGCGACGATGAGGGACGAATCAACCCAGCAGCTAGCGAAGTGGAAATATAATTCTTTAATGCCTCTTGCTCAGGCTTGGAAATCTGATACAGCCTTGCACATGGTAGTGGAGCCTTGGGAATCAACTCTACGGAACAGTCGTATGGACGATGCGGAAGCAAAGACTGGGCGCGATCCTTACTGAACACTAGTTGCAAATCATGGTACTCTTGAACACGGGGGGTGGTAGTCAACATGGCAGACTGCAGACAATGAAAATGACAAAATAGGCTCCAATTCACAATCTGTAGTTGATCCCAATTAATATCTGGATTATGAAGTTTTAACCACGTTAATCCCAGCACAACTGGAGCAGATTGACAGGGCATTACAAAAAATCGCCGCGATTCGATGTGGTTACCCGAGAGCTTTAAACACAGTGGAGCCGTAATGTGTGTTGTAACCGCCAGGAGACGCCCATCCAAATCAATAACTTTTCCCGGTTTGCTAAGTCTGTACAGTGGACAATTTAGAGTCTCTATCACACAGGAGTCCACAAAACACTCATCAGCTCCGGAGTCAATTAACGCGGAAACGTTCACACTGCCGCCAAATCCCGATACTTCGCCCGGCAATTGTAGTCTCTTGTTTGATCCAGTTCTCAATTCACCGGGTACCAAGTCTTCATCAAAATACTCACACGATGAGACGTTCTTTCCGGAGTCAGAAGGTTCTGTCACCACCACCTGGCCGCTCTGCTTGGAACGCGTAGCGTCACTTCCCCGTGAAGGTCTCGCCGTGTGTCCTGGTCTGCCGCAGTACAGACACGCCCCCGCTCTCATGCATCTCCGACGTTCCGTCTCCGCCAGTCGCCCCCCGCCGAGTTGCATCGGCTCCTCCACGGCCAGGGCCGGCTCCCTCGTCGACGGCGAGGTGGATGGGGGAACACAGGCGGTGTCTTCCATGGCGGACGAAGAATGTCCCGGGGAAGCGGACTCAAAAAAAATGCGCCGTTCATCCCCCCGCTCGCGCTGCCGTTCCCTCAGTCGATTGTCCAGTCTAATGGCTAGTCCAATCAACTCCTCCAAATTAGTGGTCTCGTCCCGGGCCGCCAACTCATCTTTGACGGCAGGACAGAGTCCCCGACGAAAAATGCCGCTCAACGCAACATCGTCGAATCCACTCTCTGCTGCCAGGATGCGGAACGAAATGGAGTATTCGGCTACTGACAAGTCCCCCTGGGAATGGTCCAACAACCGACTACCGGCTTCCTTGCCCTTGACGGGGTGATCAAAAACTCTCCTCAGTTCAGATACGAATGCCGGGAAGGAGGAACGTAACGCTGGGTTGGCGCTGCTGACCGCCATCGCCCACGATGCCGTCTGACCCGTAAGTAGACTCATTATAAAAGCCACCTTCGTCTTATCCTGGGCATACGTGACCGGTTGTTGGTCAAATACTAGGGTACATTGATAAATAAATTGACCGCAGCCGCCGAGCTCCCCAGCATAACGAGGTGGATTTGGGAGACAAGCTTCCCTGCCGGGTGGCACCGCTGCCACCGTGTTGGTGGCGGGTGCTCTTGCCAGAACCCGAGGTAATCCAAGTGCACACACCTGATCAACCTCAGTGTACTAAGATGGGTCGTTAACGCCGTAATTGCCTCCCTGAGCTTGTGTAACGATATCTCGTGTCTACCTACCAAATGTCCCTGACTTGCCAACGCGTGGCGAAAAGAGTCGGAGTTTGTGGGATCCATTTCTGGTCGGAATATTCTGTCACGATCGGCAATGCCGTAAGGGCAGATCCCACAAAATAGACTCCAGGTCAGAGGTCCGAACAATTGTAATTAAATGGCAGAGCATGTGATGGCGAGACATACGAAACTAAAGGAACTCACAACCAGAGATAATCAAAAACAGATAACGCAGGGAGACACGACAAACGGTCCGTGTGGTATAATCGTATAGAGCCTAAATTTGGACAGCGGTCAGAACGGCGGCAAACACGGGGCAAAAACGAGTGAATATTCCGACGCCCACACACTGTCACGGTGCCCCCTAAAAAGGCTGATGATTACAATGCATGACAGGTGCGTCACCGATGTCCACGCCCACCCAGACACTGCAACACAAAGAAAAACAACTTGAAACACAGGGCCATGACACAAAGTCTGCGCAGACCAGCTCGCTCCAGTCTTCACTCAGATCTTCAATAGATCTCTGGAAATGTGCGAAGTTCCATCCTGTTTCAAACGCTCCACCATCATTACAGTCCCCAAGAAACCTGCAATCTCGGGTCTGAATGACTACAGGCCTGTCGCTTTGACATCTGTGGTCATGAAGTCCTTTGAACGTCTCGTGCTGGACCACCTCAAGAGTGTCACAGGTCCCCTGCTGGACCCCTTGCAGTTTGCCTACCAAGCGAATAGGTCTGCGGATGATGCAGTCAACATGGGACTGCACTTCCTCCTAGAACACCTCGACAGTGAAGGGACCTACGCGAGGATCCTGTTCGTGGACTTCAGCTCAGCGTTCAACACCATCATCCCTGAACTCCTTTCATCCAAGCTTCTCCAGCTCAGCGTCTCACCTGCCATCTGCCAGTGGATTTACAGCTTTCTGACGGGCAGGACACAGCAGGTCAGGCTGGGGGAGGCCACCTCATCCACACGCAGCATCAGCACTGGGACGCCCCAAGGTTGTGTCCTCTCTCTGCTGCTCTTCTCTCTCTACACGAACGACTGCACCTCAGCGAACCCGACTGTCAAACTCCTGAAGTTTGCAGATGACACACTGTCATCGGCCTCATCAAGGACGGTGACGAGTCTGCATATCGACAGGATGCGGAGCGGCTGGAGCTGTGGTGCGGCCGATACAACCTGGAGCTGAACACGCTCAAGACTGTAGAGATGATCGTGGACTTCAGGAGGCATCCTTCGCCACAGCTGCCCCTAACGTTGTCCAGCTGCCTTGTGTCAACCGTCGAGACCTTCAAGTTCCTGGGAATTACAATCTCTCAGGACCTGAAGTGGGCGACCAACATCAACTCTGTCCTCAAAAAGGCCCAGCAGAGGATGTACTTCCTGCGGCTTCTGAGAAAGCACGGCCTGCCACCGGAGCTGCTGAGACAGTTCTACACAGCGGTCATCGAATCAGTCCTGTGTTCTTCCATCACAGTCTGGTTTGGTGCTGCTACAAAAAAGGACAAACTCCGACTGCAACGGACAATCAAAACTGCTGAAAGGATTGTCGGTACCCCCCTACCCACCATTGAGGACTTGCACGCTGCCAGAACTAAAACAAGGGCGTGCAAAATCCTCTCGGACCCTCCGCACCCCGGTCACCAGCTCTTCCAGCTCCTTCCCTCAGGTAGGCGCTACCGATCAATGCAAACTAGAACTAGTAGACATTCCAACAGCTTCTTCCCTCTTGCGATCAACTTCTTAAACACTTAACCTATAATTCCATTACAACAAGCTGGCAATTTTTTTACTTGAGTTCGTTGTCACATTTCTGTGGGGCCAATTATGTATTACCCGTGCACTCACTGTAGTTGTCTCGCCATGCTGCACTATTTGCATATACTGGCCACTCATGCCAGAGTAGCATCTGCTCCATTTGCACACTGATTGAGGAGTATCTGTAACATTTGCACAACCAACATTGTCCCAGATTATCGCACTACTCGTCACTTTAAACCGCATACACTCCTTGAAGTCTCAGCGCCCTTTGCACAATGGTCATTGCACCGGACTATTGCAATATTAGTCATTCAAACTGCTCTAAGTGCTAGAGGACTCTGCATCTTTTTGCACAATTGTTTTTTGTCAATGGCTTTATGTCTCCAAAGTGTTCTGTAAATTGACTGTCTGTTGTACTGGAGCGGCTCCAACTAAGATGATTCTGATTCTGATTCTGATTCAACAAAAGTAGCCCAAGCAAAGGATTCCAAATTGTTGCCATGATGCCAGAATAAAAGTATCGTACACGTATATTGAATATGCTGCATCACTTCGAAATTGACTTTAATGGTGAAATGGTCAAACTCGGACTAAGAAACCTTTCCTTCCACAAGCCATATGGCTCTTAAACTCATCCTAAATGGGAGGAGAGCCAACTCTGTAGTGAAGCTACATTATCACCAAGGCACCTTGAGGTCACTTAGCTATATTGCACAGAATGCATACCACACCAGTCTTTTCACTTGGTACATTTACATTTCTGGTTTCTTTATTTACCTTTACCTTTTTTATTTCCTTTTTAGTATCACTTTAATGAATTATATTATTAGCCGTTTTAACTAGTGCCTACCAGACATTAAAAGTGATAATTCAGATGGTTTTTTTGGGGGTTTTTTTGTAACTGTGATTGATGTTGCCGGATACAACAATTTTCAATGGGATCAGGAAAGTATCTACCCAATGTACTGTCTATACTGTATGGTATATGTTAAGTAAGAACAAGTATAAAAAAAATAATAATAATTTATGAACCTGAAGCCCCAGTAAAAATAATAATAATAATGAAATAAATGTTAAAAGCAACTTCCCGAATTGTTCACTTCTCTCATTATGGAAGTGGAACATCGGAGGTAGGCACTCACGTACAGCATGTACTTCTCTTCATACCAAGCCTAAAGCATTACTTGGGCACTGAGGCTTCTTAAAAGCATCACCATTAATCAAACAGGCAGCTGGCAGGCATATATAAATAGCAAAAACATCAGGTGAAAGAGTAGGAGAAGACACTGCTGAATAAGGAGTGAAAAGGGAATTCAAAGCCAAAGTCACCTTGAGTTCACTGAATTTGCAAAACACAGATATCGGCATAAACATCAATCAGGATGCGCAATATCCTAAAATACATTGAAAAGAGGTGAAAAGAGAGATACCCACTAATGTGATTTTGTTAATCACAACCAATTTTGGCAGTTTTTTTTTTTGTTTGTTTTTTTAATTTTTTTTTGTTGTACAGTAGTTTGGTAAACTATTAGTTATTGTAATGCATTTTTAATGTGCACTTTCAGTAATTACGAATACAAATATGAATACTATCACAAATCACAAATATAGGTACTATATAGAGTACTGGATCATTAATCCTTCACATACCTTTTTTTAACAATACTAAAACAAGTTCACGTAATTTCTTTATCATTATTCCATTGGATTATATTGGGAGGGGTGTGGTATCTGTTTAAAGTCAAGTTTAAGATGGCAAATATGGTTCTTTGCTCTACAAAAAGCTAACATAGATTAATTCAAAGACGATTGTTCCACAGGGGTTCAGTTTTAATGAACTGTGTTGCTATGTCATATTGTGTTTGCGTGTCTCAGAAGCAAGTCAGAGTTTGGTGCTACATTATCGTGTCTAAGGCCTTGGTGTCACTCTTTATTTGGTAAAGATAAATCAATAAGTTCAGCATTATTACTGCTCTGACTACGTGAACTACCGTGTGTTATGTGAAAGCAGGTGCAGTTTTTGAGACGATATGACAAACAACACAGATTTTCCTCTCTCCTGATTCTGATTCTGATCGCTTGCTTCAGGCCATCTGGCAACACTGAGCAATAATCTGATAAGGTTGGGATCATTGTAGTAATTTTCTGTCTGATAACACAGAAGCAGTGATTGCTCTGTTGTGCCACATTAAATGTAAAGATCCTGTTTGGATTGTTCAAATTCAGAATGTGTGGAGTTGCACTATTGGATTGTGTTTAAACTCTCTCAGAGGACGGTAGTGTGAGGATCCTGATGAGATCACATGAGTGTGTATTTATTTTGGGGGCAATAAGTGGGGAAAAGCCTACAAATGTGCCACTTTACTTACAAGCGTGTTGGCAGCAGATTTTCACTTGAGGGTAGGAATGTGCATATTAACAAAACTGGGATGCCCTTTGTTTTACAATTTGTGGGTTATTGTTTTGAAAGCTATTAAGGCACCACTTAGTAACTATATCAGAGAAGGAGAGGTCAACTCGATCACACCTTAGCCTAGTCTCAAATGCTTGCTTTTGTACAAACAGTGCACAGTAATTTTTTCCCCCTTTAGGCCTACTGCCCAAGTAAGTAATAAATTCATTCAGCAGAGTTTCCTGCATTGCATGTTTGCATGGTTGTCAAATTATTCAGGGTGTCATAACAGCTATTTATTCCAATGCTAATAGTCAGTATTTGACTTGAGGCTGGGGAAAACAAGCATGCACATTAAACAGAGAAATCTCAAACACAAGCAACCAATGAGGGGCATATCTTTTTTTGTAAATGGAAAAACACGCATAACTCTGGATTGGTTCATGCTATATACAAGTTGTGACATCTGTTCGAACAACTCATGAAAGATGGCACCGGCTCCTCTACTGTAAGTGTCCTTGTCTTGTGAGGGGCTGGAGGTTCAGTAGCACTACAACACCGCAGCACTACTGCAGTTTTTGTAGTTTGCATTGGTGACAGAATACATGCATACAGTACCTGTATATGTGATGCAGTCAGTTCAGTTAACTACAATCACAATAATAATCAATCAAAACTGAGCATTAATATAGTTGGAAATGTAATAGAAATTTTAAAGACAAAAACAGCATGTACAGCAAGATTCCCACCCCTCCTTAATATTTGCTTGCGCACCCTTTGGTAGCAATGACAGCCTCCAAACACATCTTGTATCCATCTGTAAGCTTTTTGCACTTCTCAGTTGGTATTTTCTGCTATTCTTCCTTTCCGGTTTGTTCAAGCTCTTGAACATTTGCAGGGTTCTTTTCCCCAATGGCAAATTGCAGCTCCCCTCATTGATTTTCAATTGGATTGAGATCAGGACACATTGCTGTCCACTTTAAAACAGTCCACTTTTTTTCCCTTTTCAACCATTCCTGTTGGAATTATACGAGCGCAATATAATAAAGAGTTATTTTCTATTCTGGTTTAAAGTGTATGGCATATTGCATGTAAGTAGCAACATTCATTTGTTTTGGGGGCAATAAGGCAATCATAAAATTAGTCACATTAGCGTTATTAAGCGGCACGGTGGGCGACTGGTTAGAGCGTCAGCCTCACAGTTCTGAGGACCCGGGTTCAATCCCCGGCCCCGCCTGTGTGGAGTTTGCATGTTCTCCCCGTGCCTGCGTGGGTTTTCTCCGGGCACTCCGGTTTCCTCCCACATCCCAAAAACATGCATTAATTGGAGACTCTAAATTGCCCGTAGGCATGACTGTGAGTGCGAATGGTTGTTTGTTTGTATGTGCCCTGCGATTGGCTGGCAACCAGTTCAGGGTGTACCCCGCCTCCTGCCCGATGACAGCTGGGATAGGCTCCAGCACGCCCGCGACCCTAGTGAGGAGAAGCGGCTCAGAAAATGGATGGATGGATAGTGTTATCAAATGACTGAAGCACCACAATACACTGTATGATTATGCCACAGCAATCTCTATGACTTCTCATGCGTAAAGACGCATTTGCCTGAGTGAATGATACGCACGTGTGTAGCGATAGGAATGATTCATATAACCGCTATTGTTATCCTTTGTCATGTAAACCACTTATTTTATGAAGTGAAGGTCACCTGATCCCTACTTCATAATTTGTCAGTTCCACAGCTCAACAGGTAGCCTGAGGTAAAATCGGTGTCATGTGATTACATGGCCACCAAGCAGTGGATCAGTTTGACATTTCAAGGCTATGCTGAGGTGCTGATAATTAAAAACATGACCTTAAAAAGATGAATAAAAAAAAAATCTTTCCCTTTTAATGTCGACTGGGTGTGCTGCAGCACTAGCCCACTCAGTTGCTTATGTGTTAGCGTGTGTCTGTGTATGGGTGTCTTTAAAAGGGATTAAAGGGATTTATTTTGTTGATGATATAATAGAACTGTTTCGTTTTTTTTATTGTTACAAACAGCTAAGATCACAAAGCAAACACCAATACACATGGCAGGAAGTCTCACTTTTATAGACTTTACAGTACTCCCTTCGTCAATTAGTGCATCAGCACATACGGTATGTTGTATGCATGCACGCTTCCATCCAACCAAGCTAGGCTCTTTGCTTTTGTTTGATTGGTTTCACTGCATTTTTCTGGGGCACAGCCTCCCTCATCAAAGCGATTAAGCAATTACACTGATTGTGCCTATCCTCAGAAGAGAGCGGAAATAAACCCTGGAGTATTGAGTGCTAAAGCTTTCTTGGAGATAAAGACTTCATTTGTGCCTAATCAGAATAATGCCCTTTTCCTTCATTTCAACCTTCTTCCTGGAGTGAGTGGCAAGGGGAATCCAGATGGTATCTCAAGGGGAAGGTAAGAAAGACCAGGAGACCCTGCAGGGGCTTGTCTGACTTCACATGTAGGATTTGTGTTCAGAAAAAAAACAAGACCTCATTCCCTCTCTATGTAAAATAATCAGATAACTCACAACAACGTAGGCCCTAGAAGATAACCAATGTCCAAGACTTTGTGAATGGAATCAATATGCCGTTCATCTATAAGTGCTACTGTTGGCATCAATAATAGAGCAGAAGCATAAGAGGAATCAAGCTCAATCAGATCAGCTCTTGACTGTGACTTTTATCCATCGAACATAAAAAACAGTCTCTTGCAGTGATGTGAGACAACAACTTCGTCTGAATGACGACACCAATGTATACAGAATTCTCAACATGAAAGCCAGTATTGCAACATGTGAAGGTCATGCAGTTCATATTTTGAAGGGGGGGGGGATTTATATACCATTAATGACAGCAGGACTTGACTATAGTTTGGTGAGAAGCGTGTGGCAGAGACAACATGTGGGAAGAGGGAGGGGGTGAGTTGAGTGTGAAGGCTCACCCAGGGAGAAAATCTGGAGGAAGAGGCGGGGGTCTGCTGCTCGTATGGCTGCAGTGTAGCGGTCTTCGATCCCGGGCACCTGCGCCTTTTTCTCGGGCATAAGCCGGACTCTCAGTCGCCCCCCATCTGCACCAAGCCACCACTCCATAATAGTTGTGAGGTCCATTTCCAGGGTGAGCACCGGTTCCTCCTCGTACACAGACAAGCCTCCACATCCCGCCCCGATGATATCCTCTCCTATTTCCACCACCACTTGATTTGATTTGCGACTGGCTTTGGTCAGACCTAATTTCAGAACTTTGGACAGCGGCCGCTTGGAAAAGAACGGAAGCCGTCCATCAACAGATGTGTTACTTCTTGGGGATGTTGCAGACCTCTGGTCGACAAAGGTAGATATGGTTTTCTGTAAAGGTATACAGTGCATTTTTATGTCTGCCCTCACTGTGTAACATCCTCTAAAAGTCTGGCAGTCTCCGTTTAGGGGTCTCTTTACAAACTCCGCCAGGTAAGAGCGCAGCAAAGAGGGAACGGCAAAATCCACAGCCAGTGTTTTCCTCTTCAACCGGGAGTTTATTGTTTGATTCAAGTCTTTTTTAACTGTAGTTTCCCCGCTGCTGCTACCACTGGTGTTACCGGAGACGGCCGCGGGGGCATCTGTCGCCGCTGCTGTGGTCCTCGGCGAGGTGCACTGCAGCCCGGCGAAAAACACCGCAGAACAAACCAGAACCAAAAAGCTCGCGTCCATTGTTAAAGCAATTAAAGTCCTCAGTTTGGCAAAAGCAGTGTCTAATCCCGCCGTTCACCTCTTCCTCCACTGGGTCTGTCACATATGCGCAACGCAAAATCAGCAAGTGTGAAAGGAGCTCCTGCGCCTTTTAAAAAAAAAATTATTTATTTTTTATTTTTTTTGCGGCCGTGCGCACACGTGGCTCGAAAAGACAAGAGAAGATTTTTTTACATCTATTCTCCTGCCTTCCCTTCAGCCATCTCTCTCTCTCTCGCTCTCTCTCTGTCTCTCTCTCTCTCTCTCTGTCTCTCTCTCTCTCTCTCTGTGTGTCTTCCTTGTGGTTTATTCGATGGTTTGACCCAGCCAGTCTCTCCACTGGTCGCTAATTGATATGCCGGTCTAGTCCGCTCCAGAAGCCCTCAAAGACTCCCTGTCTCGTTGCACAGTTGCGTACAAGTGGTCTCTGTCAGCAGTCGCTCTCTTCCCTTTTGGGAGAGAGAGAGAGAGAGAGAGAGAGAGAGAGAGAGAGAGAGAGAGAGAGAGAGAGAGAGAGAGAGAGAGAGAGAGAGAGAGAGAGAGAGAGAGAGAAACACAACGAGTTTAAATATGCTGAACGTCCGTAAACTTATTTGTCTTTTCTTTTTTTTTCTTTTCATTCGAGTGCGCAGCTGGTCAGAACTGATGCAAGCTTCGAAGTCGCCTTCGCTACACACAAATACATGGAGGGAAGTAATTCACACATCCATTTGACATCATTATGAGACAAACGACTCCCACGCAGCAGTCAGTCAAAAGTGGCTCAGGTAGTGCAGGCCGGACGCGTCCAACGGTGCAGCTCGTCCGTATACATGCGTATGTGTGGATTTATTGAAATGAAAAATGGCAGTGAGGACGTGGGCAGACGAATGTCTACGGTTGGTCTCTCGAGGATTGCCAATGATTTACTGAGGTTTGACTGTCGCTCACTGTTGTGCGCAACTCAAATAGATAGTTTCACAAGGAGGCTTTTCATGGGCACGTGTGCGTCCTATAAGGCTCTGTCCATATTAATTGCTAAAAGGGGGGCCAGTTATGTATGGGGCAGAGAGGGAAACATGACAGCTTCTCACTTCTTCTCCCCCCCTCCTCTCGCTCTCTCTCTCTCTCTCTCTCTCTCTCTCTCTCTCTCTCTCGCTCTCTCTCTCTTTCTGTCAAGGCAGCCACTAGATGGCATTAGCACACACCCCAACGATCCATTAACCGCCTAATTACTATTCATTTTCAGTATATAATTAGAGCCTTAGCTACTATAGGAGCAGATGTGGGAGAAAGGAAAAACTAAATGAGAGGATTGAAGGATTATAGAAGAGTACAATATAATTAATCAAGGGGAGAAAGAGGGAAGGATCAATATCTGGATTCATCCGATCGCTGTAAGGTGCGAAATGTAAAGGTGAAATGTACGAAAGGGGGTAAAATATAACTATTACAAAGAGCAGTTCACTGCAAAAACACATTAAACATATGTTAAAGTAAAATGGCACCGCGTGGAGAGCACTGCTGTCCCACAGCAAAATGGCTCTGAATTCCAATCCTGGCTATTTGTCATGAGCCGCCCTGCTGTACGATGGTTCGAGCCTGGGTGGCGCTTTGCACCCTCTCGCCCTCTGTCTCCCCTCCCCTCTCTCTTTCCATCACCTTCCTTGGCTGCGCAACTGTCACCAATCAGCCCTCGTTACCACCTGCGTAAAAGCCTGCCAGATCCCAGAAACTCTCGCGAGAGTATTGAAGCTTCCAAGCGGTACAACAGCTCCCCAGTCTCCAAGTAAGCCTACTCAATTCCTTGTCATCGTTCTGACCTTCGTGCTCCTCCTTGTCCTCAGTGTATCCTTCGTGTCCCTCGTCCAGTGGATCTCTGCCACCTCGCCGTCAAGCCAGCCGCCCGTCCTCGTCACTGCCTTCCACGTATTCTCTGCCTCAACAACCCGCCAGCGCATCCCAAGGACCATCCTCATTTCCCTTTCAATAAACTGTTCATCACAACCTCTCAGCCTCCGCCTGCTCTTGGGTCCAGTCTCCAGCCATTTCGTGACACTATTCCGTATGAAGTTTAGTACATCGTCCGCTTGTCCCTGAGTGGTTTCATTTTGACACGCACCATATGTTAATCAAAGACTAGATTTCCCATGGGTGTACTGTACTGTAAATGGTTGTTTGTATATGTGTCAGCTTGACTAGTTAGCCAGTCCAGGGCATACACCAACCCGCACACAAGTCACCTGGGCTCCAGCGATCCTGTGACCCTGAACAGAGCAGGAACAGCAGTATAGGCAATGGATGTGTCTGATGGATGTCCAGGGCAAACATTTGGCTGAACATCAACAACCTGACGAAACATGCACATTATTCAACTGGCACTGACACACACACACAAAACTCCCACATCCCAAAAACATGCATTAATTGGAGACTCTAAATTGCCCGTAGGTGTGGCTGTGAGTGCGAATGGTTGTTTGTTTGTATGTGCCCTGCGATTGGCTGGCAACCAGTTCAGGGTGTACCCCGCCTCCTGCCCGATGATAGCTGGGATAGGCTCCAGCACGCCCGCGACCCTAGTGATGAGAAGCGGTTCAGAAAATAGATGGATGGATGGATGGGAGGAAACTGGAGTGCCCAGAGAAAACCCACGCAGGCACAGGGAGAACATGCAAACTCCACACAGGCGGGGCCAGGGATTGAACCCCGGTCCTCAGAACTGTGAGGTAGACACTCTAACCAGTCGGCCACCGAGCTGCCTATTTATAATGCATTTGAAATATTTCATCACATTATTGAGGACAGATTGTGTTCTGTTTTTTTAGTCTGAGAAAGTGAGTCACATTTGGTGTTGGAGGACTGTTTGAGGCCAATGTGAATCTGTTACAGGAGGAAGAAATGGTGACGATGCAAAACTCTTCTAACAAATACTGGGCTGCTGCAATGATGTTACATCAGCTGCTTTATTTATTTCAGTTTATTTGGAGAGTCGACTTAATACGTAAGCATGTAACTTAGGTTTCAGTGTGTCAGCGGAGGCAAGAGAATAATGTCCACACAAAAATAAATCCACAGACACACACACAACAAACAAACACATATATTCATAAATACATAGATTAAAAACATGCAATTTAACTGAGTCATTTAAAAAAAAGTCAAAGTTATATAATGCTGAATCAAGTAAAATGGAATCAGACGAGTTGGTGGTTTTACTTAGTATTGCATGTGAATGCTACAAAATATAAATATACCCGCACAAAAAAGTGGTAACGTCTCTTTTAGTGTGTGCAAACTATGTACAGTGACAGAGTTTTTAAGATTTTGCCTTTACACTTCACCAAAATAGATTAAATAAATTTACAAACAAGAGAAGCCTTAATGAATTAAAATAGAGAGGGATTACAACAAAATGCAACCCACTGGTTAACATATCACATCACATTATGTAATCACATTCTTTGGGCAGAAAAGCCCAAGGTCAACATGCATCCGAATGATGGAATGAGAAAAATACAGAGAAGGAAAGTTCATGTTCTATTGATGCCATATCATGTGTCGAACAGTGTTATGTATTACAGCGTATACAATTATATATGGCTTTTAGGGTCTGTGCTGTTAATTGATGAAGATGAAAATGAATTGTGAAGTGTAGTGTATATGGTAATAAATTCAACCAAATACCATAAAACCCATAGGGCTGTGCTTCACAGTGCACATGGATAATGGCCCTAAAAATTCTTCAAAAGATGCAAAGAAGTTGAATCTTATTCAATAGTCGGTGGCCTTATCTTAAAGCAATAAAGCATGCTTTTCATTTTCTGAAGACAAATTACTTTCTTTTTCCCAAGATGTGACAAACAAGCAGAACAGGTGGTGGTTGTGAAGGCACGGCAAAGCATCTCCATGGAGAAAATTGAGAATTTGATCAGATCTTTAGGTGCTAGACTTTAATCAGTCATTGACTGCAAAACATTTTGGTCGTATTCACAGTTATCACTTCAGAATTATTGTGTATAATATGGTAAATGTCATATTTTTGTCAAATCATTCATCATTTCTTTAGTCACATCTTGATTGTTATATTTCAAAACAAAAAATCAGTTTTTGACATATCTATTGGTTCAGGACAAGTACTGAAATAAATTGATAGCTAAAGCGTTTAAATTAAACTGATGCTGATTAAATGTTAGTATGTAACTGTTTAATTGTGTTCCCTGTACTTTATTGAAAAGCACTTCTGACCAGACTTTCAACAGTCATATCAAATCAATTACTAAAACTGCCTTCTACCATCTAAAGAACATATCCAGAGTGAAGGCATCCATGTGTCAAGCAGACCAGGAGAAGCTCATCCAGCCTTTTATCTCAAGTAGACTTGACTATTGAATGGAAAAAGAGCATTTTCTTTACCGCTTATCCTCACTAGGGTCGCGGGCTGCTGGAGCCTATCCCAGCTATCTTTGGGCGGAAGGCGGGGTGCACCCTTAACCGGTCACCAGCCAATCGCAGGGCAACAAACAACTATTCGCACTTACATTCGCACCTACGGGCAATTTAGAGTCTTCAATCAACCTACCACGCATGTTTTTGGCATGTGGGAGGAAATCGGAGTGCCCGGAGAAAAACCACCCAGAAACGGGGAGAACATGCAAACTCCACACAGGCGGGGCCGGGATTTTGAACCCCGAGCGTCAACCTCACAGTTCTGAGGACCCGGGTTCAATCCCCGGCCCCGCCTGTGTGGAGTTTGCATGTTCTCCCCGTGCCTGCGTGGGTTTTCTCCGGGCACTCCGGTTTCCTCCCACATCCCAAAAACATGCATTAATTGGAGACTCCAAATGGTTGCCCTGCGATTGGCTGGCAACCAGTTCAGGGTGTATCCCGCCTCCTGCCCGATGATAGCTGGGATAGGCTCCAGCACGCTCGTGACCCTAGTGAGGAGAAGCGTGTTTGCATGTTCTCCCCGTGCCTGCGTGGGTTTTCTCTGGGCACTCCGGTTTCCTCCCACATCCCAAAAACATGCTGTCAGGTTCAAGACACCTAAAACACTCCCTCTGTCGTTTTGATAAAACACTTCCTCATTACTGTCTATGTGGAAAGTATCAATTCTTCCACCTTTCAACTTTCTTTTTTCCTTTATAACTTCTTCAGCATGGAGAGCATGGTTTACGTACTCTTCCATGGTTCCTGTAGACAAACCAATGTAATGTCTGTCTACCCACATGCAAATTCCTTCTCTGCACATTCTCTGTCTTTCTTTTCACATTCTTCTTCCTTTCTTATTTTGTCTACATTTTCTTTCCGTTCTCTCTCTCCTTCTCAAATTCTCTTTCAGTATTCTGCTTCCTCAAAATCATTTTCCTTCATTTTTTAAGGTTTTTCTTTTTTTTCTCTTTTTTTATATAATTTGATTCCTTCAACGCGGCTATTTTTTGTGTATTTAACCAACCATTAAAGCCGTGTTCAGTTATCCATGTCTCTAAATATTAAATTTTATCAGGATCCTGTTTTTTTCTTCTTTTTTTTTTAAATTTAATTTAATGAACTTCCAATCTTTACACTGCAGTGTATCCCTCTTTTTTATTTTACTACTTCCTTTCCCCATTTTAAAGAATTTGGTTCAGTGTAATACTACCTAGGGTAGTCTAGAACACTGTTTCTTTTCAGTAGGACGGTGATTCAAATTTACTTTCTGTGGTAATTCTCACTTCAATGCAGCCCTATGGGGGGCACAAGTCAGTGCAAACTGTAGGCCGGTCCCAAGCCCGGATAAATGCAGAGGGTTGCGTCAGGAAGGGCATCCGGCTTAAAACCTTGCCAAACAAATATGAGCGTTCATCCAAAGAATTCCATACCGGATCGGTCGTAGCCCGGGTTAACAACGTCCGCCACCGGCGCCGTCAACCTGCAGGGCGCTGTTGGAAATTCAGCTACTGTGGGTCGAAGTCAAAGAAGAAGAAGAAGAAGAGGTGGAAAGCGGGTTCTTCGGCAGAAAGAGAAGAGGAAAACACAGAGCCTAGAACTGAATGTGGGGACTTTGAATGTTGGGACTATGACAGGAAAATCTCGGGAGTTGGTTGACATGATGATTAGGAGAAAGGTTGATATATTGTGTGTCCAGGAGACCAGGTGGAAAGGCAGTAAGGCTAGAAGTTTAGGGGCAGGGTTTAAATTATTTTACCATGGTGTAGATGGGAAGAGAAATGGAGTCGGGGTTATTTTAAAAGAAGAGTTGGCTAAGAATGTCTTGGAGGTGAAAAGAGTATCAGATCGAGTGATGAGGCTGAAATTTGAAATTGAGGGTGTTATGTGTAATGTGATTAGTGGCTATGCCCCACAGGTAGGATGTGACCTAGAGGTGAAAGAGAAATTCTGGAAGGAGCTAGATGATGTAGTTCTGAGCATCCCAGACAGAGAGAGAGTCGTAATTGGTGCAGATTGTAATGGACATGTTGGTGAAGGTAATAGGGGTGATGAAGAAGTGATGGGTAAGTACGGCATCCAGGAAAGGAACTTGGAGGGACAGATGGTGGTAGACTTTGCAACAAGGATGCAAATGGCTGTAGTGAACACTTTTTTCCCAGAAGAGGCACGAACATAGGGTGACCTACAAGAGCGGAGGTAGAAGCACACAGGTGTATTACATCTTGTGCAGACGATGTAATCTGAAGGAGGTTACCAACTGTAAGGTAGTGGTAGGGGAGAGTGTGGCAAGACAGCATAGGATGGTGGTGTGTAAGATGACTCTGGTGGTGGGGAGGAAAATTTGGAAGACAAAGGCAGAGAAGAGAACCATGTGGTGGAAGCTGAGACAGGACGAGTGTTGTGCAGCTTTTCGGGAAGAGGTGATACAGGCTCTCGGTGGACGGGAAGAGCTTCCAGAAGACTGGACCACTGCAGCCAAGGTGATCAGAGAAGCAGGCAGGAGAGTACTTGGTGTATCTTCTGGCAGCAAAGGAGAGAAGGAGACTTGGTGGTGGAACCTCACAGTACAGGAAATCGTACAAGGAAAACGGTTAGCTAAGAAGAAGTGGGACACTGAGAGGACCGAGGAGAGGCGAAAGGAATACATTGAGATGCGACACAGGGCAAAGGTAGAGGTGGCAAAGGCAAAACAAGAGGCATATGATGACATGTATGGCAGGTTGGACACTAAAGAAGGAGAAAAGGATCTATACAGGCTGGCCAGACAGAGGGATAGAGATGGGAAGGATGTGCAGCAGGTTAGGGTGATTAAGGATAGAGATGGAAATATGTTGACTGGTACCAGCAGTGTGCTAGGTAGATGGAAAGAATACTTTGAGGAGTTGATGAATGAGGAAAATGATAGAGAAGGGAGAGTAGAAGAGGCAAGTGTGGTGGACCAGGAAGTGGCAATGATTAGTAAGGGGGAAGTTAGAAAGGCATTAAAGAGAATGAAAAATGGAAAGGCAGTTGGTCCTGATGACATTCCTGTGGAGGTATGGAAGCATCTAGGAGAGGTGGCTGTGGAGTTTTTGACCAGCTTGTTCAATAGAATTCTAGTGCGTGAGAAGATGCCTGAGGAATGGAGGAAAAGTGTACTGGTGCCCATTTTTAAGAACAAAGGTGATGTGCAGAGCTGTGGCAACTATAGAGGAATAAAGTTGATGAGCCACACAATGAAGTTATGGGAAAGAGTAGTGGAGGCTAGACTCAGGACAGAAGTGAGTATTTGCGAGCAACAGTATGGTTTCATGCCTAGAAAGAGTACCACAGATGCATTATTTGCCTTGAGGATGTTGATGGAAAAGTACAGAGAAGGTCAGAAGGAGCTACATTGTGTCTTTGTAGATCTAGAGAAAGCCTATGACAGAGTACCCAGAGAGGAACTGTGGTACTGCATGCGGAAGTCTGGAGTGGCAGAGAAGTATGTTAGAATAATACAGGACATGTACGAGGGCAGCAGAACAGCGGTGAGGTGTGCTGTCGGTGTGACAGAAGAATTTAAGGTGGACGTGGGACTGCATCAGGGATCAGCCCTGAGCCCCTTCCTTTTTGCAGTGGTGATGGATAGGCTGACAGATGAGGTTAGACTGGAATCCCCGTGGACCATGATGTTTGCAGATGACATTGTGATCTGCAGTGAAAGCAGGGAGCAGCTGGAGGAACAGTTAGAAAGATGGAGGCATGCACTGGAAAGAAGAGGAATGAAGATTAGCCGAAGTAAAACAGAATATATGTGCATGAATGAGAGGGGTGGTGGGGGAAGAATGAGGCTACAGGGAGAAGAGATGGCAAGGGTAGAGGACTTTAAATACTTGGGGTCAACCGTCCAGAGCAATGGTGAGTGTGGTCAGGAAGTGAAGAAACGGGTCCAAGCAGGTTGGAACGGGTGGAGGAAGGTGTCAGGTGTGTTATGTGACAGAAGAGTCTCTGCTAGGATGAAGGGCAAAGTTTATAAAACAGTGGTGAGGCCAGCCATGATGTATGGATTAGAGACAGTGGCACTGAAGAGAAAACAGGAAGCAGAGCTGGAGGTGGCGGAAATGAAGATGTTGAGGTTCGCTCTCGGAGTGACCAGGTTGGATAAAATTAGAAATGAGCTCATCAGAGGGACAGCCAAGGTTCGATGTTTTGGAGACAAAGTTAGAGAGAGCAGACTTCAATGGTTTGGACACGTCCAGAGGAGAGAGAGTGAGTATATTGGTAGAAGGATGATGAGGATGAAGCTGCCAGGCAAGAGAGCTAGAGGAAGACCAAAGAGAAGGTTGATGGATGTCGTGAGGGAAGACATGATGGCAGTTGGTGTTCGAGAGGAGGATGCAGGAGATAGGCTCTCATGGAAAAGGATGACGCGCTGTGGCGACCCCTAACGGGACAAGCCGAAAGGAAAAGAAGAAGTGGTAATTCTCACTTCAACTCTTTCGAGTGGAGAATTCTTGCCTTTGCATTCACAAAAGTCCACCGTTTACTTTCCCACTGTTTTGGTATGGAATGAAAAATCTAGTGGTTTCCCATTTCCCATTTACACTCTCATTCAAACAGTTTTCATTCACACTGGCTCGTCAGAGGACTCCGCCGTCCTGTACGGAATTTAACTACGTCTGTCAACAGCTCGTTAGAGGACTCCGCCGTCCCATACGGAATTTAACTACGACGCCACAAAACTTTCCTAGTTTCTTTATTTTACCTGCCATTGACCAGTTTTCACAGGGTTTTTTGTCTCAGGTTTCGCAAACCTTTTCCTTATTCATTCATACCTTTTTAAATGAAAACTCAACTCACCCATGTCTGTCTTCTCAGAGTACCGTCAATCTTTGGATTCCAGCTGGCGGGCCGATTTCAGTCCCGGAAAGGGTCTTTTGGACTCACTTTAAATGGAGTCCGCCATGGCCATGGTCTTTATACTGCAATCCACCCGCCCGCTGGATTCGTCGAGTATGTTGGTATCCGGCTCGAAGGACCAAGTAAATGTCGGGTTCAAGACACCTAAAACACTTAAAATCAAAATAAAATAAAATAAATAAATACACCTAAAAATCAAGACAGACACAGAGGTAGTTCAGTTTTCATACTTGCAAGGAGAAAACGGCCAAGAGTGTACTTAGTTACAGTCTCCAAACCTTTTTCTGAGTTCACTCTGCCGGATTCTCTCTTTTTATTACTTTAGGGCAGTTCCCTTGTTACATATGAGTTACAACGTCAAAAAGGTGGGGGCATACATGCTTGTTGATCAGCACATAACACTCTTTGTTGTGGTTGAGACAGTAGAAGAATTATATACTTCTTATCAAGACACAGGAAGACTCTAGCTCAAATTTGTCCTTGCATCTGCAAGCACATGACTCATCCTGTGGGAGAAAACTTTGCACGCAGTGATAAAACATTTCTCTAACTAGAAGTAAGCAGAAAAGCACAACACATGATAACTTATTTACATTTTTCCATCACATGCATTAATTGGAGACTCTAAATTGCCCGTAGGTGTGACTGTTAGTGCGAATGGTTGTTTGTTTGTATGTGCCCTACGATTGGCTGGCAACCAGTTCAGGGTGTACCCCGCCTCCTGCCCGATGATAGCTGTGATAGGCTCCAGCACGCCCGCGACCCGTGTGAGGAGAAGTGGCTCAGAAAATGGATGGATGGATGGAAAAACACACACATGCACAATATTGAGTTGTACGAGGTTATAGGCCACATTAATGGTGGAAAAAGTTTTGAAAGATTTACATTGCCTTCCTTTTTTTTATATTACAAAAACCTGGCAGGGGTGTGTGGACTTTTTAAATCCACTGTACTCTTTCTACCATCACATTTCAGAAAACAAATTCCACTAACGACAGAATTTTCATTACTATGCATTCAGTGCACTTAGCAGGTCCTATCCTGACCAATTGCTCGCTCAAATGACACACAGGCCTGCACACTTAACGTCAATGGGGGCACGCCTGTGTGATAAATTAGATACAGCAACCCTTCCCCCCCTTAAGCATCACTTTTCATGGTATGTGGTGAACCTCATAAATCAGGAGATGAGTCACCACAAGTGGCTATCCTTTCATTCTGCACGATTTTCCCAATGTCTCGTCCATCTTCACCCTGCAAAGATGCTCAATGTCCAACAAATGGGATGTTTTAAGAAGAAACATTGTCAACACTCCACTCTTGCTTTCAAGAACTTTAGGTTAATTTCTATCTTTTTCTGTCTATCTTGTACAACACACTGCCAGTGGCGAGTAAGGAATTATGTGTTTTTACTGTTTCTTCTTTATGACAAATTTCTGTAAACAACATGAATAATAGATCTGCACGGTACAAGGAACAACATGAGGCTTTTAAAGAAAAAATAAAGCACTTTTCAAGACTTAACGTCATGTTGACTGCCATTATACACGTGAAGAGTGGTCATCTCATAAAGCATTGACTTAATGGTGTAGCGGGTTAGTGTAGGTGATACAATAAGAAGCACTTGCCTGAATAATGGACTTGAAAAATATCTGCTTTTTATTTGAGGTGCACAGAGGTCTTTGGATGAGCAATCTGACATTAATCTTTGCACAACAGAGGTTGACCTTGACTTTTGTCAAGTATTTAGCATGTTACGGTTAACAAAGCTAAACTCAACCACAAACTCCCTAAATACAAGCAGCACATCGACTGTCCTACCAGGGAAAATAACATTTTAGACCACTGCTATACTACGCTAAATAACGCATACCATGCTATACCTCGTGCAGCCCTGGGCTCGTCCGATCACTGCTTAATTCACTTAATACGACATACAGGCAATAACTTAAATGCGGGAAGCCTAAAGTGAAAACTGGACCAATGAAGCAAAGATAGAACTTCTAAACTGTTGAGACTGCACAGACTGGAGTGTCTTTGAAAATTCAGCTGGCAGCCTGGTTAAATATACGGACACTGTCACATCCTATATCAGTTTCTGTGAAGATGTGTGTGTACCAAGAAAGTCATTTCGCACATTCAACAACAACAAGCCGTGGTTCACTGCCAAACTTAAGCAGCTTCGCCAAGCTAAGGAGGACGCATATCAGAGCGGGGACAGGGCCGTGTATAATCGCGCTAGAAACCTGCTGAGTAAAGAAATTAACATTGCAAAGAGGAACTATGCAGCAAATTTGGAAAAACAGTTTAGCGCTAACGACTCTAAATCAGTCTGGGATGCATTCCAATCGCTGATCAATTACAAGCGACGATCCCCCCAAGCTGAGAACAATAGCACACTAGCCAACGACTTGAATACCTTCTACTGCAGATTTGAAAAGGACACTTTGACACCCCACACCCACCCAGTAGCACCACCAACCACAATCACACCACCGACTTCTGCGTTAGCCATCCACGAACAGGATGTGAGACGCATCTTCAAACAACAAAAGATTAACAAAGCGGCAGGGCCAGACCATGTGTCCCCATCCGGCCTCAAAGTCTGCGCGGACCAGCTCGCCCCAGTTTTCTCACAGATATTCAATAGATCTCTGGAACTGTCCGAAGTACCATCCTGTTTCAAACGCTCCACCATCATTCCAGTCCCCAAGAAACCTTCATTCTCACGCCAACTCTTCCCTCCGATGCATCAACCTCAACAATAAATTGTCTATGTGGGTCTGGATGGACCAGGACAGGAGCAGAGGAAAACAGCGTCTTGAGATGACAAAAAGCTAGGTCAGCCCCGTCTGACCAACGGAAAGGTGTCAAGGTAGATGTGAGAGGAGTGATGGGGGCTGCAACTCGACTGTAGTTTCGAATGAACGATCTGTAAAATTGGCAAAGCCAAGGAAGCAAAGCCAAGGAAGCTCCTTTCGTATCGAAGGTTTTGCCATTCAGTGACTGCGACTACCTTGGCTGGGTCGATCTGGAGCTGCCCCTCAGTGATGACATAGTCCAGGAAGATGGTCCTCGGAACATGGAAATCACATTTTTCCACCTTCACGAAGAACTTGTTCTCGAGAAGCCTCTGGAGAACCTGGCGAACATGTTTGTGATCTGTGCTGGAACTGGAGAAGCTCAATATGTCTAGCGGCTTCCCTCCCACGGACCGGGTGGTCAAAGATCTTTTTCATCTCCGCCGTGAAAAAAGAGTATAACGGACAAATGGCCGACTGCCTCTCCCATTCTGCTGACACCCATGAAAGTGCCGTACCCCGGAGGCAGCCTATGAGGTAGGATATTTTTTCACGGTCAGTGGAGTAAGATTGAGGTTGCTGCTCAAAAACGAGTGACCACTGAATCAAAAACGTGCAAGAAGCCCGTAGATCACCATCATAAGGGGCCAGGGTTTGCACGAACGTCTCCCGCAAAACGTGGGTGGGGTGGGCGACGGGAGTGGCGAGTGCCATGACAGGTGGCTGTTCGCGAGTTTGGAGCGACGTAAACTGATCTTGGAGAGTCGTGAGAGCGTGTGAGAAATCACGTACCTTTCCAATCAGCAGGGTTAGAGCCTGGTCGTGTTGCTCCAAAAGCAAGCCTTGTCCAGTAATGGTTTGACGAACGGCATCAGCTTCCGCTGGGTCCATGACTGGCCAGATTATTTCTGTCAGGGTTCCTGTAATAGTTGGACGCAAATGCAGAGGCGATAAAATGGACGGTTTAAGAATTAATGTTTATTGGACAATCACTAGGTCGGAAGCAGACAACTGCTGGCATAGCTGACAGCTACTGGAGATGAGCAGGCTTGCAGGGAACGAGTCTGGTGGTTAGCGAGTGACAGGAGATAAACGCAGGCTTGCAGTGAACGGAGGCAGGTGGCAGGCTGGGACAAGAGCAAGAACGGATTAAAACAATTCTTAAAAGTCTCAAGGTTCATGATAGCGAGATTACAAACTGTGGTGGAGTCCCGGGTCATCTTAAATAGGGCAATTAATTGGGGATGAAAAACAGCTCCTGAGTAACTCCAATGCACCACACCTGCAATAAATCACACACACACACACACACACACACACACTCAGGGGCAGAACTCAGCATGCTCAGACAGCAGACCTGACAAGCAGTTTGAAGACGTTTTTTAGCATTTGATATGCTGTTATAGTGTTTTGGGATCATACATCAGTTTTTTGTGTATTTATGGTTTAAACAATTACTGTAGGCAATTATAATTTTTATAATTATTTTAGGCGGAACCATGGATGACTGGTTAGCACATCTGCCCCACAGTTCCCACACACACAGAGACACACACACGTACTTGTGGTGCTTATCTTCTACTATGGGATTAGAGCTCCTCAGTTTAATATGTACCTCTAAAGCTTTCGTCATGTCGGGGCTTATCCTTCCATTTATAAAAATTGATTTGTTACTACGAAACTACTGTAGTATCCCATATTCTGTAAGTATCAGGTAATTCAGCACTTTCCTTTCACTTCAAAACTGCAGTTTTGAAGTGAAAGGATGGTGAAGGAACTATATTGGAGTATTCCTCATTTAGTTAACCATCAACCTGCTTGAGTCTATTGAGCCATTGGTGGTTAGCGTCAGTGCCACATGTGATACATTTTCACTTTAGAATTGGAGGAGCAATCTGGTGACCAGGTACTCAGATGGCAAATTTTATCACCTTCACAGAGAGAAGAGAGCACCATGCTTGCTTGGATAGGGTAGGGGCAGATCATTTTTTACCTGCCCCTTGTCAATGCGAGCAGGTGCTGTGCTGAAGGCTGAAGTGATATATTAACTGAAGGATGGATAATACAGGGCATGCCTGGCATTGGACGCGATGACATACATCACATGGGTGAGGTCAGAGGTGAATTAATAGTGAATTATCTGTTGTCGGGAGAAGTTGTTGGAGGCTGGGATGGATACAGTAAAGAGGAAGTGAAAACAAAACAGAATGTGTGCATTCATCATGGAGAGGACGGTCCTAACAGTGTATAAATAGCTTTTGTCTGGCTTTCAAGATAAACTCTAGGAGTGGGATACCTATAAAATATAGTAAACTGCAGCAAGGTTACCTGACTGTGACCTTGACCACAAAATTAGGCATAGCAGTGTAAAATATTGCGACAGAACACAAAAAGTTGTATCAAGAACTCTGCCATTAAAATAATTGCAATCAATCAAGCATCAGACCTTTTCCAAGGTGAAAGCACCATGTGTGCATCAGATAACTTTCAGGTTACTTCTTGGTTGATGGTCATTGGTGTTGGGAGTGTACAAAATCTGGCATTTTGATTCTAGGGTGAAGTGATACATTCACACTACAGTATAGTTACTATAAAAGCTATCCATCCATCCATCCATTTTCTACCGCTTATCCGAGGTCGGGTCGGGGGGGCAGTAGCATTAGCAGGGATGCCCGGACTTCCCTATCCCCAGCCATTTCATCCAGCTCTTCCGGGGGGATCCCGAGGCGTTCCCAGGCCAGCCGAAGGATGTAGTTTCTCCAGCATGTCCTGGGCAGTCCCCGGGGTCTCCACCCGGTGGGACGTGCCCAGAACACCTCCCCGGGGAGGCGTTCCCTTGTTAACTCTTGTTTCTCCTCGTTCCCAGTTTTCCTGACCCACGTCATTCCTGCCTACCCCCTGTTCTGTCCACTGCCTGCCACCTGTCCACACCGCCGCCTGGCAACACATCCAGGACCACTTCCATAACCTTTCCTCAATAAACTGTTCATCATTTTAAATCAGCCTGCGCCTGCTCTTGGGTTCAGCTACTCCCCACAACTGATATAAGTGTTGGGAAGATTATTTGGAAATGTAGTTGGTTACAATTACAAGTTACCCTTTTAAAATGGAATATTAGTAACTATTTTAATTACTTTCTCAAAGTAATATAACTCATTTGATTACATTTTGATAAATTTTCTTAACTTTGAATGATTGCATCAACAGGAGGCGGGACTGCGGCCGACTGTTTAGCACATCTTTTTCACAGTTCTGAAGTCCTGTGTTCAAATCCAGCCTTCCTGTGTGGAGTCAGCATGTTCAACCCCAACATGCGTGGCTTTTCTCTGGGTACTTGGGTTTCTTCCCACATTCCAAAAATATGTATTATAGGTTAATTAAAGGCTCTAAATTGTCCTTAAATGTGAATTGTTTTGGTGTACAGGTATATGTGCCCTGTGATTGGCTGGCGACCAGTTCAGGGTATACGCTGCCTTTCGCCCAAAGGCAGCTGGGACGGGCAGACCCTCAGGTCATTCTGGTGGCCATCCAGGCCACCCAAGGTGAGGTGTTTGGCTGAGTGGTTTAGGAGGTTGTCCAGGAAGCCACACAAGGGTCTTTACATGGCCATCCAGGCGGACGGCCATGGTGTAGAACCCAATGGTAATGCAGGGGCCAGGCAATAGGGTCGGGTGGCAGCCGCTGGACGAGCGCCGCCGGAGCGAGGTCGGGAGATGACCACTGGACAAGCGCCGTTGGAGCGAGGTCAGGAGACGGTCGCTGGACGAGCAGGAACGGGAGCCTGCCACAACTGCCGAGGAGCAGGAACGGGAGCCTGCCGCAGCTGCCTAGGAGCAGGACCGGGAGCCTACCGCAGATGCCTAGGAGCAGCAACGGGGCCTGCAGTCGCTTCCTCAGCCTGCCATTGAGGTTTGGGAGTAGAGGGTACGAGAGGGGCAGAGTGCACAGGGACTCGGGAAAGTGAACTAAGAAAAACGGATGATACTGAACGTGGTGGTTTGGGGGCAGCTTTGAATAGACGTGACTTAATTGGAGCCGTGGAACGTGTGGGAACTGGTGAAAAATTAAGTGACTTTGGAACAGGGGGAAAAAACGAGAGGGCAAAATTTGACCTTTACTTGGGCGCCTCCGTTGGCCACCACACGCCGGTCCTGGGTAGATGGCCGAACGGGTGCCCAAGAAAAGGTCCGAGGGAAAGGATTGGGACTCACTGGGGTTGGAAATGGGTCATCAACACGACCCTTAGATGTTTCCTAAAAAAAAGTGGATTAAAACCATAGTTCATTATTTTTGGAATTCATCACAAATTTGTTTCTTTATACAAATAATAAACTGATAACAAAACATGATCAAATGTAAATACATAAAAAAAATTACATGGCATGACAATTTGGTGACCGGGGTCTCTATTTTCAATAATGCATCATGATTTTTGTGCAATTGCAGGACTCGAGGAAGGGTGCGCGGTTGGTTTTTCCCATTTCATGTTAACAGTTAACCGTGTTCAGGTCGCAGGGGAAGCATTTCCATGTCCAGCTCTTCCAGGAGGATACCAAGGCCTTCCCAGTGTGTCCTGGGTCTTCCCCGGGGGCATCCTCCTGCCGGGACATGCCACCAGGGAGGTGTCCATGAAGGCATCCTAACCAGATATGCAAGCTACTTGTCGATGCGGAGGGGGAGTCTGGACACAACTTTGGAGGAACCTCCTTTCTGCTGTTTAAATATCATGCGGACTGTTGCCAGGATATTTCCACTCAAAAAAATCAGCGAATAGGAGAATTTGGGAATGCTGAAACCCGAATATGGCATTGTCCATATCTAAATGTCTCCATTATCTTCCCCTCCCCTAAAAAAACATGTGCAAACCTAGCAGTGGGGATGAATTGCTAAAAAGCTGGTACACAACCTCTTTTGCAGAAAAAAAGAGGATACACTGGTGGGGGTTGCTGAGCATCAGGAGCTGGCAGGAAAAAGATTGTGCTCATTTCATGTCCTTGTTTTCTCCAAATTACTACTAAGGACAGCTGAGGCCCTCAAATTATTTGACCCTGTGATTCAGTGGCCTCAATTCAACCTTTGCAGATTCTGGATGACTAAGAATCTATACAAACATAAAGAAAACACACAATTGTTAGCAAGCACATTGGTATTTTATTATTGATATTGTGGCAATGTGTTAAGAATGACATAGGCAATTATTCTATGAGGCTTACAATAGCCCCTCCTTGAGCCGTCCCCTTATCGTGGTGGAGGGGTTTCTGTGTCCCAATGATCCCAGGAGCTCAGTTGTCCGGGGCTTTATGCCCCTGACATGGTGACCCATGACAAACTGGTCCTAGGTGAGGGACCAGACAAAGCACGGCTCAAAGACCCCTTATGATGGCGACAAAAAATGGACACAGGTTTCCCTTACCCGGACATGGGTCACCGGGGCCCCCCTCTGGAGCCAGGCCTGGAGGTGGGGCTTGAAGGCGAGCACCTGGTGGCCGGGGGCCATAGGGGTCGGGTGCATTATGAGCTGGGTGGTGACCGAAGGCAGGGACCTTGGCGATCCGAGCCCCGGCTACAGAAGCTGACTCTAGGGACGTGGAATGTCACCTCTTTGGCAGGGAAGGAGCCCGAGCTGGTGTGCGAGGTCAAGAAATTCTGACTAGATATAGTCGGGACAGCTTGGGCTCTGGTACAGGTCCTCTCGAGAGGGGTTGGACTCTCTCCCACTCTGGAGTTGCCCACGGTGACCCATGGATATACTTATTGCCCCCTGGCTCGGCGCCTGTACATTGGGGTTTACCCCGGTGGCCGAGAGGGTAACCTCCCTCCGCCTTCAGGTCGGGGCACGGGTCCTGACTGTTGTTTGTGCCTATGCACCAAACAGCAGTTCAGAGTACCCACACTTTTTGGAGTCCTTGGAGCGGGTGCTGGAGAGCACTCCTGCTGGGTGACTCCATCGTTCTGCTGGGAGACTCCAATGCTTACGTGGGCAATAACAGTTGGCTCCGATGATGGGGGAAGATGCCAGTCCGACCTGGCAGTCCCAAACGTATTGTGAGGGTCTGTTGGGAACGTCTGGCAGAATCCCCTGTCATAAGAAGTTTCAACTCGCACCTCCGACAGAACTTCACCCACGTTCTGGCGGAGGGCGGGGGACATTGACGGAACGCCTCGGGATCCCCCCAGAAGAGCTGGAGGAAGTGGCTGGGGAGAGGGAAATGTGGACTTCCCTGCTAAACCTGCTACCCCCGCGACCCGACCTCGGATAAGCGGAAGAAAATGGATGGATGGATGGATGGATGGCTTACCATATGTGGATCCTTAGTCTTCATTTCATTTATAAGGCTGTATATAATTACAACATTAGCTCCTTTTGCTAAGTTTGTTATTGGCAAGTAACCCCTAGCTGCCAGAATGTAGGTATTTTGATTTTGAACCATTAAAATCAGCTGAAACGCTGGATGAGGAACTATTCTGAGGGGAAAAAAACATTTTTTTCTGCTTTTCCCGACACTGACGTCCTTGCATTTTTGTCAGTCTTTTGTGTGTGTTTTTTAAGTGACAAGAAAGTGGTATTCTTCAAAACCTTAATGTAGCTATTAGAGTGAATGTGAGTTATGCTAGTCTTGGTTAATATTTTCTTTATATTTGTAAAAATAATTTCTTCAGTAACCGACCACCGAATTATGACATTGGTTACATAGGTTGTTCCAGATCATGAGAAAAGAGATTTCAATTTGGCATTGTCGACCACAACAGATTAAGGTGGACTGAATGATTCTTATAAAAAGTCAACAATCACAGTTTAGCCACATAACATATTGATAGAGGTATTCTTTACATAACCTGAGTTTCTCTCGTTAACCAGTTGGCTCCGTTAACGGAGTTGGCTCCGTTAAGTGCTCGGTACCTGGTCGCTATGGTAACAGAACGTGCTCACACATAGACAACATAGTTCAACCTAGATAGCAGAGGACGTGCCTAAACAAGACCCTGCCAAGATGTCGTCTGTCGACATGTTTTGTGTGTACTACATACGATGCTGCACATACCGTTTATATGATCCTAAAATAGCATTATTTAAGCGAGCAAGGATGGTGTTTCAGCCATTGTGAAGAATGAACATAAAATAGTAAATACACTGAATAATGTATCAAAGACAAAGAAAAAAAAAATCCTGTCGCTTTGTGCTTGCAGCATATAAAATAGCACTAAAATAAGAAGCAGCAACTCCAGCAGCAGCATAGACTGAATAAGGAACCAAAATGTGCACTTGAGGAAACCTACTTTTTTTGAATTTGTTTTCCTGATTTTTTTTATCTCCTGTCACTGAAACGAGAGAGATGAGAATGCAAGCGCTAAGCCCAGATTCAAGGTCATCTTGCTTACATGGTGGAGTATATATCTGCCTTGGACACAATGCACACCTCCTCCACCAACACAGTCTCCCCTGCAACCCACACACTTGCACATCCTAAGAAAAAATTGCCTCATGAAACTGCCACATCACGTGCTTCAACAAAACTGCAGCATAAATAATACTGGACAGAATTCTACTTGCTCACAGCACCATGGAACCATCATGCTGTTGAGTCATTGGAGTCTGTGTATTTAGCCAATTCATGTCCTTTCCAACCAAAGTAAAGCTCTACATTTTGTCAATACAGTCATGTATTCTTACCATGTATATTAGGCACAAACTTCAGGAGAAGGTAAACAGTGGAAATTCCACCGTCTTTAATCACTCCACCTACCTAGAAGTAAATCACCAAGAGGCCAGCACAAGACTTAAATGAGACACTTAATCCCCTTGCTAATAATTGCTCCATTAAGAATGGAGCAATGATTAAAGCTCATGGAGGCCAATCAGCTCTGCGCATCACCATTCTGGGCTTCTGAGCAGAATCCTCATGGGGGAGTGCAATAAAATAAACATTGGTGGAATGACTTTTTCATCATGTATCACAGTTTAGACACTATAGAAGCACAAAACAAACAGCACAGAATGTAATGGCTGTTTCGACCCAGACATAAGTCAGTAAGGAAGTTTTGGTCCTTATTTTTTGTTGCGGGGGGAAGAGACTTCTATCTACAGGGAGTTGATTCATCTCTGTTTGCAGAGATATAATGGTATGATATCCATTTGCCTGGGGATTTTTCCTTAGAATCGTGTTTACGTGTGTTGTCTCAGCACCCAATCTTTCTCCCTCTAATGTGACTCGTGGTTTTTATTTTTTTCAGGATGCTGTCAGTCTGTGTCACTGTGCGTCTGTCTTACCACTGTCACACTTGTTTTACTTGGTAGGGAAGATATGATCAGCCATGCAATTATTTACATTTTTGGATAGATCGTGGAACCTCTAAAGCAGTGGTTGTTGGACGTTTCATGATGACGACAAACAATGGACTTCGTTTTCCCTTGCCCGGACGCGGGCCACCGGGGCCCCCCACTGGAGCCAGGCCTGGTGGTGGGGCTCGAAGGCGAGCGCCTGGTGGCCGGGCCTGCACCCATGGGGCCCGGCCGGGCACAGCCCGAAAGGGTAACGTGGGTCCCCCTTCCCATGGGCTCACCACCTGTGGGAGGGGCCATAGGGGTCGGGTGCAGTGTGAGCTGGGCGGTGGCCGAAGGCGGGGACCTTGGCGATCCGATCCCCGGCTACAGAAGCTGGCTCTAGGGACGTGGAATGTCACCTCTCTGGCAGGGAAGGAGCCCGAGCTGGTGTGTGAGGTCGAGAAGTTCCGACTCTATATAGTCGGACTCGCCTCCACACACACCTGGGGCTCTGGTACCAGTCCTCTCGAGAGGGGTTGGACTCTCTTCCACTCTGGAGTTGCCCATGGTGAGAGGCGCCGAGCAGGTGTGGGTATACTTATTGCCCCCCGGCTCGGCGCCTGTACGTTGGGGTTCACCCCGGTGGACGAGAGGGTAGCCTCCCTCCGCCTTCGGGTGGGGGGACGGGTCCTGACTGTTGTTTGTGCCTATGCACCAAACAGCAGTTCAGAGTACCCACCCTTTTTGGAGTCCTTGGAGGGGGTGCTGGAGAGCGCTCCCGCTGGGGACTCCATTGTTCTGTTGGGGGACTTCAATGCTCACGTGGGCAATGACAGTGAGACCTGGAAGGGCGCGATTGGGAGGAACGGCCCCCCCGATCAGAACCCAAGCGGTGTTCTGTTATTGGACTTCTGTGCTCGTCACGGATTGTCCATAACGAACACCATGTTCAAGCATAAGGGTGTCCACACGTGCACTTGGCACCAGGACACCCTAGGTCGCAGTTCGATGATCGACTTTGTGGTCGTGTCATCGGACTTGCGGCCGCATGTCTTGGACACTCGGGTGAAGAGAGGGGCGGAGCTGTCAACTGATCACCACCTGGTGGTGAGTTGGCTCCGATGGTGGGGGAAGATGCCGGTCCGACGTGGCAGGCCCAAACGTATTGTGAGGGTCTGCTGGGAACATCTGGCAGAATCCCCTGTCAGAAGGAGTTTCAACTCCCACCTCCGACAGAACTTTGCTCATGTTCCGGGGGAGGCGGGGGACATCGAGTCCGAGTGGACCATGTTCCGCGCCTCCATTGCTGAGGCGGCCGACCGAAGCTGTGGCCGTAAGGTGGTCGGTGCCTGTCGTGGCGGCAATCCCCGAACCCGTTGGTGGACACCAACGGTGAGGGATGCCGTCAAGCTGAAGAAGGAGTCCTATCGGGCCTTTTTGGCCTGTGGGACTCCTGAGGCAGCTGATGGGTACCGGCTGGCCAAGCGGAATGCAGCTCTGGTGGTCGCTGAAGCAAAAACCCGGGCATGGGAGGAGTTCGGTGAGGCCATGGAGAAAGACTTCCGGACGGCTTCGAGGAAATTCTGGTCCACCATCCGACGTCTCAGGAGAGGAAAGCAGTGCACCACCAACACTGTGTATAGTGGGGATGGGGCGCTGCTGACCTCGACTCGGGACGTTGTGAGTCGGTGGGGAGAATACTTCGAAGACCTCCTCAATTCCACCGACACGCCTTCCCATGGGGAAGCAGAGTGTGGGTTCTCTGAGGCGGGCTCTCCTATCTCTGGGTTTGAGGTCACCGAGGTAGTTAAAAAGCTCCTCGGTGGCAGGGCCCCGGGGGTGGATGAGATTCGCCCGGAGTTCCTAAAGGCTCTGGATGTTGTGGGGCTGTCCTGGTTGACACGCCTCTGCAACATCGCGTGGACATCGGGGACAGTGCCTCTGGATTGGCAGACTGGGGTGGTGGTCCCCCTTTTTAAGAAGGGGGACCGGAGGGTGTGTTCCAACTACAGGGGGATCACACTGCTCAGCCTCCCTGGTAAGGTCTATTCAGGGGTGCTGGAGAGGAGGGTCCGTCGGGAAGTCGAATCTCAGATTCAGGAGGAGCAGTGTGGTTTTCGTCCTGGCCGTGGAACAGTGGACCAGCTCTACACCCTCGGCAGGGTCCTCGAGGGTGCATGGGAGTTCGCCCAACCAGTCTACATGTGTTTTGTGGACTTGGAGAAGGCGTTCGACCGTGTCCCTCGGGGAGTCCTGTGGAGAGTGCTTCGGGAGTATGGGGTACCGAACCCCCTGATACGGGCTGTTCGGTCCCTGTACGACCGGAGTCAGAGTTTGGTCCGCATATCCGGCAGTAAGTCGGACTCGTTCCCGGTGAGGGTTGGACTCCGCCAAGGCTGCCCTTTGTCGCCGATTCTGTTCATAACTTTTATGGACAGAATTTCTAGGCGCAGCCGAGGCGTAGAGGGTGTCCGGTTTGGTGGCCTCAGTATTGCATCTCTGCTTTTTGCAGATGATGTGGTTCTGTTGGCTTCATCAAGCCGTGACCTCCAACTCTCATTGGAGCAGTTCGCAGCCGAGTGTGAAGCGGCTGGGATGAGAATCAGCACCTCCAAATCTGAGACCATGGTCCTCAGTCGGGAAAGGGTGGCATGCCATCTCCAGGTCGGGGATGAGATCCTGCCCCAAGTGGAGGAATTCAAGTATCTTGGGGTCTTGTTCACGAGTGAGGGAAGAATGGAACGGGAGATCGACAGGCGGATCGGTGCAGCGTCTGCAGTGATGCAGACTTTGTATCGGTCCATTGTGGTAAAGAAAGAGCTAAGCCGAAAGGCGAAGCTCTCAATTTACCGGTCGATCTTCGTTCCTACCCTCACCTATGGTCATGAGCTGTGGGTCGTGACCGAAAGAACAAGATCCCGGATACAAGTGGCCGAAATGAGTTTCCTCCGCAGGGTGTCCGGGCTCTCCCTTAGAGATAGGGTGAGAAGCTCGGTCATCCGGGAGGATCTCAGAGTAGAGCCGCTACTCCTCCGCATTGAGAGGAGCCAGATGAGGTGGCTGGGGCATCTGATTCGGATGCCTCCCGGACGCCTCCCTGGTGAGGTGTTCCGGGCATGTCCCACCGGGAGGAGACCCCGGGGACGACCCAGGACGCGCTGGAGAGACTACATCCTTCGGCTGGCCTGGGAACGCCTCGGGATCCCCCCGGAAGAGCTGGATGAAGTGGCTGGGGAGAGGGTAGTCTGGGCGTGCCTGCTGAAGCTACTGCCCCTGCGACCCGACCCGGATAAGCGGTAGAGAATGGATGGATGGATGGATGGTAATGTACTTGCTGAGTGTGAGTAAAGCTCAAAATCTTTACAAGAGCTTTTATTTCCATTGGCGCAAATACACTAGGGACACTACACATTTTATTCCAAATCAAAACTTAAAGAAAAAAAAAAAACAATCAACAATACAACACTTCCCAGGTGTCAGATGTTGGTCCACTCCAGAAAGCAGAACAAAAAACAGAACAGAAACAGTATACTTAGGATAGAAGATCAGGAATAGGCATCATATGGGCCACATGTTTAATCTGTACTGATTCCAATTTCCACATTGAGTGATCACCCTTTATTAAGAATGACACTGTTTTTTATTGACTTTGGTATTGGCATGAGAAAACATCAAATTCAATAACACATAATCGCAAACAAATGACTGTCACTATAGCTCTCGTAAACATGAGTAGCTGGTTTTGTGAACACCATCTTGTTTTAAAAGTAGCCTTTGTCAGCTCTTGAAAATTTGGCATATATGTGCGCATGGTATTGTAGTGGCAAATTCTCAACACCGCGCGAAGGTGAGTTGAAGTGGGCCAAGTACGACAAAACAAGCTGGACCCTTTCGCTCGTGAACCCCACCTTGCATATAAGTTTAATTCAAGACTCTAAATGTTTATTAGCTGTCTCTGTGAGCCTGAATGGTTGTTTGTCTGATTGGATGCCGACCAGTCCAGCGTGTATCCAACCTCTTGCCCCAGAGTCACCTGGGATAGGCTCCAGCTCATTGGTATTCCGGTATAGTGTACCCCTGCTATTCGTGGGGAATGGGGACCGAGACGGACCCTGAATAGCGAAAATCAGCAGATTATTTACACCCATTATAAATACATTGAAATATACTTTTTTCTAACCCCACAAAAAATCTTGAATAAGTGGTGACGAACCGCCAATAAATGTTTTCATGGTTGGTTCAAAGAAAGAAAAAATGAAAAGAAAAAAGAAAGAAAGAAAAAATAAATGTTTAATTAAAAATTCAAAACTAAGAATTCCCTAATCTGTGAATCAATAAATCTGCAGGTGCCAAACTGCACGTATGGGGGGGGTCCACTGTGTAGTAAATGGATGGATGATTTTTATACAAGGCGTTAACTTCTCTTGGGGCTGTCGTCCCACTTCTGCATTCCTCTCCAGTGGAGGAAAGAGGTTTAACGGCTTGACAGAGAGCTTTCATTTTTTTGGACAGCATTAACCAATGAACCCATGATGGAGTCAGTTTGCACTTGCACCATTTACTTACTTGGCTGTAAACCTTTAGTCTGGCCCTCAAGAACGACCGCTGTCACGTTCTTACAAGCCTCCACTAAATTCAAATTCAAACATGAAACCTTCTTCGCCCTTTAAACCGCTCAATTTTGTCGTATTTCACTTCATGATACACCCCGTGGAGCGACTGTAAACAAGCCTAAGGGGTCACTCATCCAAACACGAGCTCCTGACAGAGGAAAGACAGCCACTCGACAAACAGCCCTGTCCGCTGGGGGTAAACAGACCCGAGAAGAACCACCAGGATCCTGTCAGAAGCTGACTTTTGTACAAAGATGATAAGAGGTTTTCATGTGCAGGGCACCAATGAAGACATGCCTCTTGTGCTTTGTGATGCAGCAGGGAGAAAAAGACTTGTTTTAGTCTATTTATTTAACAGTCCCACTCTGAAGACAGAGTTTCACAAAATGCTGTGCTGAAAGTGTCAACTTGCTCAAGTCCCACAGAATGAATAAAGTAAAATTCTATAGCTACACATGATTTCCTGCCTCAAACACTGGGACAAAAGAACCTACTGTTCGTGTTTCCTTCCATGAAAGCAAAAATCCTATTTTTCAGCTTTTAAGATTTGTGTGAGGCTTTTGGGACAACTTAGATAGATAAATAAACAAACTCACCTGTTTTCATGCATTTACACCCATGCAAACCCTCTGCACGACAGCACAGCTTGTCCGATATTAAATGTGAGTTTATTTATTTATAGGGAACAAAATATAATTTTGCAAAATCCCTCCAAAGGTTTCAATATTGGTAGCTCACTGGATGAACCTTGGAAATACATTGTCTGATTCATAGTCATTCATCCACCGCATCTGCTGCTACAGGGAATTTTTGTGCGCAGAACACAGATCACAGTTTGATTCAGATCACATTCATATTTTGTGCATTTGTAACAGTACTTGGGCCAAAAATGCTGTTTTTTTTTTTCAGTTAGGATGATAATTTTCCCTTGTACATTGTTAATAGTTTCATTTGACCTAAGCAATAGATTGTGCTCGGTTACAACGATGCATTTCTAGTTAAAATCTTATATAATGCAGATCTGGAGATTTCCTGAAATCTGCTGTTCCATTTTATTACCCTGTCCTATAACCCTGTTTATTGTTAATTACTGTATAATAGTTAGAAAATGCACGAAAACATACTGACACAAATACTCCGTTGAAAATGTAAACTATAAATTAAATCATTTGCTTTTCTTGGTAGGTGACAAAATTAACATTTTGAAATTCTACAATAATTTTTCTAGTCATCTTTTTTTTCATAGCTGGTATTGCCTGGCGGCACGGTGGCCGACTGGTTAGAGCGTCAGCCTCACAGTTCTGAGGTGCGGGGTTCAATCCCCGTCCCCGCCTGTGTGGAGTTTGCATGTTCTCCCCGTGCCTGCGTGGGTTTTCTCCGGGCACTCCGGTTTCCTCCCACATCCCAAAAACATGCATTAATTGGAGACTCTAAATTGCCCGTAGGCATGACTGTGAGTGCGAATGGTTGTTTGTTTCGATGTGCCCTGCGATTGGCTGGCAACCAGTTCAGGGTGTACCCCGCCTCCTGCCCGATGACAGCTGGGATAGGCTCCAGCACGCCCGCGACCCTAGTGAGGAGAAGCGGCTCAGAAAATGGATGGATGGATGGTATTGCCTGTTCTCCCAGTGCCTGCGTGGGTTTTCTCCGGGCACTCCAGTTTCCTCCCACATCCCAAAAACATGCGTGGTAGGTTGATTGAGGACTCTAAATTGTCCGTAGGTGTGAATGTGTGCGCGAATGGTTGTTTGTTTATATGTGCCCTGCGAATGGCTGGCGACCAGTTCAAGGTGTACACCGCCTCTTGCCCGAAGATAGCTGGGATAGGCTGCAGCATACCCGCGACCCTAGTGAGGAGAAGCGGTACAGAAAATCGATGTATGGGTGGATGGTATAAGTTTTAAATAATTATAATGTTACTAATATATTTTTAATGAAAAGCAGAAACACACTGAGGATATGGTGTGCCAAACCAGTGCTAAAAACAACCTTAAACCTTTTTTTTTTTTTTAGAAACAAATATTCCCACAAAAAGGATATATTGCATATTTCTGAAAAAACAGTATATGTTGCCGTTGTATTTTATTTCCAAAATATTGACACAGCCAGGTTTTTTTTCGCCGATTCATATTTTGCCAGTGCTATGCTGACACCACTTGGCGTGCTGTTTGAACCTGACTTTTAGACTATTCAAAGATGCAAAACCAGGTTTATTAAATCATAATGCATTTGCAAAATGTATATATTTGAATGTACTCCCCCATCGCAAAATGAACTTTGAAAATGAATGTTTGGCAGATGCAAATATAGCTGAACCAGTGAGTAGATTAGCTTCCGTATCTGTTTGCACGCTCAAACTAGTTCACACCCGTTTTTGCATGTGCAAACCTTTAGTTAATCAGACCCTCACTGTCATGACCACAGTCGTCATTTGGGTGTCTTGTTAGTCTCCCGTCCTGTAGAATCCCACATAATTGGAGAATTTATGACTTGGAGCGGCGGATAATTAAGACTCTTGTAAACTGCTAATTATCCCGTCAGTGTTAAGTGCTGAGACAGGAATTAGCTATTATAGTGTGAGGAGCGTGAGATCCCATTACACATCGTCAGCACTTAAGTGCTGTGAATTTTTTGTGAAACAGATGTTCTCTTCTTTGACAGGCCATAAAAGATGTGACAGCAAAGGTGTATGTGTAAGCTTGACAAAAAAAAAAAAGACATGATTCAGGAATGTTTCCAACCTACATGGTTGGTGGTTGCTGCTGGTATTAGCTTTTCCACTTGTGCATAGGAGACAAACAAAGAAGGACATTTCCACAGATGCTTCCAAAGAAGACAGAAGTCATGACACAAGGGGCCTGATTTATTAAAGGTTTGCACATGCAAAACGGGACCAAACTTGATTGTTCACGCAAATCTAATCAATCAGCAAAGGTGGATAGTAACTTGCTACATTTACTACGTTACATTTACTTACTAGGTAACTTTTTGACTAAATTGTACTTGTCAGAGTACTCTTAATGCTACATACATTTTTACGTTTATTTTAGTATTTTTGTAAAAAAGAACCACGTCTTTTGTTACATTACATTGAGCTACATTCATTCTTTTTTGTAAGTTTTTTGTAAAAAATAATTATTTCTTGCAAGAGCTACCATAATTTCTCATGTATAATGTGCACTTTGTCCCCAAAAAATTGTCAAGTCAATAGTGCGCATTATACATAGGAATAGGGGCAAATGGGAAGAAAAAAAATCAACTTTCACATTTTATAAATGTATCCCAGCATCTAGTGGTTCTGAAAAAGCTGTACACTTTTATTCCAAAATGCCACCACCACTTAGTGGTTATCTAAAAAAGTGTAGCCTAAACTTTCATTCCAATATGACAGGGGTACGACTGCATATATGTACAGTTGTGCTCATAAGTTTACATACCCTGGCAGAATTTGTGAAATAATGTTTTTTTTAATATGACTGACTGAACCACAACCATCGTTCATTTCTTTATGGTTATGTTTTGTTTAATGATAATGCTTTTCTGAAATGCTTGACCATTTAATTTGAATCTCATTAAAATAAAATCGCCTGGTCCTTAATTTTTTCTTTAAAGAATTGTACCCATTTTACAAATTCTGCCTGGGTAATCAAACAGATGAGCACAACTGTGTGTTTTCTAATTTACTAAATAAAAGTAGGGCTGTTAATCTCAAAATAAGAGCAAGTAAATTTAAATAAGGATTATGTGTTCTAATAAATTGCTTAACTTCAGAATAATTATTTGAAAAAAAACTAACAAAATACACATAATACCTCGTGTTTTGATCATATGGCTAGAAGCAAAATCATGCATTGTAAAAATGCATTATACATAGGTAGAAGGGTTTTCCAGAATTTTTAGGTCAACTTTTGGGGGTGCCTATGAAACATGGGTGTGCATTATACACGAGAAATTACAGTATTTTTTATTTTATTTTTTCAGAGAGACTTGTCACATGACTGTTTCACTAACGTAACCACTTGTGACGTCTGACTATATCACCAATCAAATGGAGCCTAGCAGTCACATGCCGCACACGTCTCTAAGGCTCCACACAGAAGCAAGGTTTCCGAAGTGACTCATTTAAGTGAAACATGACAGAAATGTATATTTTAGGGATGAACTCCAGCTCACCAGCAAACCTATTGAGAATAAATGGTATAGAAAATGGATGGACTACATCAAAGAACAGCTGAAAACTTTCAGCCTAAAAAAAAAACTCAGCTTGGAACAAGACCCGTAAGCACAATTAATTCAAGCACAATCAGCTATATTAGCAGCGAGTTAATGAGAAACAGCGGGTGCAGCCATGTTTGAGGAAGTACATGAAGAGTGACGAGTTGGTGAATTCATAAATACATACAGTATGGGCTCATAATTGTATTAAATGGAGATGATGGTAACTCCACAGAAATTCATATGGCGCTTGGCGGTTTCTGCAATTAAACCATTATTTTTGACGAGAGTTACGTAACAGCTTTTGGAAATACACGTTCGAACGATGCTGTGATAGGCAGTATGCTAGTAGGCGTGGCTCTATTTATGTCTAAATAGCACTTGATGGCTTTTGCGTTTGAACTCTTGATATATAGCTAGCTAGACAGATTTATTACTTTTACTTGGGTCATATTATTCTTAAGTAATAATAGTCTTACTTGAATACCATTTTTGGTTACTCTAGCCACCTCTGCTAATTGGGTGGACCAGGATTGTGTCCGCTAAATTGCCGTACAGTTAATGTTGTGCCTTTTGGGCGGAGAATATCACTGGCGTTTGACGGAATCCTCGCCTCTCCAAAATCATCACTTTCCAGGAAACCCAAAAAATGTCATGTTTGTTGAATCATTAACATGGCAAGTCATTTTTAACACTTTAGATTGGTCATTAATTTGTAAAAATAATTAACTAACTTACTAGAGTAATGACCAATTAGTATAGTTTTGTGAAAAACGTATGACATTGAACAAATAGGGTTTCAACCTCATGCCAGCGATATGGAAATAGTTTAAATTAGCAAGCGTAATGTGATTTATAAAAAGTAACACAAATTGCGATGGCTGATTCTACATCTTTTAAAGGCAGGCGCACCCTGTTACCTTGTGTATGAAATCCGCTATGCAAGTAAATTTGTCTTGCGTTGTCTTGCAAATGGCATCACTGTGCGATGAGGAGGCATGCAGGCAAAATTAGAGCCAAAGGAGTGAACAGATCATTTCTGTTCACGTCAAAAATGTTCAAATGCCAGAAACAAAAATGATCATGACATGTCTATTCAACAATGCAATGTTGGAGCATCTGAATGATCTACTGTAAGTGCTGACTTTGAAGCCGTCACCTATGAGAAAACTGCTGTCAACTCAGCATTTCATTGTGTCTGGGTCATTTTAGCGCACGGTGACAATTGTCTGACCTTTCCCAGAGCAGGTTTTTGAGTGACTTGCCCCAAATTCCAACGCAACTACACTTTATTCATCAGGCACTTTAAAAAAAAAAATAACGACAGATGTTACTCGGGATGGGCACACGGGATGAGTTAAATCAAACCAAAAAACTTTTATGTGGTTGCTGGTTTCATCCAAATTATCGGTGTAATAGATATTTGTAACTTGTTTGTCTTCCAACTAACACATTCTATTCCATCACGTCACACTTCATGTTGTATTTGCGGTACTCCTCCAAATGCTCTATCAGCGCTACCTTGAGCTCAAAATCCTCTTTTAAATACGACAGTCGCCACCACTATAAAACACCTGTTGCCAACAGCGTGCGCCATCTGTTAGAGTGAACACGTAATTTAGCACCCGCTATTTGGGATGTTACTAAAGTAAATCAGGCCCAAGGGCTCAAATTTAAAACAAAACAAACAAAAACTTGCAAAACATAATGCAATCCAAAGCAAGAGCCGTATCAAGACTGCCTCCATGATAATAATGCTCTGTTTTGATACACTGTGAAAATGGTATTGATTTAACTATATGCAGTATTTATGATTGTTAGTATAGGTTTCAGTGGTGTTTAATTGCAGTGACACTAACTTATAGGGCTCTTCGACATCTGAGTCTATGTACAGTGGTGGTACCCCACCAGTGTCTGTTTTTTATGTATAAAATCACAACCTCAATGTCTTTGGTAATCAGTTTACCGCAACGCCACATTTGCTAACTTCCACACGCCCATGGAAGGTAAGTGTATTACACATGGAAAGCCTGTCTTTGCAGCTGTTGCATATTGTATTACATTTATGAACACTGGAATCTACCGAGCGTGTCTCACATATAAATTTGAAGTGTAGTATCCTTGGCAAGATCCGATCTTGTTGTTAAAGGGAGCGAACTAACACACTAATATCCCTTGGCTGATATGTCAGATTGCAGTTTGAACCCCAGATCCTTCACTCTGCCTCACACAGAGGTGCAGCAAGTGGACCACTGCTGGTTGCTCCTTTCAAGCTGTAATTGTTTGCAGTTTCCACTACCATTAATCCATGCCTCCACTTCCACAGACTGACACCCACACAAGCTCCACAGTCAAGATTTTACCACTTTCTGTAGAGCCACACATGATATGAAAAATTCATTAGCTCCTTGGCAACCAGCAAGGTGAAGTGATATATAGTGTTAGTGGAGAGAACAGTGGAGGGGGGTCAGGTTGGGGGGTGAAATGGAGAATGTCTAGATGACTGGACATGCAGAGCATAATCCGATTGAGCAGTAAATGTCTCATTATCTTTTTCTGTCTTGTCTTGGTTAACTGGCTCAAGGAGTCTCCCTGGATTAGAGATAACTGTGAAACACTCAGACATACAAAACCATAGGGTCTATAACATCCATTCTTCCAGAGAGAATAAGCATTACAGTCATGAATAGCTATAAATGTTAGAAAATACAGAACCACCAGTCAAATGACCCAGTATTCAGAGTCATACAACTCAGTTTAATAAAAAAAAAAATGTTCCCCTTAAGTTACACAAAAGCCTAGAGTTCAAACCACTGTCATGCATGACATCATACGACATCAGCAAATCTCATGACACTTGAGCTCAGACCTTAAACAAACTGTCCCATTGAGGGCAAGAGGACAAATGTGAGGGTGACTTTCAAAACAAAAATCTGTAACCTCCTTGAACAAATTTCTTGGTGCCTCTTAATTTTCATCAAAGGGTGAGTACCAGTGGTGGCTGGTCAACAGAGGGAGCGAGGGCGCCGCCCCACGACTGACGATGGTTGCAATACATTCCCTGAAGACAAAAAAAATAAATAAACAATATTGATAATAAAATACAAATATTTGAAATCCGTACAGTGGTGCCTTGGGATACAATTTTAATCAGTTCTGTGACCACGTTCATAACTCAAAACACTCATATCTCAAATCCTCTTTCCCATTGCAATGAATGGAAATGCCATTACTCTATTACAGCCTACCACCCTTTTTTTTTTTTAATAAAGAAAAATAGCACTATATAATATGTTACATTATAAAAACATAGAAAAATAACATACTTAGAATGTAAAGTGTTTGTGCATCATGATTTCATGCTGCAATCCAATACAGTGTCAATTCAGTACTGCATAATAGTCATGCAGACACAAACGAAGAATAGACTTCTACTACGACTACTCAGTGAGTTGCTGTAATATTAATAATTGTTTGTGGAGGATAAAAAAAATATATAAAAGGGTATTGTTATATTACCTGTCTACATGTGTTGTTGGACCATTTGTGTTCAAATATCCGTTGCTTTTCAAGGGTTGTAAAAATGCAACTATAGATGCTAACCATTTGCATGCCGATAGCCTTTTTCCATTTGTTTGTATTAAGCTAGCAAGGTTAGTTCTTAAGGCAACATAGTTTGTTTTAAATACCGTACTCGTGTAATTCTGTTTTGTTTAGTTTGACAGTGACTGGGAGTGGCATTTAACAGCTTGAAACCTCTTTCTTGATTAAATGCTCACTATTTGCCAAAATGCTGATTGTGAAGTGAGTTGAACTGAGTTTTCTGCCGCCATATATCGCTCGGATTTTAAGTATGCGCTCGCAAGTTAAAGCAAAAAAATCCTCCGAATGACTGGAGGAGAGGGGCACCCAGTGAGGACAAGCAACAACTAACCAATAGGACTAGATGAGAGAGGACAGAAAAGGGTAGGACAGGACAGGATGTGGGAAATGAGCAAGACAGTGCTACTGGTGAGTGGTACAGTGGGATACCTTTTAGTGTCTAAACACCTGTAAGAACCTGTGAGTTGATATCTTAATATTATCTGTGTTATTATTTGTGGTCCCAGCACAAACAATTGAAACCTATAGCGAGTCTATGGAACTAATTAGCAAAGCAAATTTAATTATATAGTGCATTTCATACACAAGGTAACACAATGTGCTTTACATGATTAAAAGCATTTAAAAACAAAGAAAAAACAACAGCTGATAAACATTTAAAACATCCATCCATTTTCTTCCGCTTATCTGAGGTCGGGTCGCGTGGGCAGTCGCTTTAGCAGACTTTACCAGACTTCGCTCTCCCCAGCCACTTCATCCAGCTCTTCCGGGGGGATCCCGAGGCATTCCGAGGCCAGCTGGGAGACATCGTCTCTCCAGCATGTCCTGGGTTGTCCCCGCGGTCTCCTCCCAGTGAGACATGCACGGAACACCTCACCAGGGAGGTGTCTGGGAAGCATTTCGAATCAGATGCCCCAGCCACCTCATCTGGCTCCTCTCAATCTGGAGGAGCAGCGGCTCTACTCTGAGCCCCTCGCAGATGACCAAGCTTTTCACCCTATCTCTAAGGGAGAGCCTGGAAACCCTGCGGAGGAAACTAATTTCATTTTGTATCCGGGATCTTGTTCTTCTACCACTCACATTACATACAGTAATAGTCTGCAGTGAACCAAGAGCCCTGTGTGGAGAACAGCCAAGTTGGGCTCTGAAAACCTTATAATCAGTGCACACATCCAATTCATTATCAGTAGAGTACTGTAGAAGCCATGTTTAAATAAATGGGGGTCTTGAGTGCATATGTGTAAAGGCGTAGTGGTTTTTTTTAACATCAGTGTGTTTCCGCAGCTTCGTATCACACGACATCATCTTGCACCTTGATCCAGGAACAGCTGCGGACAGCCAGGTTGCCAGAGAGTGGGTTATAACCAGCGCTTGTTATGCTAACTGAATCCATGCCCACATGGATTTCCTCAGGGACACAAATAAGGTGAGACGGTCTGAGTGAAGGTTGTGTGTCAAAACCAAAAATATCTGGAGTCTTTCATTTCAGAGGTGAACAGCCTCATGGATGAAGCAGCGAACACAACAACATACAGGTAATTGTCTGTGAGACAATTTTGTAACTGCTGTAGCGTATATTGGTTTGGATAAAAACGTAAGTAATTTAGGAGAAAAGAATAAGCCGGAAGCGATGCCTGCGTTACTTCCGGTTCAACATGATTTTAAGTATAAGCGTTGAAATGAAATAATTTTCTCGTAAAAGGGGCACCACTGTCACATGGGGTTTTTGAAGGCTAGGAAGGCAAGGCAAAAACGTGGACCCAAGTGCAGGGAAGCAGGGATATTTAGTTTCCCCCCCAAAAAAGACAAATTAGGAACATTGAAAAAGCAAACTAAACAAAGTCCCACAACAGATAACCAAAGTAACAAAGAAATACTTGAATAAACCTAAAACTGGAAACAAAACATGACTGGTGATTAAGACGTGGCACAGACAGAGACAAAGATACCTGACAACGACAATGAACCGAAATAAATCAGGGAACTAAATAAAAACAGATTGACAAGACAACGAGGAACACCTGGACAAGACACGAGCGGCTGGAGGGAGCTGACACAAGGTAGAAGGTTGACGAGAACAGGCGGACACAATAACTAAATGAGCACACGACATGAACAACATGGAACACAAGAAAACATCAAACAAAACTAACTACAACCCAAACCAAAACACAGAGCATGACAACCACGTCTCTTTTTAGATGTGTAAAACTTCAGGACAAAGTGACGAAAAACATCTATGTCTCGTAATCTGAAGGTTGCTACAGGAGTGCTCGATAACCAGAGGTCTTTTGTCGAATCCAAACACACACAAATGATGCAGGTAGTAGATTTTTATAGAAAAATTAATGAAATCTAACAGGGGAATCTACAGGGGAAGAGGGTAAAGCAAAAACAAAGGACAGACAAACATTGGTGAAGGAGATTGAACTTGTGATGTGAGGGTGGAAATGAACATGCGGTGACAATGCATAGAGCTTGGGTTTCCTGTTCTCCTTAATTTAAACCCAAATATGCACCAATCTGTACTTTAGTAGAACGCAAGTTGGACGAACGTTGCGTGGAACACAATTTAGACAGGCTGGTTGATCTACCGAATGTTTGGGCGGTCCAGTCCGTAGGGGGAACAGGTGGATTTGGCGGAAAAAAGAGGAAGAAAAAAAGAAAAAGAGTTCCAAGCGCAGGGCGGCCGAAGCCCAGGTGTGGCGCCACCCGTTTCCCTCTCAACGGAACTTTGTCCATAAGCTGACCAGGCACACGAAAGGATAGCTCAGAGCGCTGGCAGGGTTCCCTGTGGCGGGGAAAGGTCTGATGTGTCCTCGCCACCTCGTGGTGAGAGGTGGAGCTTTCTGGCTGAGCAAGGTGGTCGTGCGAGTGAGAGCCCACCACAAAAGGGGACTCCGGCCTTTATGCCCAGCCGAAAGGGAGTGGTTCCCCCCAGGGGCCAAAAGAGGAGATAGACCACCTCTTAATGTTACTTTTCCATCCTAGGATTATTTTGTGGTTTAAAACCAGTGGGATGAAATATTAATTATTGGATCTACAACCCCAATTCCAATGAAGTTGGGACGTTGTGTTAAACATAAATAAAAACAGCTTTGCAAATCATGTTCAACCTATATTTAATTGAATACACTACAAAGACAAGATATTTAATGTTCAAACTGATAATAATCAAATAATCATTAACTTAGAATTTTATGGCTGCAACACGTTCCAAAAAAGTGTTTACCGTTGTGTTACATCACCTTTTCTTTTAACAACATTCAATAAACGTTTGGGAACTGAGGACACGAATTGTTGAAGCTTTGTAGGTGGAATTATTTCCCATTCTTGGTTGATGTACAGCTTCTCCGTTGTCGTATTTTACGCTTCATAATGCGCCACACATTTTCAATGGGAGACAGGTCTGGACTGCAGGCAGGCCAGTATAGTACCTGCACTCTTTTACTACGAAGCCACGCTGTTGTAACACGTGCAGAATGTGGTTTGGCATTGTCTTGCTGAAATAAGCAGGGGCGTCCATGAAAAAGATGTTGCTTGGATGGCAGCATATGTTTCTCCAAAACCTGTATGTACCTTTCAGCATTAATGGTGCCTTCACATATGTGTAAGTTACCCATGCCATTGGCACTAACACAGCCACATACCATCACAGATTCTGGCTTTTGAACTTTGCGTCCATAACAGTCCGGTTGGTTCTTTTCCTCTTTGGCCCAGAGGACACGACATCTACAATTTCCCAAAAAAATTTGAAATGTGGACTCGTCGGACCACAGAACACTTTTTCGCTTTGCATCAGTCCATCTTAGATGAGTTCAGGGCCAGAGAAGCCGGCGGCGTTTCTGGGGGTTGTTGATAAATAGCTTTTGCTTTGCATAGTAGAGTTTCAAGTTGCACTTACGGATGTCTTGCCGAACTGTATTTACTGAGATTGGTTTTCTGAAGTGTTCCTGAGCCCATGTGGTGATATCCTTCACACATTGATGTTGGTTTTTAATGGAGTGCCGCCTGAGGGATCGAGGGTCACGGGCATTCAATGTTGGTTTTCGGCCTTGCCGCTTACCTGCAGTGATTTCTCCACATTGTCTGAACCTTTGGATGATATGATGAACCGTAGATGATGAAATCCCTAAATTCTTTGCAATTGTATGTTGAGGAACATTGTCCTTAAACAGTGCGACTATTTTCTCACGCACTTGTTCACAAAGAGGTGACCCTCACCCCATCTTTGCTTGTGAATGACTGAGCAATTCAGGGAAGCTCTTTTTATACCCAATCATGGCACCCACCTGTTCCCAATTAGCCTGTTCACCTGTGGGATGTTCCAAACAGGTGTTTGAAGAGCATTCCTCAACTTTTTCAGCCTTTTTTGCCACCTGTCCCAGCTTTTTTGGAACGTGTTGCAGCCATAAAATTCTAAGTTAATGATTATTTGCTAAAAACAATTAAGTTTATCAGTTTGAACATTAAATATCTTGTCTTTGTAGTGTATTCAATTAAATATAGGTCGAACATGATTTGCAAATCATGGTATTATGTTTTTAATTATGTTTAACACAACGTCCCAACTTCATTGGAATTGGGGTTGTAAGATAACGAGACCGGTTTCCAGCTTTGCATTGTCACGTACACCCTGTTTAATCCATGCAAGGAGTGTTTCAACCTTATGGAGTGGCTAAGTACACTTGCTGTTTGTTTGTGTAACATTTTTGCATTCGTTTTGAGATAAACACAACCATATTCAATTGGCAAACAAATTTAACCAGCAGACATTAAAATTCGGAAAAATACAATCACTAGTGACATTGGTGTGGTGGTAGGAACTGGGAGCGTTCATGCAAAGTTCTTAAAATGTCCCACAACATTCAAATTCAACGAAGCTATGTTTGCAGTAACTCTCAATCGCTGGGTGCAGTAACTCTCCACCGCCTGTGGGTGTCGCTCGTGTCCCATTCATTGTCCCAGAGGTCTTCAGTTGCATTTCAAAGAACAAATGGCCTTTTGAACTTTTATCTTGGCATGCGGGACCAGCGGATTTTCAAGCTTTTTGGGTCGGTATCTTGAACCCTGCACACCCAGGGGGTCTCCTGATGACTGGGAGCGCAGGTTTCTGGGGTAACTGCTCATTCATTTAAAGTCCAGGTGAGAAGTCAGAATTCCTTGTCTCTGCTTTTAATGAGCTCTTTCAGGCTGGCTGGTAATTCATTTAGCATCCGTGTGGGATAACCCAGGCATCCCCTTGACCGTCTCGCTCGGTGGGGAGCGGAGACAGGGATGCAGTCCCAGTTTAAGATTGGGGGTCACGGTGCCATCTGGAGAGAGCAAGTCCGTTACACTACCTTAGAGATTTAAAGGTGTTTTGAATGTTTTACAGGGATGTTCTCAATGAATTAAGGTAAATTAATACAAATGTATAAAACAAATCAAATTATTTACAGTATTTTATATAATAGGTGAAACTATATAATTATCTAGTTTCGTCAAATCATAACCAAATGAAATAACCTCCTAAGATTTTGCTTCCTGCATTGCTGTGTCACAGACTGTTCCCCACTGTCCATGGTGAGAGATTTCCACTCTGCCAGAGCATGAGTTGTTTCCTTCATTAGCCAGACGGACTTCCATTGTGGCGATTGTTGTTGCTGTTGGAGAATATGTAACACTGGTTGCTGCTGAAAAGAAAAAAAAGCTAAATATGGTCCAAAAGTTAAATAAAAATCCAGACTCCAAACAAGACCGTGGCGAGACAGTACTCATCAAAGACAAAGTTCAAAGGTTCAATTTGTGTTGTAGAATCTCAATCGTTTATTATTGCGAGACTAGTTTCTAAACAGCGGCACGGTGGTCGACTGGTTAGCACATCTGCCTCACAGTTCTGAGGACCCTCGAGTTCAAATCCGGCCTCCCTGTGTGGAGTTGTCTCCGGGTACTCCGGTTTCCTCCGACATCTCAAAATCATGCAGGGTAGGTTAATTGAAGACTGAATTATCCGTAGGTGTGAATGTGAGTGCAATTGGCTGATGTTATTACCTTGCCTACATACTTGAGTTGCTATAGCTGTTTTAATGAAGATGGGGGGGAATCCTTAATTTGTACTCACAATTTGTGCTCACTGCTTTGCACGAAAATGGAAAAAATCTAGACGAATATAAATATAATTTACACTTATTTCTTTTTCATTTTTAATGTCTAGTACAACTAAAGGTACATTTGTTTGGGCAAATATAATGATGGCAACAAAAATAACTAAAAAGCGTTTAATTTAAGAGCTGATTTTTAGATATGCTCCATGGTTTTCTTCATAATGAATAAAAATCACTCGGAACACAATTAAGCTTACGTATGTCAAATAGTACATAAAGTAATATGGAATTAGCGATATTTTATCATGTTCTTTGTGTTCTTCGGCCAGCGTGCCGCACAGGCGAAACACATTTTATTTTATTTTAATGGGATTCAAATTAAACTGTCAAGCATTTCAGAAAAGCATTATCCTTAAACAAAACATAACCATAACGAAATTAGTGATGGTTGTTGTTCAGTCATCAGTCGTATTAAAAAAATAATAATAATTGAAATATTTCACAAATTCTCCCTGGGTATGTAAACTTATGAGCACCATTGTACATATATGCAGTCATATGTACCCCTGTCATATTGGAATGAAAGTGTAGTCTACACCTTTTTCATAACCTCTAGGTGGCATACTAGAATGAAAGTGTACAATTTTTTCATAACCTCTAGGGGGCGGTGGCGTAGTGAAATGAAAGTGTACAGCTTTTTCATAACCTCTAGATGGCGGCATACATTGATAAAATCTGAAAGTTTTTTTAATTTTCTCCTATACCTATGTATAATGTGCACTATTGACTTTTGACAATTTTTTGAGGTAAAAAAATGTGCATTAAACACGAGAAATTACGGTATATATTATATATATATATATATACACACACAGATATGTCTATATATGTGTGTGTATAAATAGTAAGGATGGTTAAAAAGACCTAAAACTGCTGTTGGTCATGCAGCTTTGGCTGGTTCACAATTTTTCTTAATTTGTCATAATTGCTACTCCTCTCTGTAGCTACATCAATGAAGACTTTGCTGTATTTGGTCATTTTAGTTTTACTAATAATGTTCCTAAGGAAGTCATTACAGGACACGGGGATGCTTTTCTATTGACAGCATAGTCCAGATCCAACATTTAATGTTAGTGGGAAATAATCATAGTCTGTCAAATAACAATCATGACAAAAGATCAGAGATTTTCTTTTAAGTCAACCAGCTAGACAATCGCATTACGCTGCACTGCAGTGACATAATTCAGACTGTAATCTATATGCAAATATTCTTCACCATTTTCATTTCACCCTTTATGGGTCAATGTGAATGTTAGTAAATGACAAAATGTAACAATTCAAAAACAGGTATCTAACCTCTCTTCCTCTTTCACTACTCGCGTTTCGTAATTTGTATGCTGAAAAATGCTCGCAAATTTTTGTTTCATGCGTCTTCAAGCACGATATGATAAATGGAAATGTCTATGTGAAATCGGTCGGGCCTGTCTTGCTCCAGGAGGCTGATGGAAAGGACAAGTGGATGTATGCTTGAAATAAAGTTGACTGTCGCAGTGCAGCGCCAGAAGGACACTATCAGAGTCGCATCAGGGCCCTCACACAGGCTAATCCTCTCTTTACAATTGTAAATGTTTGATGAGTCACTTCAACGGGAGGGGCAGGGGTAGGGTGGATTTTCACAGCGAACGCTCATCAAACCGCCAACCGTTTCCCAGCGTGTTCAGACTGTCCTACTGTGTTTGTCTCTGTGTGCAGCTGTGGGTCTGCGCACAGCCAACCTGTGGAGCTCACACTGGCTGCATGGCCAACGTTTGTATTTAATGTAACATTATTTTTCATATTGTGCAAGGAAGCCTCTTCTCTCTAAATAGGTTTGCACCAGAAATTCTGGCCAAAAAAAATTAAAAATCACCAGCTGTGACTGTCAGTCAAAACAATAGAATGAGGAACTAATATTTATTGTAAATTGGTGTTGTCAGAAGTATTCTCCCCTCAATTTTTAAAAATATTTTTTGTTTCCCAACTCTGAAGCTATAACCCTTCCGCCTACCCATTTAAGAGTTCCTGTCTGTCATGACCAACTACGAGTGTGTGTGTGCGTGTGTATGTGTGTGTGCGTGCATGTGTGTCTATTAATAGAGCGACATCACAAATTACCATAAATACACAATTAAAGCAAGTGTCAGTCTGTGAAGCAAAGAAATGACCCGATCCAAACCTGAGAGACCTCATAGCTGATTATGACCAACAGGGACACAATGCTGGAATTGTGATTTATTTATTTTTTTTTAAACATATACATGCGGGAATTTCGATTTAAAAAATATATATATACATAATATTGTGGGGTTTTTTTTTCTTTTGAAATGTCAATGCATGCTTTTACTGGCACAGTATGCACATTACGGTGTCTCCAAGCATTTTAAAGCTCTATGTCAATGGACAAGTGTTTAAAAATGCTCAATTTCTCGATCTTTTTTATATATTAGTAGTCCTTGAATGGAGTCCAGCTGTGTTAAATTGATTGGACATGATTTAGAAAGACAAGCGGCTTTCTATATAAGGCAACTGACAAAGAATATCTCATCAAAAATAAGTCATGCGGTCAGAGGAACTGCCTGAAGAGTACATGTGGCAAAACACACATACTGTATCTGGGCAAGGCTACATAAACATTCTGCTTCACTTTCTACAACACTAAGTTAAAGAAAGTTTTTCTTGCCCCAATTCAAAATATATCTAACATATCTCTATATCTGCAAAAAAAAAAAAAAAAAAGTGAAGTTGCCATTTGCAAAGTGTGCTGTTAAAACGTGAAAAGTCAAATCCAGTGCGCAGTGAACGTGCATGTAAAATGAAAACAATATCAATCTTAAAGCCCCCAGTATTTTAAGATGGGAGCCAGTGTCATGACAGAATGCGAACAGGGTCGCCGGGATCGGATTTACGCCAACTTGACCACTCTTCTGGAACTGTCACTGGTCTCAATGCACAACACATTCTTTTGCACAGTTTGTCACGATACGTAATCGTATGTAATTGGACTGGACCCAAAAGCAGACTGAGGCAGAGGGAGTAGATGAGAATGGTTTATTTTGGAGTGGCTCAGAACTCGTGCATCCAAGGCGTGATAATGGTCCGTGGGAACAAGGATTCGTGCCGGAAGCGGGAGTGTGAGGAGGTGGAAGAGCTTGACGTCATGGTTTGAGGCATGGGAGGAGCACTGGAAGCGGAAGAGAACACAAGTGGGTGAGTACAGGTGCGGGTAGCCGGAAAATCAACTTACACACAAGAGTTGGAATACAAGAGCCGGCCTGTGTACCACAAACAAGTGCCAATACTCTGGCCCCAGTTCCCTGGGTAAGGTAGGTTTAAATATGGGCAGTGATGAGTGCTGATTGGGAACAGGTACGCAGGCGAGGAGGTGGTAATAGCTGGTGAGAGAGAGAGAGAGAGAGAGAGCGAGCGAGAGAGAGAGAGAGAGAGAGAGAGAGAGAGAAGACCGAGGCACAAAGCGCCATCCAAGCTCCAAAAGAGGAACTGCAGGGCACCGATCATGACACAGTGAAGCCAATGTAACATCATAAAGGAAAAATGAACTTTGTTTTAGCCCGCATATTATTAATTTCCTAAAACAATATTAGAGAAAGTCATTAATTTCCCCCCATTGTCAATTATTCATTCTGGAAGTGCCAGTCTAAGCATGTCCAAATTAAAATCACTTTCAAAAAGATTCTTTTGCGACACTGAGAATGAAAATTTCATAAGAGAAAGTAGTCATAATGAGTCAGAGCCCTTGAGAAAAGTGGAAATGCTAAGAAAATGTTATTGTTTCATTGGACAAAATAACCTTCTCTAATCAGCTTCAGTACAATTAGGCCTCAACAGGCACAGTACCATTCTCTTCTTTATTTCTTTTAATCTGTAATTTGGTTTCCTGTATTGAATTACTGTACTTCCTGAATCCCAAACCATGAGATATTTGAGGGAGCTTTCATCAGTGAGTCAGTTCATTGGTAATTATTTCCAAAACATTTTAATGACATTTTATTACACTCAAGGCAACAGTGGAAAACGGGTTTGTTATTAAGATCCGTAAAAGCATGAGTTGCATCTTTTTTTTTGTGTTTGTTTTGGGTTTTTTTTGGAGAAGAAGTAATAGCTTGAAATATATGCGGAAATAAGGTTTCTTATTAAAGTATGAGATCACTAGTAGCCTTTTTTATTGAGCTTTTTTTTTACAGCAGTCATTTTTACATTAAACAGTAGTACAGACAAAAAAAATACGTAAGTAAATAAGTAAGTACAGAATTGCTTTGGTAAACTACTTTGTATAGAGAAGAGAGGAATGTCCACCAATTTCCTTTTGTCCACCAAGTTGCCTCAACAGTATCATGCAACTACCAGATGTTGCGGATATGCTCCCGCAATTAGAGTGCCACAGGGACTCCCAACCACTTGATAAGCCCATTCCTCCACGCTGCCCTGCTGTGAGACGGCCAATAGGAGAATGCCTGGTTTACGTCAAGTGGACCTTAACCTAATTAGCATCTTCCCGTCAAATCTTGATTCCTGGCTTATAAAAGACTCCTTCTCCGACCAAAAGGTTGAGCGATCTGCCCTCCAAGAAGACTATTTGGTTAATATTCAAACATGTACGTAAGGCGCCACCCACTGACGTTGAGAGGAACTGCAAGCTTGAACCCGTGGACTCGCCTTTGATGTTTGTTAACAGAAGATAAAATGTCCGTTTTGATATCTTACGAACTCTGTAGAAATATTCAAAATGTATGCCTTGGTGTCTGTGTCACTATTGTCAGTTTTACAGGTCCTCTGAAAGATTTTGAGAACTGTTCCTCGTGATTTGAAACCAAACAGTACGAAATGTTGTATTGAACAATAAGCAACCGATCTGCCACGACCAAGTTTAAACGATTCTGGGTGAGAGTACAAAGTTGGGAGTGTTTTAGATTAATATGATTTCTAAACCCGGCACGGTGGGCGACTGTCTACCTCACAGTTCTGAGGACTGGGGTTCAAATCCCGGCCCCGCCTGTGTGGAGTTTGCATGTTCTCCCCGTGCCTGCGTGGGTTTTCTCCGGGCACTCTGGTTTCCTCCCACATCCCAAAAACATCCATGGTAGGTTAATTGAAGACTCAAAATTGGCCGTAGGTGCAAATGGTTGTTTGTTTTTAATGTGCCCTGCGATTGGCTGGCAACCAGTTCAGGGTGTACCCCGCCTCCTGCCCGAAGATAGCTGGGATAGGCTCCAGCACTCCCGCGACCCTTGTGGCTCGCTAAGTGGCTCGGAAGATGGATGGATGGATGATTTCTAAACCTATTGTATGGTTCAAAAGTGTAGACGAGATTCAAGCTCATGTAGTCTTCCTCCAGTTTCTCCGTCTCCCTTGGACACAACCTCTGGGTATTTAAACTGTGGCCCTCTTTTTTCTTGCTCTCTGGGCTCTCTCTCTTGTTGGTCTTCAGCTTCTTGGTTCCTGCTCGGTGTTGGTGGTCTCCGGCGACGTTTTCGATCGAAGAAGCCGGCCATACGGCTTCGATCGCTTTTCCCAGCCACAATCGGCCGTCGGAGCCTCAGCGACCAACTACCGGCCAGTTCAACCGGCAGGAAAGTTACGAGCGCAACCAAACAGGACAACAACTTTCCTTTTCCATTTGTTTTGATTTTTGTAAATCTTTTTCCTTCAACCAAACCTGCTTCGTTTCCGCCTGAGGTCCGGAGGAAGACCACTCCCCAAAGACCGGCTGATCTGCGTTCGTGAGTCGACACTGCCATCCTTACTATGATATACAATATCAGTGCCTAATAGTTTTGGGGAAATTACTAGCTTCCCACGAAATCCCAATGTTGCTTTCTCTCGCTCTGACTCAACGCAGTAAACGCTCATGTTTTCAACTTTAGTCCAACACAGGATGTTCTATTCCCCTTTTCCTAAATGGAATCACCAACCTTTCTCTCGTCACTATATATGCCATAGCATTGGGCCAAGGTGTACAGTGGCTCACCAGAGATAAATGCATCATTCATGTTTGTGTGGAGAGCAAGATCGTTTGCAGGAGCCTTCTCCCCATGTCTGTCTTAACACTAGTGTGCATTCTCATTCCCCTTCTTCATCATGCTGCTGCTTTCAGCTGTCACTCTCACTAAAAGTAGAATCATGGCAGTTGGGTTGGTTGGGGAGGGGGGCACGACTTGGACCAATCATGGCAGATAATGTGCTTAAATCAGTCAGTGGCTGTGAAAGCCAACCCTATGGATTTCAATTCCTTACTTCAAAGCCTCCAAACTTGCTTCATTCCCCTCATTAGATCTGAAATGGGACCCATATAGCACAAAGACCTTTTTTTTCAGTGGGGTAAGCCCATTGCATAATTAAAGACTTTAATACATGCTTGCTCCTATAGGTATTCTGTTTTTGGTAATTTGGGTCTCTGTCTGGTTTGCGTGACATTATGTATGACTGTGGTTGTTGTTGTTGTTTTTGTGTGTGACTTGAATTACAATGAAATTCCAAATTATACAACCTTAGCAGTTCTGCTTTAGAGGTTCCACTTTATGAACATCATTTTGATTGGACATTCACTTGGATAATCAGGTCTCTGCCAATACCATGGCAACCCAAGATCATGTTACAGTAGATACCATATTTTTTGCATTGTTAGACATTAGACATTGCTACAGCAACAATTGATGACGTTTCAGCAACAGTCATCACACATTGCACATCAAAGTTCTCAACTTTCTAAAATGCGTCAAGCAAGAGCCCACACACTTCCTGACTGTTTGAACTATTAAATAACAGCAATTGAAGACGGGCCCAAACAGTCTCGAGATAAAAGCTGGAATTTCCTCACACTTTGTATCAATGTGGGCAGGTTGAAAAGCTCCCTCCACGAGTTTATCAACAAAAGAACTGCGAAAACAACAATCACATGCTTGCCTATAATGTTGGTGGATGCCTTTCATGTCTTTTTTAAATAATAATCCAATTCATCCAGTAATTGTTGATTTAGTATTTGTTGGTGACAAATGCACAGAGCTGCTCGTCAGCTCGAGTCCTTGGGAGTTAAAGGTAATGAGAAATCAAGTTTGCTTCACTTCATTTGCCATGAATGTTTCATAGCAAGAGTGAGTCAGTGCCTCAAGTATTGTCCGTGGACTTTTATTATGCCATGATCCAGCCCAAAAATGGTTTCTCTGTTTGCTCATTTAGTTTTGTGTACAAAACCTTGGAACAAGGGAGTGATATGTTTGAAATATCCATCATGAAAAATCAAATGACTCAGTGGTGAGTCTTAACAATCATGTCTAAAAGGGATATTTGGGATTTATGAGCATATTAAACAGCATCAGTGATGGGGACACTTTGTGGTTATGTTGATGGGTAAAAGTGGAACATTAAGAGTAGTGGCAAACTGAGTGTGTGTGCTGTTTAGCAACAAGATTTATGAAAAAACAATCAAGCAATAATCAGGCTGCTTCAAGCATGTTCTCAGCTTTAATGAGCCATTTCAAGATGTAACACAGAGAGAACCCTTTATAGGATTTCCAATTACATTGTGCCAGAGCTAATTGTGCTGGTTTTATTATCTGTTTCAAATTGGATCTACACTGTCACTTGGTTGTTATTGTTTAATGGCCACAGTCATGTTGTTAATATTCCAAACACATTTGGAGACCTTTGGTCAAACTAAAGTGCAGCGAATATCTGAAGACATTAAAATGAGATGTGCCTAATATAGGGGGGAAAAAACTAAACATCTATACAGTTTAATTTATACCTTTTTTGACAGCATCAGTTAAAATGGAAGATTATGACAATAACTTTGTAAAAGTTCAAAATCTTATTCAACAATTAACCACTGTAGAGATGCCAAGTTTATTAAGACCAACTTGGAATAAAATGATTTAAATGCATTCAATAGAAAACATTTGTCTTTTTGATTACATGAACTGATTAGCAATGTGAAAATGTAGAGTGAACCTTAATAGTGCTGATAAAACATACAATATATAGCCGACTGTAAGCATATATAATTTAACCTTTCGTCTCAGCTATCGCTAAATATTTGTTCAGGACGTATAGCATTACTGGGTTTGAATCTCGGCTCAGACCTAGTGTGGAGTTTTCATACTCTCCTGGTACTTGTGTTGGTTTTCACTTCCTCCCATATTGAAATAACATATGCTGCATGTTAGGTGAGCTCAAGACTAAATTGCAAATAGATATGAACGTGAGTGTGAATGATTGTCGCCCTCGCCCAGGTAAGCTGGCATAGGCACCAGCCCACCCGTGAATCTAATGAGGACAAGTGCTATAGAAAATGGGTGGATGGATTGATAGATGCTTTTAGAGACAAGTTCTTCATTTTTATTTTTTTTTATTTTAATGTCAACATGCCATCGTTTGTCTTTGGCCAAGCAGTACTGATAAACTTTTGAAAGCATAAAAGAACAAAGATAAAGAAAATGCAAAAAAGACGTCAGCGACAGAGATCGGCTGTTACTGTGCTGCCTTGTCTTGTTTGTGTTTAGATTTTCTTTTGACTATTTTCTTTGACATTTTATCATCATTCAACATCATACAAATGCTGGTTTGCAAATAAAAAGTAGTACATAAACTACAATAGCACTCCGGAGCGCGCAGACGTCTGCCAAGGTCGAACAATCATATTCCTGGATATCAGACGGTCATACTCATTATATGAGCATCTAATTTAAGCTTCTATTTTGCACTTACTGTGAATATGTATGTCTTTAATTGACAAAACTAATACATTTTTATTTCGTCTTCATTTTTTAAAGTTTTACTTTGTCAATCTGTCTGATGTCAATGTGGGACCCATGGTGATGTTGGACAATATTGGGTTCGTGAGTGAAATAACATAAATGCTTCCAACATTTTTATTTTTTAATTTTGTTACAATACAGTACATTTATGTGCAGTGACTACAGCAATTACTAGTGGCTAATCATAAAAAGAGTTGTTGAAGTTCATAAAGGCACCTGAGGCAACTATGGGGTCCTTCAAACCAGGGAAAGAGGGTCCTGTAATATTCAGTAGCCAATGTCCAGCTATCGTCGTCACATGTGGCTGTAATTGTTGCTGATGTGTGTGTGTGTTGCAGTAAAGGAGATCACTTCTCAAAACCCCCCGCACGCTTGGATTTATTTGTGTCCATATGCGCGACATCAAGACTGTAAATTACTCCTATGAGGACATGTCTTGCACAGTCTATTCACAAAAGGCTGAAAGATTCCATATTTCAGGAGCAAAGTAAGCCTACTTTTTTAACCTCCTGTGCCACCGTTGCACTGTGGAGAATACAGTTCTGTGAAAAAATGAATACCTCCTGTAGAAATATGTCAACAGCTTCAGTTCAAAAGAGGCTGGTTTGGTGAAACCCTTTCATGTATTTATTTATCAGAATCAGAATCATTTTCCTTTTCCAAGTATGTCCAAAAAACACACAAGAAATTTGTCTCCGGTAGTTGGAGCCGCTCTAGTACGACAACAGACAGTTAATTGACAGAGAACAATTTTGAGACATAGACATTGAGAAAAACAGTCACTGAGCAATAAAGGGTTGCTAGTTATCTAGTGTAGGCACGGTGAACGACTGGTTAGAATGTCTGCCTCACAGTTCTGAGGACCGGGGTTCAATCCCCAGCCCCGCCTGTGTGGTGTTTGCATGTTCTCCCCGTGCCTGCATGGGTTTTCTCCGGGCACTCCGGTTTCCTCCCACATCCCAAAAACATGCATTAATTGGAGACTCTAAATTGCCCGTAGGTGTGGATGTGAGTGCGAATGGTTGTTTGTTTGTATGTGCCCTGCGATTGGCTGGCAACCAGTTCAGGGTGTACCCCGCCTCCTGCCCGATGACAGCTGGGATAGGCTCCAGCACGCCCGCGACCCTAGTGAGGAGAAGCGGCTCAGAAAATGGATGGATGGATGGATGGATAGTTATCTTGTAATGCCGGTACAAATGTTTTATTTTTTTATTTTGTATTTTTTTGTTGTTTGAAAGTTGTGCAAAAAGATGCAGAGCCCTCTAGCACTTTGAACAGTTTGAATGACTAATATAGCAATAGTGCAATGACCATTGTGCAAAGGGCGCCGAGACTTCAAGGAGTGTATGCAGTTTAAAGTGACTAGTAGTGCGATAATCTGGGACAATGTTGATTGTGCAAATGTTGCAGATACTCCACAGTCAGTGTGCAAGTGGTGCAGATGCTACTCTGGCATGAGTGGCCAGTATTAGTCAACAACAGATATGCAAATAGTGCAGCGTGGCGAGACGACTACAGTGAGTGCATGAGTAATGTATATAATTGGCCTGACACAAATGTGACCACAAACTCAAAAAAAAAAAAAAAAAAGATTTTGCTCAAACTTCTATGTATTTTATGTGTACATTTTCATTCTGAAAACACTAGTTTGTATGGTGTGATGAGTCAGTTGAGCTTTTCAAGATTTCCAGGTGGATGTGGAAATTTATGTACATTTTTAATAATTTCTAATTTCTAGTTGTTTTACAAAAGGTACGTCCGGCTTATAGCGGCACTGTGATCTGTAAGTTCATGTGTAAATGAAAACACTGATTCATAATATTGTTGAAGTCTTATGACATTTCAGATTGCTCATATGATTTGACAAGATTTGCAACAAGAGGACCCTAGTGAGGATAAGCGGTACACACACACACACATATATATATATATATATATATATATATATATATATATATATATATATATATATATATATATATATCCATCCATCCATCCATCCATTTTCTACCGCTTATCCGAGGTCGGGTCGTGGGGGCAGTAGCTTTAGCAGGGACGCCCAGACTTCCGTCTCCCCACCCACTTCATCCAGCTCTTCCGGAGGGATCCCGAGGCGTTCCCAGGCCATTCAAAGGATGTAGTCTCTCCAGCGTGTCCTGGGTCGTCCCCGGGGTCTCCGGAACACCTCACCAGGGAGGCGTCCGCGAGGCATCCGAATCAGACAGCTCGTGACCATAGGTGAGGGTAGGAATGTAAATCGACCGGTAAATCGAGAGCTTCGCCTTTCGGCTTAGCTCCTTCTTTACCACAACGGACCGATACAAAGTCTGCATCACTGCAGATGCTGCACCGATCCGCCTGTCGATCTCCCGTTCCATTCTTCACTCACTCGTGAACAAGACCCCAAGATACTTGAACTCCTCCCTGGAGAGGGCATGCCACCCTTTTCCGACTGAGGACCATGGTCTCAGATTTGGAGGTGCTGATTCTCATCCCAGCCGCTTCACACACACCTGCGAACTGCTCCAGTGAGAGTTGGAGGTCACGGCTTGATGAAGCCAACAAAACCACATCATCTGCAAAAAGGAGAGATGCAATACTGAGGCCACCAAACCGGACCCCCTTTACGCCTCGGCTGCGCACCCCCGGGGCCTTGCCATCGAGGAGCTTTTTAACCACCTCGGTGATCTCAATCCCAGAGATAGGAGAGGCCACCTCAGAGAACCCAGACTCTGCTCCTTCATGGGAAGGTGTGTCGGTGGAATTGAGAAGGTCTTCGAAGTATTCTCCCCACTGGCTCACAACATCCCAAGTCTAGGTCAGCAGCGCCCCATCCCCACTATACACAGTGTTGATGGTGCACTGCTTCCCCGTCCTGAGACGCCGGATGCTGGACCAGAATTTCCTCGAAGCCGTCCGGAAGTCTTTCTCCATGGCCTCACCGAACTCCTCCCATGCCCGAGTTTTTGCTTCAGCGACCACCAAAGCTGCATTCCGCTTCGCCAGCCGGTACCCATCAGCTGCCTTAGGAGTCCCACAGACCAAAAAGGCCCGATAGGACTCCTTTTTCAGCTTGACAGCATCCCTCACCGTTGGGGTCCACCAACGGTGAGGGGATTGCCGCCACGACAGGCACCGACCACATTACGGCCACAGCTCCGGTCGGCCGCCTCAGCAATGGAGGCGCGGAACATGGTCCACTCGGACTCGATGTCCCACGCCTCCCCTGGAACATGAGCAAAGTTCTGTCTGAGGTGGGAGTTGAAACTCCTTCTGATATATATAATCCATCCATCCATTTTCTGAGCCGCTTCTCCTCACAAGGGTCGCGGGCGTGCTGGAGCCTATCCCAGCTATCATCGGGCAGGAGACGGGGTACACCCTGAACTGGTTGCCAGCCAATCGCAGGGCACATATAAACAAACAACCATTTACACTCACACCTACGGGCGATTTAGAGTATTTAATCAACCTACCACACATTTTTTGGGGATGTGGGAGGAAACCGGAGTGCCCGGAGAAAGCCCATGCAGGCACGGGGAGAACATGCAAACTCCACACAGGCAGGGCCAGGGATTGAACCCCGGTCCTCAGAACTCTGAGGTGGACACTCTAACCAGTCGTCCACCGTGCCACCTGATATATATAATATATTCCCAAATGTATTTGTATTTATTTGCATGCAATAATGGGGAAAATATTAAATTGTCATAATTTTTTGCTTGTTAGGTCACATATATACTGGTCCGGCTGCTAGAGATCACATTGGAATGAATGTGGCCCGCGAACTAAAATGAGTTTGACACCCCTGGTCTTGTAAATTTAAGCACTGTACTTATTAACTTTTTATGTTCTCATTCTTGTTCAAATAAACAGTGATTGTGATCTTGTTCAGCGCATTCAGTTGATATCAATGTTGGAGGGAATGGTAAGTTATTTTAGATTGATACACTCGTAAGGGTAAAATGAAACATCTTCATTCAAATGTTGTGAACTGAAGTGCACTGGTCTCAGCCATGAAACTCCAAGGGCTGAAAATGCGTTACTAAGAACGGCTACAAATTGTGCCCCAAAAGCTTTCATCAAACATTATTGTGAGATTTGATTAAATTACAAAAATTGTGGTTTCCTGCGTGTTATTGAAGTGAATGACACCATAACGTTTCATTACGTTGATGAAATGCTAATGTGTAGAACCCAAATTAGAGTCTTGGGCAACTGAGGAAATATTTCAACTCCAAATCTAACATTACCATATGGCCTGGAGCATTGTGTCAGAAGTTTAGCAATGTAACACTTGCATATCTTTCAGATAAAAAAAAAAAAAAAAAACACCCATGCACAATGGAGGCCGGGAACAGGTTATCAGGTTGGCGAGTACTTTCATGTGAGCCAGTGCGTCAGATGATGACAACAGCCCATGTCATTGAGAGGTGGGCCTCCTTGTCATTTTGGGGATCCGCCTTGTCGAAACCGCGTGCTTTGGAGAGACATGCCTCCACTGTGGAACAACAACTACAGCAGAAGAGTACAAATGCTGAACATAATCTAAGATGCACTGAGAAAAACTGCCAGTACAATCACCGTCCCCCACTAATGATGCTGCGAGCTGTCGACCATGACACTAAGTCGGCGTAACGAATAGTTCCCCATTCAACAGACACACTACTAGCATTTGTAATTTATTTTATTTACAATAGGATTCTATCATTTTCCCTCTTTACACTAAGCATTGTCATGTCCTCATCACAACACACTGGCATTGATGAACGAGATGGCTCAAAAATGCAAGCAGACTTCATATTTGCCATTACTGGTGACAGCAATGCCTCAAGAAGTATTCGTCCTCAGCCGAGTTAGTCATCTGATAAAATAGCAGCAACATAAAGTATGTTATTACATTTTGTTCTCAGCCAACCCTCAACGCTCGCAGCACAATCCACTCAATATAAATAACCCATCAGGATCAGTGAGTTAGGGCTGTGTGTTTTCCAGCTTTTGCATCCGCAACCAAAGCAATTGTGGCCCAATTGCACAGTGTGTCTGTAAAAAACATGCACACATATGGAGCGTTGTTGTATTTGCAACCCCCTCCCATCGCAACATGGGCAAAAAATAAAAAATAAATAAATAAATCCCTTATATCTTCATAGCTAATCCTGCTGGAGGCATTGGAGGAGGAGCATATTAGATTTCATTTCCTCGTGTGAAAAAGATGTCACAGTGTCTTGGCATCTTCCTATCAGTTTCAGTTCATGTTAAATTCAATTCAACATTATTAATCCTGACGGAGGAAATTGATTTAAAAGCAAGAAAAGTGCCTCAGACAACAAGATGAGGGAGGTAAAAACTGAGCTAAGCTTAGAGTGAGTGAGGGAGCCTGCAAGAGAATTTAAACAAATGTTAATGTTGAATTGAGAGTGATTTTAACTGTATCCGGTCTGGTCGAGGAGCATTCTTGTCTCTGTTTTGCTGTGCAGAAGTATGCTAAATACAGTACGTGTGTTTGAGGATTTTATGAAAACGTTGTTGAAAAGTAAAAGTGGTTTAAAAAAATGTTGTTGCTTTTGAAAATTTGAACTTTACAAATGTATCCTTTAATATTGCATAGTAATCCCGAGAAGACAGGTACAATATTGGGAGCAAACAATGTATCGATCAGATGTTTGATTTGCCAAGGCAAGCTTGTGCGGGGTCTGCACATATCGGTCAGGCTGAATTTCAGTATTTATTTCCATACTTCCAATGAAAGTCATCAAAGGCCCGTTGATCAGATGTCTCTAAAAGATTATCCTGACCGATTATCCTGCAGTGTCGGATGTGATTTTTCCTCTCTGATCAGTTTGGTAAGTGATCAGGGCCAACAATCGGAAATGTTATACCTCGTCAATATTTACCGTTGCAGATCATGTGTGTGCTTAACACCGAGTTTGGCCGAGCCACAGGCTCTGTCATTGTGACTTGAAATGAAACAATAGCAAATTGGGAAGTGACCTGAAACATGGCGGAAGAGTCATTCACCTTAAAATTCTTTTTAAAAAAAGACAAGTTAAAGCTTGTGCAACTGCAATGTAGTTACCAGATAAGTTGGCAGCCTTGCTCCTTCTCATGTTGAAAATTGGTGCGTGCGTGCGTGCGTGCGTTTGTGTGTACCGCGTTTTTGGGTTGAAAGTCTACTTATTAGTACAACCATGAGGATTGAATACAATCTTTTCTGAGAAGGTGGTTGACCTCTGATTTGTTTGGATTAGACACAGTTGAAATTATGAAAACTTGTGCCATTTTGATACTTTAAAGATTCTTAACAGATTCTAATTCTTAACATTAGAGTATAAAAATAATTGCCATCCGATACGTCTTAGGTCAGAACAACAAAAAACATGTTTGACAAGTAACCACATTTGTGGGTACTGCGTCAAATGTGATTTTGATTCAAATGTGTAAATTGTTATATTTTTCTCCTCTCACTTTATTCTTCTCTTAACACTTCCAGTTGAGCAATAAGTGCCCCCAAAAAAGCAATTAAAAAAAAAGCCCAGAGTAAAAAAAATAAATAAATTGACTCTTGCTTCTCTGAGGTCTTCCAAAATATGCTGTCATCTCGCTCTCAAACCTGAATGCTTGCGGTGCTGCATATTGTGGCTGGTCAGGCACTAAAAAGAATATGTCAAATGGACTCTGAACCTCTGTTAACTTGGCAATGTTGTGTCAGCTATCATTCAAAAGAAACATGGTTCCTTGTATATGAAAAGAGCAACGATCCATGAGCAACTTAGCGAAGATGAGATCCGCAGAAACCCCTACAAACAAGATTCAATGTTCCAGCCTCAGTGGACTACCCTTCATATTTACCTTTGTAAAAACGTTCTTTTCTTAGCCATATGAGCACATAGCCATTAAGATTTGTATTTCCTTTTGGCTAGAGGAAATCTTTAGAGCAGGCGTGTTTTTTCTCTGAGGGCCACATACTGAAAAATCAAAGAATGCAAGGGCCACTTTGAAATTTGTTTACTTTAATTTATAAAACAAGCTAAAACCAAACGATCAATATTTATATTGTGTTGATTATATATTTATTTTATTTTTAAAAACTGCACCATCACAGCTTTCTGTTCAAGTTGTTAAGGTTGATAAACTTTGGCGTGGTCTGCGGCACTGTATCTCACCAGCTACACCAAGCTATGGTGCAAAATATAAAATATATAATATTTAAATATATAAAAATATAACAAATTCTGAAAAAAAATTGCGTTTCAGAAAACAAAGGAACAAAACACTAAACAAATGAGATATTCATATGTTATTCAAACTTTGAGTTATAATCGTGTCTCAGCATCTTTAATGAGGTCATGCAATATAACTATGTACGTTTTTAATGGTGTCTGAAGGTTCCTGGTTTAGTCTGGTTCATGAGATAGCTATGACATTCCTCTTTTCTCCTCTTGGTGGAGCCATTGGCTTTCTAACTCAGGCCTTGCTGGAGGCTACCAGTTTAGACTGTCGTAAAACATATAGGAGTCATCAAGCTTGTACCAAATTAGGCCTTCACAAGACATGTAAGCAATTTAACTGAGACTAACTGGCGTCTCATCCTCTACTTTCAGATTGGAGTTGTTTTAGTCATTGTAAAATGCCCACACCTGTCACCAAGTCAGCAAGACATAGTGGTGTCCGGACTTTAATTATAGCCTGCATATAGCCCTGCGTGTTCAGGATTCAGAGTTACATTAAGAATTACAATCAGAATTAGAATCATCTTTATATGCCAAGTATGTCAAAAACACGCAAGGATTTTGTCTCCGGTAGTACGTCAACAGACAGCCATTTGACAGAAAATACTTTTGAAACATAAAAACACAGCAAATTGTGCAAATGATGCAGAGTCCTCCAGCAATTGAGAGCCATTTGAAATGACTAATAGAGCAATAATCTGGGACAGCGACCATTGTGCAAATGGCACAGAGACGTCAAGCGATTTAAGAAGTTTAAAGTGACTAGTAGTGCAATAATCTGGACAATGTCGATTGTGCAAATGATGCAGATGCTACTCAGGCTCATAAGTGGCCAGTATTGGTCAACAGCAGATATGCAAATAGTGCAGCGTGACGAGACTACTACAGTGAGTGCACGAGTAGTCTATAATTGGCCCAACAGAAATGTGACAACAAACTCAGACAAAAGAAATTGGCAGCATGTTGCAATGGAATTGTAGGTTAGCTGTTTAAGAAGTTGATTGCAAGAGGGAAGAAGCTGTTGGAATGTCTACTGAGCGGTAGCGTCGACCTGAGGGAGGGAGCTAGAAGAGGTGGTGACCAGAATGTGGAGTGTCCAAGAGGGTTTTGCACGCTCTTGTCTTCTGGCAGCGTGCAAGTCCTCAAGGGTGGGTAGTGGGGTACTGATAATTTTTTCACCAGTTTATCCGTTGCAGTCGGACATTGTCCTTCTTTGTGGCGGTACCAAACCAGACTGTGATGGATGAACACAGGACTGATTCGATGACTGCTGTGTAGAACTGCCTCAACACCTCCTGTGGCAGGTCTTGCGTCCTCAGAAGCCGCAGGAAGTACTTCCTCTGCTGGCCTTTTTGAGGATGGAGTTGATGTTGGTCTCCCACTTCAGGTCCTGAGAGACTATAATTCCCAGGAACTTTTTAGGTCTCAACGGTTAACAAAGGGCAGTTGGATAGTGTGGGGGGCAGCTATGGCAAAGGATGCTGAATGAATCCTGATGAATCAATGGGAGCGGCATTTGGAAACCTCCATAATGAGCTTGACCTGCACTCCGGCTCACTTCCGTCTGTGGTGTTACCTTCGCCTCCATGCACCATAGACCGGGGCCCCTCACCGGTGAGTAACTCAAAGAAAAAACTGAGTGGATTTGTGAATGTTGCAAAAAGAAAGTCCGGGGTAGACTCCCGAATGTTTAGCAAATCTTCCCTTGTAAAAGTGAGTCACGTAATGTCTCCAATGACAAACGAAAAACACAAAAACTTAGTACAAGAGAGCACGTAACCAAGGTGCTATCTTGCAATAAAGATAATTAAGCATATGAAGAAACAGCATAATATTCATACTTTACACCTAATACTCCACAACGTCATAGTCATGGCGGCTCGCCCACCAATTACAGCGGCATTTGCTTATAGTTCTTTAAATGACACTTGGCTGGCCCAATCACGTCGCTCAGACATTTTAAGCACAAATTAAGAGTAGCTTTTACCCCCGCCCGCCAAATGCAGTGTGCAGTGACGATGTTCTCTGAAATTACTGGCTATAACCTCTAGGCCAGTGCTTTTCAAACATTTTACTCCAATACCACCTCAAAAATAAGTACGTGAGTTCTTAGTACCACCATAATGACCAACATTAAAATACAGTAGCGTAGTCAGCCCAAGTGTTCACCAAAAATGAGGTGCAGGTTTTATTTCTAAAACGTGTATTTAACATTATGAGCAGTTGGAACATTATCACTGCACTTAAATATGGGAAATAAAAAACTGTACTTACTGATTCAAATCAAATGTATTGCACATAAAGGTGAATCAAAACTGCACCAAAATAAATGTTTGAAAAAAACATTCCTAAATGATTAAATACAAATGTAATATACTTAAAGGTTGAATATGTCTGAATTGTACTGAACAAAAGTGCTAAACTGTAATTTTAAAAAACTATCATAATAATAATAAATACTGTAATAACATGCAGTTTGAACTTTTAATTTGGATTCTTTCAGGCACCACTAGAGGGAGCCCGCACCATAACACACTTTGAGAACCACTGCTCTATGCACTTGTTTTATACATAATTGTTGTCTGTGTGAACCTCATAGTACACAAATTATTGCATTTAAAAATTCTGGAATTGTTGCTCCCACTTGAATGAGCCAAATCGGCACATAACCATGATGTGCTCAAAGCTTAAACTAAGGAAGCAACTCATTAAAATATTATTTAAGTCTTCTTGCGCTGTACTGGGTGAACTCATCAAGTACATGGCCAAGAATGCAGTAGCTCTCAAGCCAAAACCCAGCCTTTTGATAATAGATGACTACAGAAGCAGAAGGATTTAACAATCATGAAATGCAAACAGACCATAAAGTTACAAATGTTGAGCATTCTTTGTACATATTCATGGTGCACGAGAGATTTTTTTACATTACAGGGATTATTCCCCGTGGCTGCTGTCTCATAATCGCTTCATATTCTACTAGTCAGTTCCCTCTAGTGAACAATATATACAATAGTCACAGTTTCTCAACTGACATACTGTATTTAATATTTTTTTTGCACAGAATTCAACATATCACTCTATAATATTGGCCTAGTGACATTTTGGTTGCAATCCCATAGCATTACTTGTAAATGATTTTTACTATTTGCAGTCTGTTGCATCTGTAACTGCTTGCCAGAGTTATAAAAAATAAATAAATTTAAAAAAAAGAGCTTGTAGCAACAAATGTGACCAATAAACATGTATTATTTTACATGTCAAATGCAGAGGCTGCTGGTTTTAATTTAAATATTCCCAGGCCATAGTTCTAAATAAATACGAGCAAGCCATTCGCTTATTGATAACTAGAAGATTAAGATTGGTAACTATATGATGAATTCAATGTTTATTTCTCATATGCACAGTAAAACCACAATGGTAGAACTGAGCAATGAAATTCTTACTTTGCTAGTCTCTCTCCTCTGATACAAAGAATATAAAGATGAAGATAAATACTGGCAGAAAGGGGAGGCCTAAGCCAGAACAATTTGGGAAAAAATTGGCAATTAAATAAACAACAACAGCATATTTGAGTTTGGCGGTAGTAATAGTCTAGTGCAGAAATATGTACATAATGTGCAAAGATGTAGGCATTCGACTATTCAAGTATTAATACAAGACTGTAGTGAAAAATATGACAAATGAAGGGAGAATGTTTATTTTAACTAACAATACAAGAAGTCATGTTCAGGTAATTATATGACTCACACTTCAGAAAAATATAATTATTTATTTGTCATTTCCCATCCTCTAAGGCCATTTCAACATCCAAATTAAAACCCTTTTCTTCTGTTATGTAGGCCACTCAGCTCCTGGGAGTCAACCAGTAATGCTACACTGTGACATTTTCCCAGCCACACAGGAGCTCTCGTAACGAAAATGGGATTCTTCTCAATACGCTTTCAGACTAAAGGGTGAGATTAGACTTTTGAAAAGGATCACCAGGAGATCAATGATTCATCTCACTTTATTACCGCTATGCATAAGTCATGACCCAGGAGGTTCATTAGGCTCTTCTAAAGTTTTACATCTTGTGAACAAATATAGAAGTGTCTCATGAAGTGAACACAGACGTTAACTGTGACTTTAGTACAGTGGAATTGCTAAAGTCGAACAGGGCCCTGTTCATTTGTGGTCCCGAAGCAAGACTTTCAAGGTGTGCATGCATGGTTTTTTCCCCTGGTAGACATCTCTTTTTTTTAATCCCCAAAACATGCACATCCTCAAGTTAACAAGAATGCCGCACGAATGCCGCACTGCTAACGCTCGCTGAACAATGAAACGAAATTGGGGGAAAACGCAATCTGGAGCTGAACATGCTCAAGACTGTAGAGATGTTCGTGGACTTCAGGAGGCATCCTTCGCCACAGCTGCCGGTCACGCTGTCCAGCTGCACGCTATCAACTGTTGAGACCTTCAAGTTCCTGGGAATTACAGTCTCTCAGAACCTGAAGTGGGAGTTCAACATCAACTCCATCCTCAAAAAGGCCCAGCAGAGGATGTACTTCCTGCAGCTTTTGAGGAAGCACAGCCTGCCACAGGAGCTGTTGAGGCAGTTCTACACAGCGGTCATCGAATCAGTCCTGTGTTCCATCACAGTCTGGTTTGGTGCTGCTACAAAAAAGGACAAACTCCGACTGCAACAGACAATCAAAACTGCTGAAAAGATTGTCGGTTCCCCCCTACCCACCCTTGAGGACTTCTACGCTGCCAGAACTAAGACAACATCATGCAAAATCCTCTTGGACCCTCCACATTCTGGTCACCACCTCTTCCAGCTCCTTCCCTCAGGTAGACGCTCCCCAACAATGCAAACTAAAACAAGCAGACATTCCAACAGCTTCTTACCTCTTGGCATTAACTTCTTAAACAGTAAACTTACAATTACATTGTAACATGCTGTACATTTTTTGTCTTGTGTTTGTTGTAACATTTCTGTCAGGCCAATTATACATTACTCGTGCACTCACTGTAGTAGTCTTGTCAAGCTGAACTATTAGCATATCTGTTGTTGACCAATCGACATTATCCCAGATTATTGCACGACTAGCCACTTTAAACTGCATCAATTTCTTGAAGTCTCTGCGCCCTTTGCACAACGGTCATTGCACCGGACTATTGTTCTATTAGTCCTTTAAAACTGCTCTAATTACTAGAGGACTCCGCATCTTTTTGGACAATTGTCAAGAAAAAAATTTAAATAAATTGTACCGGCATTTCCACATTACTGGTAACCTTTTATTACTAGTGACTCAGTAACTGTGGTTTTTGTTTTATGTCTTCATGTCTCAAAAGTATTCTGTGTCAATTGACTGTCTGTTGTCGTACTAGAGTGGCTCCAACTCCCAGAGACAATGTTTTGGACATCCATCCATTTTCTGAGCCGCTTCTCCTCACGAGGGTCGCGGGCGTGCTGGAGCCTATCCCAGCTATCATCGGGCAGGAGGCGGGGTACACCCTGAACTGGTTTCCAGCCAATCGCAGGGCACAGACAAACAAACAACCATTCACACTCACATTCACACCTACGGCCAATTTAGAGTTGTCAATTAACCTACCACGTATGTTTTTGAGATGTGGGAGGAAACCGGAGTGCCCAGAGAAAACCCACGCAGGCAAACTCCACACAGGCGGGGCCGGGGATTGAACCCAGGTCCTCAGAACTGTGAGGCAGACGGTCTAACCAGTCGGTCACCGTGGTGTTTTGGACATACTTGGCAAATAAAGATGATTCTTATTCTGATTGTAATTATGTGTATATTGGTAAAACTTGTTACATACTTCCTTGGCAGTGTTGTTTATTTTCTTTTGTTTTCGGTCCCAGATGTCTATACTCTTTCAGACCTGCCAAATGTGTTTTAATGCAGTTCTTCCAAACTGCCTGCTCTTTGTGGAACTGACCAATTGACTTTTTCTGGGATGCCATTTTGCAGGACAAAAAGCAGTTGTCACTGCTGCACTACAGCAAATGACTGACAGCTGCCTGCAATCAGAGGCACCTTAATGGGAAGAAAGTGATGACAATACTAAGAGCCAATGACTGAAAGGGTCTGTTGAAAATAGTAAAACATTTTGTCAGTTTTGAGATTTGTTTCCCCTAAATCTCCAGAACCACTCCCACAACAAAAACAACAACAACAATAACATAACCCGAGGTTGCCGGGTCTTGTACAATTTAAATAGCACGATATGTGAATTGACTACAACTGTTCAAACTGTCACCATAGAAAAAGCTTTATTTTATATACACATTGTTTTACATCCATCAATTGTCTATTGCACTTGTTAGGGTCATGGGGAGCTGGAGCCTATCCCAGCTGACTTCAGGGGAAAGGCTGACTAAAACATGTACTGGTCGACAGTCAATCACAGGACACATAGACAGAAAAACATTCACCCTCACATACACACCGTCTGTGAATGGGAACCGAACCAAAGCTCGGAAATGGATGCCAGGCGAGTGAACCGCTACACCGTCAGTGAATGCATGTCAACATTTTAATATTTTTAACTGTCATACACGTGTAAATAGATGTTAACTGCTGGAATATACGTATGGAGAAGAGGAGAGCGAGGCTGCTCCTGCGCTTCACTTTTTAACTTTCTCTTTTAATGTTTGATTTTATTATTTATTATAATAATTTCCCTCAAGGCCAGAGGAAATTAAATTTGCACCCTGCTCAAAGCACACAAATGCAGGCATACAAGGCGTGATGTCAGGGTAATGGGGTGTGCAAACCGTGCTGTGCCACTGTGCTTTAGTGCCTAGCTCAAGGGTACCTCAATAGCAGTCAGAATGCAGACTCGTGCCTTTCCAACAGCTAGTTACAATTTATTTTGTCCGCAGGGGGCCAAGAACTGTACCCTCCCATCCTGAGAAATAATCTACTGTCGCCTCTTAAATGACATTACAGGAGTCAAAATAAGTGCTGTTGCGTATAAATGGCAAGTGAGAAGCACAGTGATGAACGTGCAGAGGGCGATTAAGTTACATGTGTTTGTGAGGTGTGTTGCTTCATTTAAAGACTAAACGCAGCTGACTTTCCAATGTAAGCGGTGAATCCCCCCATATTTGGGGTTCGGCATTCACGAATTCACCTATTCACTGAGTTTTGGGGGTGAAAGTATACTCCATTGTTGGCTGAAAAACTCATCTATTTACCTTATCATTTTTGTGCTCAAGCCAAAGCCACGATTAATTTATTAAAAAAAATGCTTTGTGGCGGCACGATGGTCGACTGGTTAGCACATCTGCCTCACAGTTCTGAGAACCCGGGTTCAAATCTACCCTCGCCTGTGTGGAGTTTGCATGATCTCCCCGTTCCTGCGTGGGTTATCGCCTGGTACTCTGGTTTCCTCCCACGCTAGGTAATTACAAACCTTTTCGGGTTGGTGTCAACTACTTGTGAATTTTCACTATTCACTGGGGATAAGGACGGAGCCCTGCTGCTTGCTGGGTTCACTGTGTTCTGGTACTTTTTTGATTAGTGATTTCTGCCATTGGCTGAGGACCAGTCCAGGGTGTAATCCACTCCTTGCCCAAAGTTAGCTGGGATAAGATCCATGTGGTATGGAAAATGGATGGATGGATTATTGTTTAATGAGCCATATTGTATTTAATGCCTTTCAGTTCTACTTCCAATGTTTTACATGGGTACCCCCCCCCCCCCCCCCCCCCCCCCCATCACCACCACACACACACACACAGATTTAGTATGTAGATGTATAATTCCGCTGTTCCATTTATTACATGATGACGTGACATAATTGCGGCTGCATTAGGTGGCTCTACTAAAATACGATATAGTGGGCATCACCCTCTGACATGGCACTCCTGCATAGTAGCTAGATCACTAACCTGTTCACTCCCCCGGTACAGCTGCAGTCCCTGGTTTTATGTAGCGTCATCAATCCTTTGCTGTAAAGTCCAGAGCTGTGTCCACTTTCAGCACGGGCAGAGGGTCTTTGTCTGCCCTCAAGACCTGTGTGATGATTTGTCGATAGCCATCATGAACAGCACTTTATCACTCAGAAGGGTGACTGGGTTTGGAAGGATCCGCCGCATCTTTGCTTCACTGTTACTCAACATCAACAAATCCAAGATAGAGCAAGCCCGGTTCTGGAGTTTAAAAAAAACAAAAACAAATAAAATGCAACAAAACAAAACTTGATTGAAAATCTGACAGAAACACTCATTGCTATGACTAGCAGACCTACTGCAGTATATTCACTCCATCAGAGCTGTTTTTTTTTTTCCTAAAGCGCCCATATTTTAATCTGCTTCCACTTGACTGCTTGTTTTCGTTTCAGTGTGTTGATATCAAAATACCAAACTTAGGTGTGCGTATGATGCACACGCTCACGCTAAAAATGGCGGCGCCTGATGGTGGCAGGGGTGATGTGTGTTGCCACAAACAAACATAATGCGGCTTGTGAAACACCAACCCTCACTTGTTTAGCTTGACTCCACTTTGCAGAGGACGATAAACTCTGTGGCCACTTTTTTATGTACTGCCGTTCAAGTCTTCTATCATTTTTCTATACCGCTTGTTACATTTACTCACACTGAAGTTTTCCCCAAAAACCTGTTGAATTTATTGTATCACTCCTTAATAAATGTAAAGTACTAATTGCATTACATTTTTGAAAAACCTTCAAATATGTTGAATAATTCAGATTTTTGGGGGGTTTTCGTGGACCAGTTCCACAGATTAGAACAGCATACTTAATCTAATATTTATCAGACTTTCAATATCAACTGGTAGACAATCTGTAGGACCGAATTCAAGTACATTATTACTCCTAAAAGTCTCAACAGTAAGTGCTTTAAACTCCATGTAATCAAGTAAACAGTAACAGTAATCAGCCAATCATCATCACTTATGCACTTTTCTCCTTCCCTTTCATGAACAAGAACAATATATATATATTTTTTTTTTAAACTGCCTCTCGGTTAAAGGATCTTACTGGTCCAATGAAAAAAGATACAGTGATCTATTAATAAAAGTAACATGGCGCATATTTTGGCACTAACACCATTATCATGGTTTAAAAAAAAAAGGCATTCATTAGATTATTCGTCACTGAAAAAGTAACGCCGTTACTTTTAACGCCATTTCTCCCACCGCTGGTGTCCCTGAGTGTTCACTTGCAATTCATATTGGGTACACGTTCAAATCCTGTAAGACATCCTTATATCCTGCCTTTATAAAGATAATAATGCTCAGTTTTTAAATTGCCCAGGAGTTGTGTGCGCTGTAACTGTGAGGTTAGTTTGGATTCCACAACTGAACTTGTAGTTACTTAAGGCAATAAAAAGAATACGAGCATTTTTATTTATAATGCTTTGATCAACTTTAAAAATCGTTTTTTGGAAAGGAATTTTGAAACAACAATGAAATGAGTATAAACTGACATTTACAACACACTACACACTCCAATCAAAAGGATACATGATAAAGAGAATATATAACAAGATGCAGTTACAGTAGATGCTGTAGCTGTCAGACCTATGTATCTACAATGATAGAATCCAAGTTGCATGTTTCCCAATGAAAACCTGAATGTGCCCAGCCACAAGAACAGCAAATGAAATGAACATCTTATTGGAACTAACAAAAAAATAACAAAAAACAACAAATATGAGTTGATTAAAAATGTTCAGTCCTTGCTGACTTAAAAAAATTAATAAAATTGTTGTTGTGTACCAAGCCATGTGCATCATCCACAAACATGATGAGTTTGCCAGCAGTGTAGACAGTGATGCGTGGCCAGGCAGATGCTACACTTTACAAAACCCCTCAGGCTCACAGGCCAAAGTGAAACACTAGTGATTTGTATACGTCATATCATACTCTCAAATAGTTATTTGTGAAGGGGATAAACTTTTCTATTCTTTATCAGTGGAGCTGAAGGACATGGGGATTATAAACTGTACTCCTCTGACAGGAGGTTCATACTGCAACAAGGTGAAATCAAAATTTGGTTATAAACAGCCTTAATGTTCAAATCCACTCAATGTATTTTTAGATTGACTCTTTAGATAGTCAACTGCTGACTTATGCCACTTATTTAATCAAATTACCCGTAGCCAAAGCTATTCTAATTCTATCTAATTCTGAAGCATTTTTTGCAACCATAAAACCTCTGCTGAGGTGAGACATTTGTTTTAAATGATGTTACCTTATGTACCTGCTGCTATGGTCTCACTTGGCTATGAACAAGTTGGCTGTGAATTTTAGATTCATTCGGTGTTTTAAACTTGGTGTGGCGGCGCTACTGGACCTTTAATTATGTAGCTCCCCTCTGTTTCTTAATTTCTCGTCTCACTGCTCGCGAGACATGAATTAATAACATCATTTAATAAGCTATTTTTTTTGTCTTGTTCCTGTCACAGATCTATTAGTGAGGCGCACTTTGGATGCCAGCAAGAGGATGCTGCATTTATGTGGAGTTGTGCTTCTGTGGGGGCCTCAGTGCATTCAGTAATTAATGATTTTGGTTGCAGAAACACAGAAGTAGTGCGTGGGGCTGTATCTGCAGGTTTGCATGCACACTGTCTGTATGCGTTGCTGCCTCCTGTGTTTTGTTAGTGGAGAACAGCTCATGCATAACATGCATCAATTACCCAAAACAATTAACTAAAGGGTACTTTGTGGAGAACAGATATCAGTCAAGGCTCAGCAATCCAGATTTGGAAGGGGCTCATCGCTTTCTGAGACTTTTTTTCACTTTCTGTCCGCGTGCGTTTGGCCCTAAGTTTTGCAGTGAGTGGCCCATACACCAAAGCTAGCAGATGTAACTGTTAAAAATGTTTGCTGTGTGCAATATGCTTACGATATGCATTACTGTTACCTACAGGATTGTAGTGGAACAGTGGGACCTGCACAAGCAGTACCTAATGTTATAAAAATATATATATACAAATAAAAATATAACAGTGGTTCTCAAAGTTTTTACACCAAGTACCACCTGAAAATAAAAATACAATACCACCATCGCAATGAACATTAAAATACAACAGCACAGTAGGCGTGGGCAGCATGGCGCAGTGGGTAAGTGTACGCCCTGCAACTGGAGGGTCACCCGAGTGCATGTCGTCGTTGTGTCCCTGGGCAAGACACTCAACCCCCCTTGCACATGAATGAAGGCGGCTAGATGTTTGGTGGGGGTTGGACGGGCCGTAGGCGCAGAATGGCATCCACGATTCCGTCAGACTGCCCCAGGGCAGCTCTGGCTACAGAAGCAAAGGTTTCTTAAAGAGTAAATGCAAATACATTGTAACTTAAAATTTAAACACAACTGTTTAAAAGTGTACTTTAAAAAAAAAAAAAAAATGCACTCCACATGAAATGTTCAAACTCAAGTCATGATAATAATTTTGTCGAGCTCTTCACCTCCACCACTTGCCATCAGAGCAGAGTCTACTGTGTATAATGATTTAAAATGCTATGCACTGCTACCCATTTGTTTTTGTTTTTTGTATTTTTTTAATGCACATTTCTCCCTTGAGGGTGTCATCACTTCAGACAGGTCGGGAGCGAACCTGGTGAAATATTGTAAGTCACCATGCTGAGAACTCTGTCCACCTCTGCCTCATTTCTGAGAGGTGGCGAGTCTGACAGCGTTTACCTTTCGCGAGTCCGGTTTCAGGCCATCTTCTGTGACTCTGTGACCAAAGTAGCTGACTTCAGGCGCACAGATGTGACATTTCTATGGATGACACTTCACTCCATCCTCTCTGGTTTGCTTATGCTCCTCTTTTTTTCCCCAAAACACAACAATGTTGTCGACTATTGCAGCCATGCCCTTAAGTCCTTCGTATGTTTCGTCACCTGTGTATCCTCTATTGTGGGTAGCAGGGAGTGTGGCCATATTATTGCTGTAGTCAGACTCCAAGCTTGTCGGTCTTTGTTTTTATTTTTTTTAGCTAGCTACTAGAGCTTTGACCCACTTTGCAAGCTCTGTCACTTTGCAGATTATGCCATCCCTTTCCAAATTCTATTTTTAGTCGATCTTTCCGGGCAATTGGTATTCCGCATGCTGATCAAACTACCGGTGCCATCTTTGGGTCAATTGCAAAACTGCATTCACCTGGGAATGTGCCAATGCCTTTAAAAACATCTGAATACTCACTTAAAATGCTGTCTGACTTGGCAGTGCTCTCTGTCACACCGCTGACTGCATAAACTAACTTAAGTAAGCCCAAGCACTATGCATCCTTTGAAGCCGAGCATAGGTGGGTCTGTGAATTTCACTACATAGAACCTTTGGGGTGGTTAACCAATTTTATACCTGCACTGTGTGGGAATGTCTCCCATTGCATGTTTGCCTACACTCCGCGGCTTTTAATGGTGTTTTGGACATGAGTGTGGCGAATGCAGTTTCCAGCTTGAACATCAGCTGTAGGTTCTGTCATCCTCCTGCATATGTACTTCTTCAGCAAGCCGGTCTCATCTTGTGTTCCATACCGTGTTGTAAGACACGACATTGTAGCAAGGCTTAAAAAAAAAAAAAAAAAAAATGTCTAAAAATAATTTTTTTAAAAAGCATTTCTCTGTTTTACTGTTTGTATTTCTCTTGTGCTTTTGTTGTATTTCAGGATAGATTTGCATAGTTTGCATAGTTTGCAAGTGACCGTGCTACCAGTCGCAACTTGTAGCATAGTATGGTCCATCCATCCATCCATTTTCTGAGCCGCTTCTCCTCACTAGGATTGCGGGCGTGCTGGAGCCTATCCCAGCTGTCATCAGGCAGGAGGCAGGGTACACCCTGAACTGGTTGCCACCCAATCGCACTCACATTCACACCTACGGGCAATTTAGAGTCTCCAATTCATGCATGTTTATGGGATGTGGGAGGACTATGTGCCGCCTGCATAGTATGGTGTACATCGATAAGTGTTACGGCCAGTGTCGTAACGTGACACGTGTCCTGATTTTAGTGCGTGTTGTTTCTGACAACTTCTGCGATGAATAAAGTTCTTCTTAGCTCACAATGGTTGCCTGCACATTATTGAATATAACTTTTTGCCGACAAACATTACACTATTTACCACGGTGAAATCCATTCACACGAAACATTTTTTTGGACCTAGCATTACCACCATCTATGAGACACAACAGTAACAGAAATCAAGTTGTGGCACTAAGTTAATACAGCAGGAATAGTAAACCGTTTACTCTGAATTTCCTTTGTAGGTTAGAATTTTTAAACAGTTCAACCACAACATCCAGAATTTGGATATTGATATTTTTAATCTTGTTCCATGCTCAGTCTGAGTTTCTTCATGGTGCACTTGTAAATGAAAAGGTTACAGGCAGTAAAGGACGTGAGTTGCGACATGCGCTATTGTTATTTAAAATTCCTATTAGTGGCCATCTGCCAGTGGATTTACAGCTTTCTGACGGGCAGGACACAGCAGGTCAGGCTGGGGGCGACCACCTCATCCACACGCAGCATCAGCACTGGGGCGCCCCAAGGTTGTGTCCTCTCTCCACTGGTCTTCTCTATCTACACGAACGACTGCACCTCAGCGAACCCGACTGTCAAACTCCTGAAGTTTGCAGATGACACCACTGTCATCTGCCTCATCAAGGACGGTGACGAGTCTGCATATCGACAGGAAGCGGAGCGGCTGGAGCTGTGGTGCGGCCGACACAACCTGGAGCTGAACACGCTCAAGACTGTAGAGATGATCGTGGACTTCAGGAGGCATCCTTCGCCACAGCTGCCCCTCACGTTGTCCAGCTGCCTTGTGTCAACCGTCGAGACCTTCAAGTTCCTGGGAATTACAATCTCTCAGGACCTGAAGTGGGCGACCAACATCAACTCCGTCCTCAAAAAGGCCCAGCAGAGGATGTACTTCCTGCGGCTTCTGAGAAAGCACGGCCTGCCACCGGAGCTGCTGAGACAGTTCTACACAGCGGTCATCAAATCAGTCCTGTGTTCTTCCATCACAGTCTGGTTTGGTGCTGCTACAAAAAAGGACAAACTCCGACTGCAACGGACAATCAAAACTGCTGAAAGGATTGTCGGTACCCCCCTACCCACCCTTGAGGACTTGCACGCTGCCAGAACTAAGACAAGGGCGTGCAAAATCCTCTCGGACCCTCCGCACCCCGGTCACCAGCTCTTCCAGCTCCTTCCCTCAGGTAGGCGCTACCGATCAATGCAAACTAGAACTAGTAGACATTCTAACAGCTTCTTCCCTCTTGCAATCAACTTCTTAAACAGCTAACCTATAATTCCATTACAACAAGCTGGCAATTTTTTGACTTGAGTTCGTTGTCACATTTCTGTGGGGCCAATTATGTATTACTCTTGCACTCACTGTAGTTGTCTCGCCATGCTGCACTATTTGCATATACTGGCCACTCATGCCAGAGTAGCATCTGCTCCATTTGCACACTGATTGAGGAGTATCTGTAACATTTGCACAACCATTGTCCCATATTATCGCACTACTCGTCACTTTAAACCGCATACACTCCTTGAAGTCTCAGCGCCCCTTGCACAATGGTCATTGCACCGGACTATTGCGATATTAGTCATTCGAACTGCTCTAAGTGCTAGAGGACTCTGCATCTTTTTGCACAATTGTTTTTTGTCAATGTCTTTGTCTCCAAAGTGTTCTGTAAATTGACTGTCTGTTGCACTAGAGCGGCTCCAACTACCGGAGACAAATTCCTTGTGCGTTTTGGACATACTTGGCAAATAAAGATGATTCTGATCCTGATTCTGATTCTGATTCTGATTTGAATGTATGGTTCATAAGAAACCTTAATGAATATGTACTTGACCTCCTCACTCCAAACGTTTGCATACTCTACACTGTTTTTTTTAATTAATAGTTTCCTCTTGTCAAAAATGACATAAAAAGATCTGAATTTAAATAAATGTTTCCCAGAATTAGATCAATTTCCCAAAAGTCACTGCGATTGTGGTGAAATTCAATAATCTGACTAATTTAAAACACCCAAGGATACCCACATTCCATACTCTGTATACTTACCCCGCTCCCAGGCTCCTCGACATCCTACAATAATTTACATTTGCCAATTATATTACAGGATGACTCAGCAATTAGATCCAGCCAAAGTGTGACTTATGTACGCCTGATGAGAAATACCTTATCTGAATGCATTCTAGAATAGTGAGTAGCTTGGATCGATGCTGAGTCAGTGATTCATCAAGTATGGAAACTATAATTAAATGATAATTATTAAATAATATATATATCAGGTTTTAACGCTAATATATGGTAGTTAAGGAAATAATATCAAGGCTGGAAATAAATGTATGATGGTGGTTCATTTGGTATATTTGAGATGAACTTTGAAATATGAGCCTCTACCAAATGGTTAAGAAGTGAATTGATGATTTTTTTAAAAATAATTAATTAATTATTTTCTATTTCATTGATCTTTCTGTCAGGTAGAGTGTTAGAGGCAGGTAAAGTTGACAGGCAAAAAGTGACAATAAATGAAGTGAGCAAGGATGCAGAACAAAAACAAATGGGACAACACAACTGGAGTCCAAGTGAGAAACTAAATAGACTCTTGAGTGATGAGGCAATGTTGGTAGAGCATCAGGGCGGGCAGGAAATGAAAGACAAGAGCAGGGCTGACAGAAACAGGTGAAACCAATAAACAGAAATGTACAAATTTAACGATAACAGCATAGTTTTCTTGTGATGCCACGTACTGCCATGGTGGACTGCGACACATTTTGTTTCAGTGCTTGTTGAGTGAATAGAGAATCCACCAACATGGCGGAGAAACAAATACTGATTACATGAAACACATTTATATATATATATATATATATATATATATATACGAAAAATTCCAATGATAGCAAAGATAGTTCAGTCTTATCAATAGTTTTACAATTTGGTGTGTACAGAACACTGTTAGAGCCATTTTTGAGCAACAACTATTATTTATTTATTTTGAATATTATAATGTATAAATGTGGGTGGGTGGGCAGAGGGCACATATTTGGAAAGTCAGGATGGCATCAGAATCTTAGGAACCTAAGAGAAAAAGAACTGCTATACTATAAATAAAATGAATCGTGCTACATCTGTCAGCAGCAATGGGATTACATAGAATAGACAGTATTTTAGAATCACTGAAAGTTCTTGAAAAATATAATGTCACGGATGTCACTCAGATGATTTCTCCCCGGAAAAAAATAAAGATTAAAAAGGAGGGAAACATGATTATACATTCCATTTTGTCAACATACTGTATTACTGTAAAGTCTGATAGTGAAATACAATATATCCATTGGTCCAATGGTGAGTGGCTTCATTGGAGCAAAGTTTGAGACAGAGCGGTGCGCTCTCCTTGTGGAAGGCTACATGGTGGGAGGGAGCATGTAAAAAGCAGCAGGTTAAAATTATAATTAGGTGTAGCAAAGAATAGACATACAGTTTGCTTCTAGGACCTGAGAACAATAAAGAACATCCATCCATCCATTTTCCGAGCCGCTTCTCCTCACAAGGGTCACAGGCGTGCTGGAGCCTATCCCAGCTCTCATCGGGCAGGAGGCGGGGTACACCCTGAACTGGTCGCCAGTCAATCGCAGGGCACATATAAACAAACAACCATTCGTGCTCACATTCACACCTACGGGCAATTTAGAGTTGTCAATTAACCTACCATGGATGTTTTTGGGATGTGGGAGGAAACCGGAGTGCCCGGAGAAAACCCACGCAGGCACAGGGAGAACATGCAAACTCCACACAGGCGGGGCCGGGGATTGAACCCCGGTCCTCAGAACTGTGAGGCAGACACTCTAACCAGTCGTCCACTGTGCCGCCAATAAAGAACATGTTCTCTTTAAAAATAGCCTCTGACAACACGTGTAGTACAGTGACATTTTCAAAAGCTGTTTCAAATGAGGGCGGCACGGTGGGACTGGTTAGCACATCTGCCTCACAGTTCTGAGGACCGGGGTTCAAATGTGTGGAGTTTGCACGTAACCATTGGTAGTGGGCAATCTCTTTTTTTTTTTTGTCTTGTTCAGCTGTTAGGTCAAGCAGAATGGAGGATCTGCATCCCTTTTATGCCGGAACAGTTTTACTATGTCACATTGGAATTTTTGAGATGCCGCTGTGGTTTCTTAGTATTATAATTGCTGTTTATTGAGAATCAGAGTCGATCAGTCAAACAGAACAAAGTTTCTAGAGGGGAGAAAGAAATGAAGACAAAAGACAAAGCACTAATTGTAAACAGGATGAGAAAAGTAAATCATTGTACAACAATGAAATAGTAGATTTGAGTGCTGTATGGGTGTGTAGTGCTACACCCTGTGAGTGAAGGACTTGACAAGCTAGAACAGGACAAGGAAAGGAGAAGAAGCATGCAGGACAAGGGTCGTGAACCCGGATGTACAACTGAAGTTTGGTGGGATTGACTATGTAAATTATAAAAGTCTACAGGACGAGAGTGTGAGTGATGGGATACCCAAGCAATTTGCATATTCTTGATTTATTTGTCACAATAAGTGAGTGGCCCCACACCCAGCGAGAGTCCTGGGACTGGCTACAGGGGGCGGACCCAGGGAGCAGCCGCGGGTCATGAAAGGGGTTTCCCAACGCCAAGCAGTCATCCAGCACGGGGGGGCCGGCCTCAGAAGTACCGCCATGAAGCCATGTAGTGTTGAATCTCATCAAATGGCAATGACCTATGGGGTCCCTCAAGACTTGGACCCTCCTGTTCAGCCTCTATATGCTACCCTTGGGTCAAATTCTTCACAACCTTAATGTTGACTATCGTAGCTATACAGATGATACACAGTTATATCTAGCACTGTCTCCAGATGACTACAGTTTAATTGAGGTGTTGTGTCATTATCTAAAACAGATAAATAACTGGATGAGCCAAAATTTTCTTCAATTAAGCCACAAAAGAACTGAGATAATTATTTTTGGCAATAAAGAAAATAGGATTGCTGTTAGTAAATTACCTGGAGTCACTCTCTTTAAAAACCAAAGACCAAGTCCGAAACCTTGGTGTTCAGATAGACTGACTTTCAACAGTCATATCAAATCAATTGCTAAAACTGCCTTCTACCATCTGAAGAACATATCCAGCGTGAAGGCTTGCATGTGTCAAGTGGACCATAAGAAGCTCATCCATGCTTTTATCGCAAGTAGACTTGACTATTCTAATGCGTAATATAAATACATTTGCTTTGCTTTGCTTTACGCTTACCTTATTGTTCCATGTGGGAAATTGTTACACCTCTCTACTGTGGCAGAAAAATCTAAATAAGAATAAATGTAATTTATTACTAGTTCACCCACCCAGAAGGGACACACCAGTTGAGAATCACAGCTGTAAAGCATAAAATAATAATAATAATTTTTTTTTTTTTAAAACTAGAGCCACACCTTGTAGGCAAAGGATCGACATACTTTATGTGGCACGTGCACTGCCTAGTAAAATACCTTTCATAGCATAACATTTATGATGTAACTCCTACACTGCTCTCTAGTATGTTTCATGTAATGCCAGAGTTATTTCCTGTAATTAATATGGTGATTAAAGTTTCCTGTACTGCACTGGACAGGAAGCAATGACTCATGATAATAAATGCTTCGCCGAGACTATAAAATATCTGCCTGCCAGCCTGTTTGCAGATAGTCACAGTATCTGATAATTTCAAATTTAAATAAACATTCCCGGTTAGTCTACGGATGCGAAAAGTCCTGTGGTAAGGAAAGAGTAGCGTGCCATAGGCTACCATTTCAACTTCTTAGACCCTCAAAGAATCAAAGATTAGGTCAAGAAGTAGTAGCAGTAGTTAACATGTCCTAAAGAGGAACATGAGTACCATCAGCATCCATACAAACAAATCTTACATATATACATACAGCATTTTCAGACCCTAGCATCTCCTCGCCGAAATTATGCATTTAAATGATGACAAAGAAGTGCTCTGTTCATTAGAAAGGTTAAGATCCAGTGTGCCATTTTGCGAACAACATTCAAATTTCATTTCCTATCCTCATATAAAAGGTGTAAATTACTAACAGAGGCATGAGGCATGTTCACAACTTTGTCCTTCTAGGTAACCTTGGCGAGCCTTAGTTCATCTACAGTATAACATTTCTCTAGTTTTCTGTGCACACAGTCACGACCTGAAGATTGAAGATAGATTTCGCATGATAAATCGCAATTATGAAAGCCCTTTATCACTGACACTGACATAGTTTCTTGTGTGCAATTCAAATTGTCTCATTAGGATTTTTTGTTCTTGATGAATTTGCTGTGGCCAATTCTTTTACAACTCTTTTGAAAAGCCTCAACATTCAATAGACATGCATAATCCTATAACATCCATCACAAATGCTGTAGAAAGGTTTAATTCTGCTTTTGTAGAGGATCTCACTGGATTAACAGTACCCACTGTTTCGTCCACTCAGTGTATGTATACAGTACAATATGACACAGTTTGGGATGTGGAGCAGGTTGAGAGCGAATGACTGAGACGGATGGTATTTTTTCGAATAACTTAAAAGTCCAAGAGCATGAGGGACAAAACGGCAATACAAGTACCACACAAGGTTTATGAGTACCATTAACCACATATGGTAAAGCCCTCCATCCATCCATCCATCCATCCATGTTATTCTGCTTATCCAAGGTCAGGTCATGGGGACAGCAGCTTAAGAGGGAAGCACAGACTTCCCTCTCCCCAGCCACTTTGTTTAGCACTTCCAAGGGGGCCCCAAGGTATTCCCAGGCCAGCTGGGAGACATACTTTATCCAGCATGTCCTGGGTCATCCCTGGCGCCTCCTCCCGGTGGGACGTGCCCGTAACACCACACCAGGGAGGCATCTGGGGGGCATCCTAACCAGATGCCCAAACCACCTCATCTGGCTCCTTTCAAAGCGGAGGAGCAGCGGCTCGACTCTGAACCCCTCCAGCCTTCTCACCCTATCTCTAAGGGAGAGCCCGGACACCCTGCGGAGGAAACTCATTTCGGCCGCTTGTATCCACAATCTTGTTCTTTCAGTCACAACCGATAGCTCGTGACCATAGCTGAGGGTAGGAACGTAGATCGACCGGAAAATAGAGAGCTTTGCCTTTTGGCACAGCTTTTTATTCACCAAGAGAGACCGAAACAGAGTCCGCATCACTGCAGACGCTGCACCGATCAGCATGTCGAGCTCCTGTTCCATTCTTCCCTCAATCGTCAACAAAACCCTGAGATACTTGAACTCCTCCACTTGGGGCAGGATCTCTTCCCCAACCTGGATACGGCACTCCACCCTTTTCAGAATGATGACTATAACCTCAGATTTGGAGGTGCTGATTTTCATCCCAGCCGCTTCACACTTCACACGAGTTGAAGGTCATGGCTTGATGAAGCCATCAGAATCACATCATCTGCAAAAAGCAGAGACAAAAAAGCAATGCTGAAGCCACCAAACCAGACGCCCTCAACACCTCAGCTGCACCTATAAATTCTCTTCATAAAGGTAATGAATAGAATCGGGGACAAAGGGCAGCCTTGGTGGAGTCCAACTCTCACTGGAAACGAGTTCGACTTATTGCCAGCAATTCGGCCCGAACTCTGACACCGGTCGTACAGGGAGTGAACAGCCCTTATTAGGGGATCCTGGACCCCATATTCCCAGAGCACCCTCCACAGTGGTTCCCCGAGGGACACGGTCGAACGCCTTCTCCAAGTCCACGAAACACATGTAGACTGGTTGGGCGAACTCCCATGCACCCTTGAGGACCCTCGTGAGGGTGTAAAGCTGGCCACTGTTGCATGGCCAGGACAAAAACCACACTGCTCCTCCTGAATCTGAGATTTGACTTCCAGATGGACCCTGCTCTTTGGGGTACAGTAATACATTTAAAAGTAATACAGTTACACTTATAACTTTTTGCTCCTCCGGGATTTTAATTCAGCAGTGGCAGAAAATGTTGTGCGGGGCGGCCAAATCGAATATTATATTATATTATATTGTATTGGGACATCCACACAATTCTCATCTTTTTGACTCTAAAGGTGACCACAATGGGTGTAAAATGAAACGAACAAGATGTGCTTTAACTGCAGACTTTCAGCTTTAATTAAGGGGTATTTACATCCAAATCAGGTGAACGGTGTAGAAATTAGAACGTTTGTATATATGCCTCCCACTTTTTAAGGGACCAAAAGTAATGGGACAAATTAAAAATCATAAATGACCATTCACTTTTTAATACTTGGTTGCAAATTTATGGACCTGACTGTATAGACGAACCAGCCACACTAACCTTCACACCAACGGACAAATTAGAGTCTTCAACCTAACATTGTCATTATTCTTGATCCGTTGTTTTGGCATTGTTGTCTTGTTAAAGGCCAACAAGTAAAATGACTTTGTGTGGCAACCCAAAATAGTTGGAGACAGTCACCAAGGCTCTGGGCCTTTTTGGAAAGTCAAATCTCCTCACCTTTTTCTCACCTATCCTTGATCTTTGTGGAAAACTTCAGGTCAAGGAGGGATGCAAACATTTTTCCTTTCGAGGACAAATGAATTTGACTCCACCTTTCGTAAAGTAGCATAAATAACATACGCCAATCGCGCCATTAAAAGATAGTGTCATTTTGGTGACGTGGAGAGTAAAACGTTTGACTCAGCTTCGTCTTCAATTCCTGTTTCCTAAACCGTAACATCTCTACAATACGTTAGAATTCAGCAGTTGTTTTGGTGAAAATAACTCCAAATAAATGCAAAGTTATTAGAATTTAGAGAAAGTAATTGTAATATAACTCTGTTATTGAAAGTAACTAGTATTCTACTAAACAAAATAAAATGCAGTTTTGCAGGGCTCCTCTTTCTTGAGCCCAATAGACACTGCATGACATATAGTAAGTGACTGCACCAGTAGTGTTTGACTTGTGTTTGCGTTCAGTTAAGTTAAAGATGAATTATATTTCAATCAAACCGGAGGGCTTCTGCGTTTCTTAAATTAAACCCCCTCTCCTGCACAATTAGAGCATGATAGCTGCAAGCAACTCGCCTCACAAGTAATTTTGTCTTACTAATGAGCAGCGAGAGAGAGAGAGAGAGAGAGAGAGAGAGAGAGAGAGAGAGAGAGACGCAGCTCAGCTTTTGCTTTGTAATGCTTTTGATGAATGACTCCTGTCCCACTGGCTCATGCCATCATTAGTTTGACACCAGTATAGTCCTAAAAGAAAAAGGAAAATTGATTTACCTCAATTGTCATCCAAGGAAAATACTTCATCCTCGTAATCCTACGCAACATTGCGCAGAGCGATTAGAGAATTACCAGTGTGTGTTTCCTGATGCTCTCATGTGGAAAGAAACCATTCTAATCAGCTTTTACACTCTCTCTTCACTGTGCTACAACCGTATTAATGTAATGTGAAAAAAGGCACCACAATTGCAGTCTAATTTGTATTCGTTGCCATGAGACTTTTTGGGAAAGCTGTTATAATTGTGGACGGAATTGAATTAAATGCAGGGGATTACCAAGCAGATTGTTTCGTTTCCTCACTAAGGCAAGAATACACTACATTTATATTCACTTTATTATGGGATATTTTCTACATAAATAATTCAAAAAAAGTTCAACAGTAGTACCGGTACTTAAAGAGTAATCCAATGTGTTGGAATTAAAAAAAGAATACAAATATAACCTTAAATTTCTATTTTTAATTGACAGTTTACGCAAAAGAAAGGAAACGTGGTCGGTACGGTGGTCAACAGGTTAGCACAACTGCCTCACAGTTAAGAGGTTGTTGTCTTTGTTTGTATCTGAGCTCCAGCTTACCTGTTTGAAGTTTGCATGTTCTCCCTGTGCTTGTGTGGGTTTTCCCTGACTGCGCCGTTTTCCTCCCACATTCCAAAAACAAGCATGTGCGGTTAATTGAATGCACTTTTTTTTTTTTTTTTCAAATGCAGATGATGTAGTTCTGTTAGCTTCATCAAGCCGCAATCTTCAATTCTCATTGGAGCGGTTCGCAGCTGAGTGTGAAGCGGTTGGGATCCGGACCTCCGAATCTGAGCCCATGGTATTTAGTAAAAAAAAAAAAAGCGTGGCGTGCCCTCTCCTGGTCAAGGTCCTTCCCCAAGTGGAGGAGTTTAAATATATTGGGGACTTCTTCATGAATGAGGGAAGAATGGAGAAGAAGATCAACAGGTGGATTGGTGCAGCATCGGTAGTGATGCGCACTCTTTTTCGGTCTGTGACAGTGAAGAAGGAGCTGAGCTACTAATACACAAATGGTGTTTTAGTGTGTTAATAATTGTGCAAGTAAATGACAAACTAATAAAAAAAATGAGTGTACGCACAGTAAATTATTGTATTTAATAAACCAAGTGGTTTGGCAATATAAAGTGCTGCTTCTCATTGTCAGTAACTGACATTGCCCAAGATTTTAGTATCTCATTTTAAAGAGTTTCTGAGCCCAATAAATTGCAGTATTTGGGGTGTAGCGTATATTGGTTGAATAAAAATGTAATTAATTTAGGAGGAAGGAATAAGACGGAAGCGACGCCTGCGTTGCTTCCGGTTTAGAGTAATTTTAAGTTCAATCGTTAAAAATGTTTGATTTTTTTAATGTGTCTCGTAAAGGGGACCCACGTCACTTTTGGGAAAGTGACAAGAAGCTTTTTTTATCAGTCTTGTAATCGGAAGGTTGCTACACTTTATGAAATGTTGAGTTTTAGATGACAGAGGCTTACTTAAACTGAGAACACACACAAAATACAACGAAGAGTGGAATTTTATGGTATATTTAATGACATCTACAAGGGATCTAGAGGGAAACACACAAAGGGGTCTAACTAAAGAAAGAAAACAACACTAATAATGGTAAAAAGTGTGTTGGACTAAAGTGAAAAAAGCGAGCGTTGGACGCGTCCATTCCGGACGAGAGAGAGAGAGGACAAAGTTGAGATTTTGTATGACGCTAGTAATTTCCCCGAAAATTTAGGCAATAATAATGTACAGTCTGGCAAACGCTTGCCGTGTCTACTCACAAGCATAGCTTCAAGCTAGTGGGTGGTGGTCTCTCTCTGGGCGTGTCTCAGAAGCATGGAGACAGGGTTGGTTGCAGAAAAAAGATACATAAAAATGAAACAAAACAAATGAGTCGGGAGAAGAAAATTTGTTGTTGGTCACGCCTTGTTGGGAGAGTGTGACCGTCTCTCTTTCTGCCTTTTTTTTGTCGCTTGCTGGCAATTTCAGAGCGATCACGCTTGGCTGGAAACCTGGTACCTTAGTAGCAGCTGCCCTGATCACCTAGCGGTGGCCCACGGATAGGTTGGGAAGCCGAGTCTGTTCTCATCCTGGCCTTCGCGGTTACTGAGTCGTGTGCCCGAACAAAGAAGGGGCAGGGATGCCCGGAGCCAGCCCAGCAAGAGCGAATAAGCCAGAGCCAAAAACATGAGCATCAGGGTTAAGTACCCCAGGGGCATGTCGAAGAGGGAAGGAGAAGACCACACCCATCAGCTTTAATCTTGTCTACAAATTTGATAAAATGGGTTTAAAATCATATTTTAATATAAAATAACCTCAACTTGGTACTCTCTTTACTCATAGGTCAAGCATATCGGACTGACTGTTTATACTTTAGTTTTGGCAAATCAACTGCTTATGGTTCAAATCACATTTCAAGCTGCTTGGAAGTGAGACCCAAAGTCTGCAGTAATTTACATTTCAACAGGTAAGTTGATTAAAAAATAGACATGGTGAAAATTCAGAGAGAGTTAATATGATCATTACTGCTATCGGGAAGAGGATTCGTCTATTTAAAAAAATCTAACCCAAAAAAAAAACACCAAAATGTCATTCACAACAGCGACCCTCAATAGGGAAAAGGGTGGGAAGAAGACGTTTCATGTTGTCCAAAATGTCCCCAACAACATGATGAAATACTGTATGTCCACCCTCACTTGTTGCACAATTCTCTATAGTTATAGTAGAGCTAAGTGTAATATAAAGAGTAAATGAAAATACATTTCTTAGAGTAGTAATTGATGCGAAACTATGTTGGAAGTCACATATAGATAATGTCAAAAGAAAAAAAATTATAGGTACAGAGTCCTATACAAAACCAAGGATGTCCCAAATAAGAAATCATAATACACATTATATTATTCATTGTTACTGCCATACCTTACCTATTGTTTGGGGTAATACTTACGAAACAAATAATCTGTTTTCTGAGCTACAAAAAAGAGCTATACGAATTATCAACCGATTCAAATGATACAGAACCAACACTTCCACTATTTGTCAAATTAAACTCTTAAATTCTATGACCTGGTTGAATTCAAAACAGCACACAAATAATGTACAAAGTACACAACAACCTACTTTGCTACAGTATTCAGAAGCTGTTTGAAATCAGAGAGAGTTGTTATGGCTTGAGGAGTACAAGCGTCTTTAAACAAATCCAAGACAAGAACAAACATAAAGAAATTGTGTCCCGGTTAGAGGCGTTAATCTATGAAACAATTATGAAACTGAATTGACAAACCCTATCGATCGCTACGTTCAAGAGGTTTAAAAATATCGTACTGAAAAAATATATATAACTCGGGTATAAATATGAGAAACTGCAGAGATGTCAGAACGTCTATATGTGTTAGCTTCAGTGTAGTGAAAGTATACAGTATGTACTGTATGTATAAATGTGTATGTAGGAGTGCAAGGGTTAAATGATAGCATATGGAGGATCAATACAATCACCTGATTACCTTTTAAAACGATCTTGGATCAATATATGTCGTCCGGAAGGCCAATTTGCCGAGTACAGATTGATGTGGGAATATAAATTGATACATCTATGTAGTGGACGAATCGTTACACCCCTAAGACATACCGAAGCATTTTCACTTATCTTAATTTACTACTAAAAAAAAGTTAAACAGCACTTGATAGCAGTGACATTTCAGCTTGCTATCAAACTTGAATTTAAGAGAAATATGTGGGAACAATGTCATGGCATCGCAAGAAGATCATGGATCATAACTGCATGGTATATTGTGTATGAACACGATCAGTTAAGGTTAAGGTTAAGCCACACAAAGTCAGCTAGGATAGGTTGCAGTCGACCATAATGAGGACAACCAGTATAGCAATTGCCGGATGCATTGTGGTCGACTCTGCACTTGCCAGTTCAATGATTGTCCCAGGGTTATGGGCAAAGACACCACTGCCAACATTGCAGAAAATGCTAAATTAACCATTGCGCCATCTGACTTGATGAAATGACGTCATAAACAAAAATACAAAAATCAACAGTAGAAGTCACCTTATTCAAGCATTTCGATACACAATGCAAAACATATATCAGTTCAAGAAAGAAAATGGAAAAAAAAAAAAAAAAACAGCCGTGCAGCTTTAATAAAAATACCTTTTAGTGAGTGAGTCAGTGGGTAAAGGGCAACGGTAAATGGAACAAGATCATGCTGTATGATGAGTTCAAATGTGGCCCTGTTGACCTTTTGAGATTTTAAGATGCTTTCTCGTCTTATCCGATATACCACACTAAAAGCTGAAAGCTGTCCAATGAAATATAAAGCGAGTATGCCAATACAAACATAAAACTACTGTTTGGAAATTTGTGTAAAGTAGATTATTTCTGTGTTGTGTGTAGTAATTGTTCTCTGTGCATGCATTTGACTAGCCTGTCAGCTTTTGCCTTTTCAAGATCATCTCGAGGCACTCGACTTTCTTCTATTCCGAAATACAGTATATCAGAGGAATCATGTCGGATGCCAGGGTGTCCTTACAGTGCTAATAAAAGTTTTGTTTGTACAACGTGAGCTGGCAACAACTTCCTTCACCTCTGCTCCGTACACAGAAAATGTGAAGAATAATCTTTGTCTTTTATTTTTGTTTCACCTCTGAATGTGCATCAGTGTGCTAGTGGAGTTTTCTCTAGGTGGGGCTATACATACAGTATATTAATACTGTATATATTGGAATTATTTAAGTCTGAACACAGCCACATACCAGTTATAAGAGGGTGTGCACACTTGTACAATCATATCGCAAGTGTTTATTTTTACTTCGGCTATCAAAATGCCCCCCCTCTTTCCGATTTTTATTCTTTGTGCCCCTATGTTATGTTATGATATTTAAAAAGTAGCGCTCCAACAGAAAGGGCACTTATCTAATCCAGGGCAAAAGGGCAAGTGCTAGAGCACCACTAGGGATCTGTGCACGTGCATATACCTTTTCATCTCACCTCGACCTCATGATGTTTTCCACAACGGTTAAGGAAAGCTAGTATAAAGGTTAGGAGACTTGACTTTCCCAAGAGGCCCATGAGGTAACTATTTGTGGGCCCAAGACCAGAGTGCATCACTAATCATAAAACACACTAATGAGACAACTTTACTCAGCATTTATTATATAAAACGTACCCTGCTCATCTAAAAAATAAATATAGCCTATATTTTGAAATGTTTTTATTGTATTGATCTTTTTTATTTGTGCATTGGGCACAAGGCATTTGAATGATGACTTCCATTTTAAGGCAGTTCGTGAGTGGTCAACCAGCAGCGACTGAGAAACCTGTCAGAAAGACTAGCGAGACCGCCATCCCTCTTCTGGTCAAAGGAAGCGTGTGAACTGTGAAGTCCAAGGCTCTGGGTTTTTTTTTATTGAGGAGACTAGGGCAGCTGTAAGGACATATTGAAGGACAAAGTAAATCTCACAACAGATGACTAATTTATAATAAGATGCAAAATTGTGCCTCTGCAAATTTACATTAGCGTGCAAGCGTAATATAATCAAGCCTGATCGGGGTTGTCTTTCCTGGAATTTGTTGGAAGGGCACAGCGTGTCCTTAACTGGCAAAAGTATCTCGTCATAGGTGAGGACGATCACCAGGGGAGCAAGAACTCATGCTACGTCGACCTCATCATTGTTTACTCTCACTCGTTGCATCCCTCGCAAACTGGATGCCGGGGAGACATAAGGAGGAGGAAGTGATGACGGCTCTATGGGCCCATGACTGACTTAGCCCTGAGACCATTATCCAACATTTTACTTTTGTGTAGCTCTCCCCAATAAATAAATAAATAAATAAGTCTCAACATTTTTTTTACATTTATAATCTGCTCTTTCAGATAATAATAATAATAATACATAATACCAATTCCAAACTCTCCAAAATACAGTATATCCTAATGTTGCAGCTACTTGTAATAAATGTCACACGCCTTGTATTTTGTAATTTTGTAAAATTATATAAACTTTGTCTGGAACTCACTGTCATCAGAAATAAAATCCATTTTAGAGTTTAAGATGTTCACCACCAGAACTAAAACCTGGTTAAAGACGAAACAACTGTACTCGTCTGTAAATAGAGTATATATTGTGTCAGTGAGTGAGTGAAGCACGTTGAATACCTTGGAGGTTTTCTACCTTCAAGGTACTCAACACGCTTTAACCTCCTCATTGCCACAGCATCAGGGGCAACTGGGGGCTCAGTATCTTGCTTAAGGACACTTCGACATGGTCACAAGAGCTGTGGATCGAACCCGCAACCTTTGGGTTAGAAGACGACCACTCCAACACCTGAGCCATGTGCCTCCCCCTTTTTTGTTGTTTTTTTTCTCTAGGGGGTTGGGTTTTTTTGACAGGCGGGATGTGGGGGAGCACTTTGTCACTTTTTGTACAGTCTTTCTTTTTTTTTTTAAACCAATAAAAAAATATATTTGAAGGACAATCTGCTGTTTCGAATTTATAAAAAAAAAAAAAAAAAAAAAAAGCCATTGGACAAACCTAATGATGTTAACTCTATTCTGGTCATCAAAGACACCTATCTACATTTAATATAATCCATACCATGGCAACAATCGTCGGATATCCAACTTAAGGTATTTAAAGTATATACATTGCTCGTGTGTGTGTTATGTTAGAATACTGAACTGTCAACATTGAAAATGGACAGTTAGCCTATGTACTGTAACGTGCATTTTCTCACATTGCTAAGCATGAAAGCTTACCTTCAACAAAGTGTTGAAGAAAAATCAAGGTTGGATGTACTGGGCATGTAGCCGGAGTGAGATCAGCTCTGCTTATTCGTAAAAACCACAATCTCTATCTTTCTCTTGACAAATGTTCAGTCTTCTCACCCTGATTCCCAATTGGTGCCAGTAAATGGTGAAATGAGACTTTGCCCCTCCAACCCAGAGACATGTTTTGATATGGGCGACAGGGGTATAGAGACCCGGGGTGGCATTTTCAGGGGGGCGGTATGCCCGCACCCCGCCGGCCCCTTTGTTGAATGCATTCATAATGCAAAGTTCACATCTCGGGAAAACATTTCAAAGAAAATTATTTACCCACATCACTGTAAAACATTTATTACATCAGCTACATTTGTGTACAAACTGCTGTAAATCAAATCAACCTGATGCATTGCATGTTTTTTTCCCATTTTGTAGTTCATCTATGTTGGTTCCATTCAAAGACACATAGCAGTTGAAGTCTTGCTCACTTAGATGGACTTTAGTGTACAGAACTGAAAACTTCTTCACCATGCATCAATTTTTTCATGTAGACTGAGCTTTTATGGATGTGTTTCTCAGGTCTTTGTGGACAGTAGGGGACATCAGTAAGCCTTTCTATGAAATGGGTGTTGGGTGTTGTACTTGTTGGGGGTGGGCAAAATCTATTCTATATGTATTGTGCAAAGCACTATTTTAAAAAACAATAGCTACAATTATTGCCTAATCTAAAAGTTTAATTTGAATACACAAACACCACTTGGAGGCTCTTGTGCAGTGTTGGAAAACAATTTTGACATTACATATACACACCTATATTAAAGTATGAAACTAATTGTATCATTTTTTGGGCTAAACCCAGTGTTTAAATTACTCATACCACCCTGTAAACAGTCAGTCATGTTAAAAACCCATTTATTCATTCAGCTTTTTTTTTTTTTTAAATCACATTTCACATTTTTTTCTTTCGTTTGCCACCAAGTTTGAGTTTGAGACAGTGGACATCAGAATGTCCTGACCTTACTCATATTTAAAAAAGAAAATAAAGAAAAGCCTTGAGGAGACTTTACTTACAAGAGTTCCTTTAATCCCAAGGACCTCTGCAGGGTAGTTGTAGAGGGAAGAGCTCATACAAACACTTCACTGTACATAGAGATTTACATTGTTTTGTGGGGACATGATTTATGGTCTTAAGTCCACCTCTGGATCAAACAGTATTCTGTACAACAAAGCCTGCATCCCAGCTCCCAGAACCGGGCACAAATTGGAAAACGTGGTTATAGTCAACCAATAAGAAGGTGCCAACTTGTCTACTGCACAGCAGAACAATATACGGTAGTATTATAAGATAACAGAACGTCTTCACTGCTGACTAACGTGGAAACCTCTCCAAATTCTTTTTTCAGACATTTACAACCTCATCAGGCCACAAAGAACTGGGATGCAGACTAAAACTGACAAAGTTGGACAGCATTAATTTAATGCTGCGTAATGTGTTGCCCTCCTCCTTGGGATGGCAGTATTCTGACTGTAAAAGACAATGCATAAGATCTTTGCCAAATGTTTAACCTAGGATGGAGACCAAACTGCTCTAATTCTGTCACCTCCCTCGATTTTGTAAAACCATACTTTGTTGTCATAATAAAATCAAAAGCGTGAAAATAAAATGAAAGTATATATATATATAACTGTTTTGGGTCCATTAGGGTTTAACTTTCATTCTTCTTCGCTCTCATTATCGTGCTCCATGTTTTCCTCCCCATTCGCTTTGGAATCCGTCCTGCTATCGAGATCTTCTTCATTCTGGTCAATTTGGTCTTTCTTGTCGTCCTCCATCAACTCATCCTCCTCCCAATTCTAATGATGAATAAAAAACAGCATGTAAGAGTCACACCTGAAGCAAGAATCAGTTGCTAGTCATTAACACAACTACACTGCAGATGTACTAATAAAACAGTTTCCCCAAACTGCTCATTGCTCATTTTAAACATTCACTTGACTAGCTAGTCTTCTCAAAGCTTACATCGGAGTCTTCATCCAGAAGAATTTCATCCCCAGATGCCTCAGCTTCATCTGAAGATTCTATGAAAGGCAAGACAGGGGGGAGAAACAACAACATTTTAAGAATGGGATGAATATCTGTATTCAGAAGGCGGTGGCCTTATCCTATTCAAAGGACAGCTGTCAAAAAGATAAATTTCTTAATATATGACAGGTTTTACATCAAAATTGAATTATTCCTTGGGGCCAATCATATCAATTCACGATGTTGAATCATTGTTTGTTTATATGTGCCCTGCAATTGGCGGGCGACCAGTTCAGGGTGGATAAGCGATACGGAAAATGGATGGATGGACTGACTAGAAATTTTTGTTACACATGAAAACTAAAATACAAACCCCATACTTGCAGCTTGAACAGAAACATTTTCATGAAATCCCAGCCATTGTGTGGATGAAGTTTTCTTTTTCACTTGACAACAAAAACGCTATAAATTACATTTTGTAACAGAAAACTAAGCTATTACTTTTTCTTTTGGCAATATCTTTGTTAGAAAATAAAAATTCAATAATTTATATTTTTCCACTCAAAACTGACTAGCTGAATATTATGTGATCGGCCCCAATCTCTGATCACACAAGTGGATTGGGACATCTCTAGTCTGAACTGTTTGAGAATGTTGTTCAATGTACAAGTGGAGCAACATATACTGCCATCCAAGCAATGTTTTTCTTAGGGACATCTCTGCTTATTTCAGCAAGATGACAGCAAGCCACATTCTGCATGCTAAGACAGCAAGGTTTTGTAGCAATAAACGAGTGCGGGTACTAAACTGTACCCAGACCTGTTTCCCATTGAAAATGTCAAGTGCACTATTAAACAAAGTTCCATGAGTCCTGGGAGTCGCGGACTGTTGAGCAACTGGATTCATACATCAAGCAAGAATAAGACATGCAAACACGAAAGGCATGAAAAGGGCGTCCAAAAATGAATTAAAAAAAATGTGTGCCCCCACAAATAATTGTTCTGATTTTAACATGAATTAGGCAATCTGGAAGACTGAAGAGTACAATAAGGCAAAATACACAATTTTGCTCAATCAGAAAAACATTTATCTACACCACTCAAGTACATGTTGATGTACAAATTTAAGATTCAATTTAAATTTGCCTCATTTCTTTGCTTTTTTTATTCTGGCCTCCAACTTGAGCCAGGCCCATCTCCACCTGGACCTGTTGCCTGCTTAAATCTGTGCCACATGAATGGCGTCCTCCTCTTTAAGCACTCTCATTCTGGAAAAGAATTGACTAAAATCATTGGCTGGTTCATTATATTTTTCACTATTACCAACTTCAAAAGGCTAATCCCAAATGCATCCTCCAGGAAAATATTAAGTACAGTATTTTTCCATTTATATTAGCCATTTCTGAATTTGAAGTTGGTTAATTCTGTGTTATGACATAATGCCCAACATTGCTCTGTCACTTTGAACATTAACATCCGTGAACTCAGATAATTGTAGGCGCGTTTCCTAATAAATACAAGATGTACTAGCGGATCAGCTCTTGTCGCCGATGTTATGTGTACTTCGCGGTTCCGCTGGGACCACAACCAGGGCCACAACCCGCAGCACATCAACGCGAAAATACAAAAGACCAGTGCAACAAATACGACACTGGCTGCGCTGATGAGCAAAAATGTTGCTTAAACATAAGAGTAGCAATAGAGGATGTCCGCTCCAGAGGTGGGTAGAGTAGCCAAATATTGTACTGAAGTAAGAGTATTGTTACTTGACAATAATGTGACTCAAGTCAAAGTAAAAAGTAGGCCTCTCAAAAGTTACTTGAGTAAAACGTACACAGTGAAATAATTACTCAAGTACTGAATAAATAGTAACTTCTCATTTTTTTAACCACAGCATGAACATCAACAAAAACAAATGTGAATGTACAAATTCTGATGTTGCTGAGTGTGTGTATGCGTGCGTGTTTTTGTATGCACAGCCAAAACTACAACAAAACATCTGCAATTTACCGCATGGTGTTTTCTCAACTTATAAGTGGGCTGAAATAACCACTTTTGAGAAGAAAGTGCCAGACAAATACAAACTGTTGATTTTGTTTGTCTAAATGTACAACCCACAACAAAATTCAAAGTTAATGATTAATTGCTAAAAACAAAGTTTAATCAGTTCGAACATTAAATATCTTGCCTTTGTGTATTCAATTAAATATAGGTTGAACATGATTTGCAAATAATTGTATTCTGTTTTTATTTGTTTAACACAACGTTCATTGGAATTGGGGTTGGAAACACGAGTAGCACGCCATTGCCTTCATAGTAACGTCGACCTTTGCAACATGGCCGCCACGTAGGCACGACGATCAGCCGGGCTGGCTTATCTGGTGTTAATACCTATGCCCGGGAAGCCCAATAGAAGACGATGTGTGCGGTCATGTGACTTCATTGCATCGTTTGATTGGTGGACTAGACTTAAACGTCACTACCGCTTAAATTGAATTGCCGCAAACAGAGCCCAACGCGGAAGTCGAAGTCTCGCGCACATAACAGTTGATAAGCAATAATTGATAAATAAAAGTAGTGAGCAACATTTAGATCATTGTAACGGAGTAAAAGTACCGTTACTTCTTAACAGCAAGCAACATTTAGATCATTGTAACGGAGTAAAAGTACCGTTACTTCTTAACAGCAGAAGCGGCGGAAGTGCTTTTTCCGCATGTGCGCTCGTGAAAAAGAGCGCAGTGGTTGATATTTTTTAAAGAATCCGTGACATTTTATCTATTGGCCCCCCAGAATACTTAAGCATTCATTCATGGTGGTGATACTTTTGTCTATAAGCTCCCATCTTGGAAGCATGGGGGCAAAGGGGAGACAAAAAAAAACCTCCAAAAACTCTCGTGCTTGCCTTAGGGTATCAGAGCTCAATAAGCATCTGTGTGGTTCTTCGGTGCGTTTATATTGTACAGTCGTCGAGAGAAAAAAAAATAAAATTAAATTAAAAAAAAAAAGACAAGAATGCTATGGTCATGTTGCCAGGCAACAGAAGTAATGTTTGCATGCAGTGCACACCTAAAAATGTCTGCGTGACGACCAATATTGCCTACATAAATCTTTATGCACTCTTCAAGCACGTAGCTAACTGGTTGGCACATCTGCCTCACAGTTCTGAAAACCTGGGTTCCAATCCGGCCACGCATGTGTGGAGTTTACATGTTCTCCCCGTGCTTGCATGGGTTTTCTCCAGGTACTCCGGTTTCCTCCCACATCCCAAAAACATGCCTAGTAGGTTAATTGTAGACCAAAGACTATATTGTAAGTAGTTGTGAATGTGAGTGCGAATTCTTGTTTGTTTATATGTGCCCCGCAATTGACTGCTGACCAGTTCAGTGTGTACCCCGCCTCTTGCCCAGAGTCAGCTGGGATAGGCGCCAGCACGAAACCCTATTGAGGATAAGCGATACGGAAAATGGATGTATGGATGGACTCAAGAAAATGAGTGAAGGTAGAAATAAGTACCGTCATTTAAACCAAGAAACATTGTGTCCTCTTACAAAGGTGGCGTATAACTATGGTATTCAATTCAATTGGGCAATACTTTGGCGGCAGCTGCTGCTCAATTCACCCAAACATTTACTTTTATGGTGAGACCCGCAAGATTCGAAGCAACTAACAACATAACTGTACCTAGGGATGTCCCGATCCGATCACGTGATCGAAAATCGGGGCAGATCACGTGATTTTCAGCTGTTTGAGAGCGGGTGAAAAAGATCGGTTTTATTTATTTTCTGAGATATTAACTCATTTATTGCTGAACACATAATACGTAGTTTCAAACCCATCGATTAAGTACCGAATACGTATTAATACGTAGTTTGCGTTTTTTCACGGGAAGTGGTAGAGGAGGCTCTGACGCAGCTCCTCAGGGAATCCAGAGCTTGGGAAGAATTTTACTGAGGCGTAACCGCCAGCAGAGGGCAGCGATGCACCATTGTAGATTTGGCAAACAGCCCTCAAGAGCCTCATTGTTTGCCAGCGAAAAATAGCAGCAAGGACAGGCTGTCGGACGAGCTGAAAATTTTTTACAATCGAAGAGACAAAGTACAGTATTCACAGAATATGTATTGTGGTAGTTTGTACAATTGTGTGTTTGTGTCAGAAATGTGTCATAACTGAGATCTTGTATAACGAGGATCACAGTCGCCATGTCAACTTAATTTGGTAGATTTGGTATGATTATAATCATAGAACACAATATTCTAGAAGCCTTGAAAAGTCAGTCAAAATCCTCAAAAACTGCTTCCACTCACAGGGTTTTCTTTTCTTAAAACGGCTGGCACTGAATGAGTTAAAGGACAGAGTGAAAAAATAATCCAAAGGTACAAATATTTTTAACGATAATTTGAAAATAATTTAAGATAATTTACCTTCAAATAGTGAATATTTATACACAAACTCTGTAGAAACATAAGACGGGTAATATACAGTAACAATACTCACAGGTATGTAATCTTCCAAATCTGTGAAAAACAAGTTAATGTTTTCACACGACATTCTTCTTGTATTCTTTTTTAGCTTCCAGTAAATGAGTAGCCCGATGCAAGCATTGCAACACACTGCCTTTAAGAGGCCAAGATGCGCACAGCAGGAACAGCAGATAGTCATTTTTCCCCCTGACTGTCTGACATGAAATTCAGACAAAATAATGTCCTTTTTAAGGTAATTTAAGATTACCAAAATTATATTTGCTAAATACTTTTTGTTTTTATTTCTATTACATAATATGTATGTATGTGTGTACTTTGTATCCCCAGATACTTGTGATTGGATGAATGAATGAGTTAGGGATCTCCTAACTCATTCATTCATTCATCTTCCGTTCCGCTTTCCTCACAAGGGTCGCGGGTGTGTTGGAGCCTACCCCAGCTATCGTCAGGCGAGAGGTGGGGTACACCTTGAACCGGTCACCAGCCAATCACAGGGCACATATAAACAAGCAACAATTCGCACTCGCAGTCACACCTACGGGCAATTTAGAATATTCAATTAACCTACCGTGCATGTTTTCGGGATGTGGGAGGAAACCAGAGTGCCCGGAGAAAACCCACGCAGGCACAGGGAGAACATACAAACTCCACACAGACGGGGCCAGGATTTGAACCCCGGTCCACAGAACTGTGAGGCCTCCACATCCCTAACTATTATGTTAAATATCTTAAGCATAAGAAAACAAGTTAGGGCAAAACTAGATACCAACACAAAAAAGCAGTACAAACTCTTACCCTCTTCATACACCAGTTTGGGTGTGTGGTCAACATCAGATACTTTGTTGCTGCTAGTATTTGTCGCCACCTAGCGGTAAAGAAAAATAATTATGTTTTTGGTCATTCCTAAATCACATAAAAATAAAGAATCCAACACATTGGGGAGCCCTCTTAATTTTGTTTTAGGAACACTAAAGGTTGACATGGGAAAGTGTACACAACTCAACTGCTATCTAGTAAGAAAAGTGTTAAACTGTTACAATGGACTTACTATATTAAACATAGTCGCTGTCAGGTGGAAACTTTATGTCCAAATATGGTCAATTTTATATTTTTTTCCCACAAAGAGCTACTATGGTCCTGTCCCCACGTAGTCAGTTATTTTTTCGCATTATTAATCAATTCAAAGTGTTGAATGTAGCGTGTAAACAAATCTATTAACTCTCTTGAATGCTCAACTGTGTTGCGAAGTGGTGTAAAACCCCGCCTCTTCTGTCACTCTGCCGGACCATGCGGCATAATTTTTTATTTATTGCATCACTCATGTCTCACACCTTTTAAAGACTTTGAGATGATGATGTAACGACAGCAGTTGGCTTTTGAGAAGTATTAAAGGCTGTTTGTCAGGTAAGGGGCCGGCACGAGCGCAGACTGATGTGGACGGCTGACGTCGTCGCCATATTATACGATTTTAATCAATCAGTGTAATAAAGTAGGGAATTTTTAGCATATTAAATTAGCGATTGAACAGGATTTTGGAGTGGTGTTGTGTTGATGTACAATGGTTACATGATAGCAATATAAGGTATAATACCATCTTGAATGATGCGGCATTTGGAAACCAAGGCCTTTTTTCCCAGTTTCTGAAATGTTGTGATTTTGGCTATATGAGGATTCTGACTCACGGCGACGACATGCAGAGATAGTAAACTAATAATATTAGGAGATAACGTGAAAAACAGATGAAGTAACTGCAAACTGTTTTATGATGTTTTGATGACAGCAACCACTGTCAGCTCCCAGTAAATTCTTGGATCTCAAAGAACTGCCGAGTAGCAAGGCTAGACCCCAACCAACCAGTGAAGTGGCAAGGATAAGATGCTCTACATTGCCATAAATTGGCTGAAACTGACCTGTGTAATGAGGAGGTACAGCTTTCCGTGTAACTTGGTTAGTTTGTGGAACATCTTCACTCTGCTCTCAATCATGTGATAAAGCACTCCCAGCTGGGAAACCAGGTCAGGCAGCTGTTGGATATGCAGCAGAATTAGTCGGGTTTGCAATGGAAACAGAACGGGGCAGAACCGTCCAAACACTTGAGGGAAACGGTCATTATTAACCAGAATAAATGTTTTTTTTTTTTATTTAACTTTGCACAAACAAAACACAATATTACCATTTATTCACACTATATGATTATTTTTCCTACTGACAGTATTCCTGACGTTAGGTGTATAGTTTTTGTATTACTGCAACAGGAGTAAGGAGCTGACTCACCGAAGACAGGTATGATGTGTGGTGCATTAGCACTGCTTTGAGCCACCGGACCATCAGAACTGCCCTGAAAAAAGGAGGAGGGGGGGAAATTGTTAAAATGCATCCCTTCATTAAATTTGTATTCCACTTCTCCTGCTCACGGTCGCAGGGGACTTGTAGCAAGTCAATCATGGAGTCAATGCGGATGAGCCTTGTGGAAATTGAGCCCATGCCATCTTCACAAAGGTTTTGTGAACAGCCGCAACGCTATTAGTGCTAAAATGTTTAAGATATTGGCTTTATCACATAGGCCTTTATTAGGTCCTTGTGATTATAAAACAACATCAAGATTTTGTTTATTTTATCGTACGAAAGAATCATAAAGGCGATTATGATGCTAAATTTGCGATCTGTCAAATTAATGCACAACAGAATAACAACATTGCAATGATCCACATGATCTAACACCATTAAAGAGCAATTTTAGTTTCACAAAATTATGACCACTTGCATAATATGACATCAAATACAAGAGCTGGATTAAATATTTTGCATTACCAAAGGTATTCAGTTTTGATTGACTTTGTTAGAGGTATTAATTAATAATTTACAGGTTTCTACAGTGGACCCCTGCGATTCATGGGGGATAGGGACCCGGCCAGACAGTGAATACCGAAAACCCGTGGCTCATTGACGTACATAATGATTGCACTGAAAAACAAACAAACAAAAAATATATATATTTTTTTTTAAAGCCCCAATAATTCTTGAATAGGTGGGAATAAACTGACATGTTTTTGGGGTTGGTTCTCTGGTAAAAAAGAAATAAAAAGGAAATAAAAACATTGAAAAACTGAAAAAAAATATATATAGTTCTTTTTCCATCCATCCATTTTCTGAGCCGCTTCTCCTCACTAGGGTCGCGGGCGTGCTGGAGCCTATCCCAGCTATCATCGGGCAGGAGGCGGGGTACACCCTAAACTGGTTGCCACCCAATCGCAAAATCGTGAACCTGTGGGTGCCAAAATCGTGTGTGTGCTGGTGTCCACTGTGCAACTGTACTGGATCATATTTACCTCAACAAGCACAAGCAAAACTGTTGGTCCAGCTGCATTGTTATATAAGCCACGTTTGCGTATGTTAGGACAAAATAGTCTAATTTTCTTTTATTATATTATCCAATAGTTTCTGTGATTTTATTACTTCAATAGTTCTTTGTTCTTGTGTGACTAATGTATCTAGGAGCTTAAATGTTTTCTCCTCCCTTCTCAGTGGCTCTACCGGGCTCCCTTTTCTCTCATGGACAAGATAACTGTTAATAGGTTTCTCTTTATTCTTTCCTCATCTTCCTCCCATTTTAGTTTGTGCGTTGCTCTTCCGTGTTCTTCAGAGACAAGGAGAAGCACGAAGCAACTAACCTCTTGACTGTTTCTCTCTTCGTAAAGATTTCATTAAAATGACAAACAAGATTGTTTCCTGGTTTAAATCCAAAACACGTACCGTGGTTATTTTGTTATAACCAAATTCACACAAAGTTACTCAAAATGATTATTTCACTGCCTGACATAAAAGCAGTATCACGATAAAGAATTGCAGAAGGAAATGAAAATGAACTTTAGGGTCATTCATGATGAATTACTGTTTGTCTATTCGTTGAACCAGTACTCATTGACCCAGACAACTTTGATTAGAATGAAATTAAAACTTCACTCAGCTTTGACAAGTGGACAGTAGTGTCTTAAAGACAATTGAAGCATTTTTAAAAAAAAGAACCCACAGAAAATCTTTAGGGTAAGCCTGCCTATGGAGTACACAAACTGCAGTGAGTCTAATCTAACCAATTGCCATGCTTGTACTTACGTGAAAGGGTGCCCTTGGAGCCTTTTGGTAATCTAGAAGTACGAAAAATGCTTGATTAAATTAATCTTAAAGATCTAGGCTGCTGTCAGGCAGAATATGAACTGACACAAACCTCTTCCACCAAAGGTAAAACAGCAGGGAGGGGCAGGCGAGCAACAGTTTTCTTTATTATCATTTCTTTACGAGTCTGAAAAACTTTCTGTGGAAGGAAATGGAGAAACATTGATTAAAAGAGTGGGACTAATAATGGACGCATCGTGATGCAGATATAAACAATTCAGAATCAATTAATGAATGTCGATTCAATAATGCAAATGAAAAAGTGGAGCTCAGAAGTACAGCGCCCAAAGGACAATCAATGTGGTGAACATAAAAGCTCTACCACACGAGTAAGCGATAGGGCTGTGGCATATATCACACATTTATATGGGTATTCATTTCTTTGCATGATTAAAAAAATTATAATAAATAAAAAAATAAACAACGTACATGCATCCCCTCGAACGTGGGGAAATGTCTGAGAACAGAGCAGCAGCATGACAAATATTGTACTGAAAAGGTGAGGGACTTTTAAAAGCCACTCTTGATTCTACGGACTTCCGGAGTCCATGAAATCATCAGTAATACATTAATAAAGGGACGTTTGATTTCAATAGGGAACTATTGCACCAATGTCAGCCATCGAAGAGAATAACATAACGTTAGGCAAATACAATAAAAAAACAACTTGGGGTGAGCAGAAACTAATATGACATGTCAAGAAAATCACTTGCTCATGTCTTGCCGCATGGCAAGAGGTGCAATTCCTGCTCGTAGCTTCTCTTACTAGCACAGTGAATACATACACGTGGACAAAATTGTTGGTACCCTTCTATTAATGAAGAAAAAAAAAAACAATAATCAGTAAAATAATTTGAAACTGACAAAAAGATTTCTTGAAAATTAACCAATTAAAATTAGACATTGCTTTCGAGGGCTAGACAAAAATTATGGTTCCCCCAGAAAAGAAAAAAAAGAAATTACTATCGGGGCATATTAAACTTAGGTGTGTCCTCTAATTAGGATCACAGAAGTCTTCAAACTTGTAATCAGTCAGTCTACCTATTTTAAGGAGGACAAGTAGTCACTGTCAGACATTCAAACACCAAAGGCATGATGAAAAAGGTGCTAAATAAATTTAGGTGCTCCGTCGCTTAATGCATTTAACATTAACATCAGTAAACTAATTAGATAATTGTAGCCGTGTAAAAAGTAGGCAGTGAAATTATTACTCATGTACTGGTAAATAGTAACGTTTTATTTTTATTTTTTTACCACAGCATGAACATCAATTTAAAAAAAAAATTACAAAATAAAATGTGAATGTACAAATTCTGATGTTGCTGTGTGTATAAGCACAGTCAAAACTACAAAAAAAAAACATCTGCAATTTACTGCACGGTATTTTCTCAAGTTTTAAGTGAGCTGAAATATCCACATTTGGGAAGACAGTGCCAGAGAAATACTACAATACATGAAAGCTGTTGTTTTTGTTCGTCTAAATGTAAACAAGAGTAGCGCGCCGTTGCATTCATGGTAACGACGACCTTCCCAACATGGCATCCACATACCCACGACGATCGGGGGGTAGGCTTATCTAGTGTGAATACTTATGTCCGGGAAGCCCGATGGAAGACGTCGTGTGAGGTCATGTGAATTTCTTGTCGTTTGATTGGTGAACTAGACTTAAATATCACGAGCGCTTAAATTGGTTTGACAGCGCCCGATGAGGAAGTCGAAGTCTCGCGCACAAAATAGTTGATAAATAAGCAACACTTGATAAATAAAAGTAGCGAGCGACATTTAGATAATTGTAACGGAGTAAAAGTACCGTGACTTATTAACAGCAGAAGCGCCGGAAGTTTTTTTTCTGGTCTCGTCAACTCCTGTGACTTCGAGCGCATAGGCGGAACCTCAGGCCGCATATTAGTCCGCGACGAAATCACAATTACATCTGTGTGTTGATGGTGGATGTGTGGAATGGATCTAGCTCCCAGCGTTTAAGGAGTACGAAACAGCCTATGACGTCAGTGACGGTGACCCCCCCAGGGAAAACTCATTGGATCTATACGATTTACGTGATTGGCCTATTTCGAGTTCAAAACGGAGAATTTCGCCGAAAGGTGACTGATTTGCATGTATGCACTGTGCTGTTTGGTGACATAATGCCTAAAAAGTTTAATATGGACCACAGAAAGCGAGCAACTACTGCACAGTGAATATCGTTCAAATTGAACAAATTAAACTCATATCTCGAGGCATCGTGGTACTAGAAATATAATGGAATTGAACTGAAATTTGACTGAATGGTATAATACAGGTCAAAGACCCCGAGACGAATACTTACATTTAGGATGCTACGGTCATTGCTCTCAAGGCCCTGCACCAGCAACACCGCAAAATTGTCTGTCTGCAGAGAGGGCATCCCTTTAGGAGCTCCCTTTTCAATGGAAGCTGTAGCCTGCAGATCAATTTCCCCAAGACGCTCTGCTATTGACATCTAAAAAGGGAAGAGAAACTTTTGCTAAAAGAGATGTGGATATAAATTCTATGAGTGTGTCTCAATACAATCACAATAGTGTTTAGGCTGTTCTTTTTATGGAGGCAAAGACAAATACAATTTGACATTTTGGCATTTGTTATATATGAAAAGGTACACTCAACAAACCTCTTTGGAGTCCGAGTCTTTCTTCCTTTTCTCTGTTGCCATTGAAGATCCCTTAACTGGGGCTTGATGACCTGGAAGCCCAGGAACCAGCACTTTGCTCTTTGCATTGACAATTGGGGTTTTCACCTGTAGACAGTACGAGGTAATCATTTTTTTTCTTCCTTCATCCTATAGACTCAGACAGTGAATTATTCAAACAATTTAAATGAGCCAAATTCTGTAGTATAATCTTTCATAAAGTAATAGATAAGGTTTCTGTTATTCTTTAAACAAGTGCACAATTAACAGATTCACACTGCTTTGAATATTACAGGTGCAAACGAGGTCAGCATCTATAGGGGGAAGGTGTCATGACAATGCTCAGAGAGCAAGAGAGCATAATTACCGTAATTTCTCATGTATGTATGCGACCCCATGTATAATACGCACCCCCAAAGTTGATCTCAAAATTCTGGAAAAACCTTCTACCCATGTATAATGCATTTTTACAATCCATGATTTTGCTTCAACCCATATGATCAAAACATGAATTATCTGTATTTTGTTCGGTTTTTTTTGCTTCAAATAATTCTTCTGAAGTTAAGCACTTTATTTGAACATGTAATTCTTTTTATTTTCTTGTTCTTATTTTGAAATTCGGAACTTTTATTTAGTAAATGAGAACACACACAGTTGTGCTCATATGTTAGTTTACCCAGGCACAATTTGTAAGATGGGTACAATTCTTTAAAGAAAACATGAAGGGCCAGGCAAAACAAAATTTTATTTTAATGAGATTCACATTAAACTGTCAAGCATTTCAGAAAAGCATTATGAAACCGGACAAAAAAACATTGCATTCGGGGGGATTCCCGGGGCCCCCGCAGATAATTTTTGGGATTTTAACAAACTAAGTGTTGGATTTATCTTACCCAACATTATAAAAAATCTGAAAGACTCGGAAGAGAACAATAAGGTAAAAAAAAATATATAAGAACAATAATTCTTCACGCACAAAAACTTACACCACTCAAGTAGATCTTGATGTACAAATTTTAGATTAAAATTAAATTTGCCTCATTTCTTTGCTTTTTTTGTTTTGGCCTCCAACTTGAGCCCAGCACATCTCCGCCTGCACCTGATGCCTGCTTCAAGCTGTGCCACATGAATAGCATCCTCCTCTTTAAGCACTCTCATTCTGGAAAATAATTTACTAAAATCATTGTCTGTTTCACTTCATTTTTCACTATTACCAATTTCAAAAGCTAATTCCAAATGCATCCTCCAGGAAAGTATTAAGTACAATATTCTTTTCTGTTTTTATTGGCCACTTCCGAATTTGAAGTTGTGACATAATCCTTAACAGCACTCAGTCGCTTAATACATTTAACATTAACATCAGTAAACTCATTAGATAATTGTAGGCGCACTTCCTAATTAATACAAAATGTACTCGCGGATCAACTCTTGTCACTGTAGCGTATATGGGGGTTAAATAAAAATGTATTTAGAAAAAGATACGAAGGAAGGTAAACGGCCGTGTTCACTTCCGGTTTAGTCCGATTTGAGCTTTAACGTGAAAATCAAACTAATTTTGTCTCGTAAAGGAGCACCACATCACTTTTTAAAACTTCAGGACAAAGTGACGACAAACCTTTCGTCAGTCTCATAATTTGAAGATTGCTACAGAAATTAGATGAGTTCTTGATAACCAGAGGCCTTTTTTCAAACCCAAACACAAATGATACAGGTAGTGAATTTTTACAGAAAATTTAATGAGGTCTAACATGGGAATCTACAAGGGAACAATGCAGGAAAGAAAACACAAAGGACAGACAAACATTGGCAAAGGAGACTGACTTGTGATAGGAGGGTGGAATGAGCGCATATTGACAATGCAGAGCTGGGGGTTCCTATTCTCATTAATTTCAACCCAAATATGCACTAATCTGTACTTTTAGTAGACCGCAAGTTGGATTTACGTGCGTGAAACACAATTTAGGCAGGCGGCCGAATGTTCCGCCGGTCCGGTCCGCACAGGTGGATTTAGCGGGAAAGGAGGAAGGAACAAAAAAAGAAGAGCAGGGGGGATCAAAGTTCTCAGGCAAGAAGGCCAGACCCCATATGTTGCTGTTCAGGAAGCCGTTCGGACAGGACGTGTGCTGCCCGCTTCCTTCCCAATGGAGTTGACCCAGGCACCCAAAAGGGTAGCTCGCAGAGCTGGCAGGATGCTCTACGGCAGAGAAGGGTCCGATGTGTCATCGTCACCTCGTGGTGCAAGGTGGTGCGTCCTGGCTGAGCCAGACTTCGGCAAGTTGGTTGAACGAGACCCAGCGCTCAACAAAGGGGGCTCTGGCCTTTAAGCCGGCCAAAAGGGGTGGTTCTCCCCCCCCCCCCCCCCTCCGGGGCCAACAGGGAAGATGGACCGCCTCTTAATGTTATTTTGTGGTTTAAAACCAGCAGGATAAAATATTAATTATTGGATTTAAGGTAACGAGACCATTTTCCAGCCTTCCATTGTCACGCGCACACTCTCTTTATTCCCTGTAACGAATGTTTCAATTGTATGTGGTTGCTGAGAGCACTGTAATATTTGCAATGTGGCATTTGTGTTGTGTGGGGTGAAACATCTCATCTGGTTCAGTTGACAAACAGATTTGACATCAGACATTCAAACTTGCAGAAATACAAGCACTAGTGGCGCTATTGCGATGTTACCACTGGTGGCGTTAATGCAAAGTTCAAAATATTATATAACATTCAAATCCAGTGAAGATTGTGATTAGTTCATCCGGGGTTGCAGTAGTTTCCACTACCTGTGGGTGTTGCTAGTGCTCCATCCATTGTCCCAGACAGAAGGAACAAATGTCACTGAAAACAGCGGAAAAAATAAGTCTTTGTTGCTGAGACTCTTCAGGCTGGCTGGTGGTGGAAGTTAATAAATTTAGCATCCGGGTGAGAAACCACCTGTCTGTGTCTCAGCTTTGATGAGCGACTTGGGACTGGCTGGTAATTCATTTCGCGTCTGTGCGCGAAGTTAACCCCCTTGTGCTGCTTCTTCGATGTATTGTGTACGCAGACTGACTCGGCAGGGCAGCCGAGGCTGGGGGTGCTATGTGTCATCTTTACTGGCGTGTCCGTTACACGCCGATGTTACGTGTGCGTCGCAGTTCCACTGGGACCACAACCCGCACCACCTCAACACGAAAATACAAAAGACCAGTGCAACAAAAGAACACTGGCTGATATGATTAGCAAAAATGTTGCTTAGACATAAGAGCAGCAATTGAGGATGTCCACTCCAGAGGTGGGCAGAGTAGCCAAACATTGTACTCAAGTAAGAGTACTGTTACTTGACAATAATGTGACTCAAGTCAAAGTAAAAAGGAGCCCTCCCAAAAATTACTTGAGTTAAGAGTAAAAAGTAGGCAGTGAAATTATAACTCAAGTACTGAGTAAATAGTAACTTTTGATTTTTTTTTTACCACAGCATGAACATCTATTAAAAAAACATTTTTTAAATAAAATGTGAATGTACAAATTCTGATGTTGCTGTGTGTATACGCACAGTCAAACCTACAAAAAAAAACATCTGCAATTTACTGCACGGTGTTTTCTCAAGTTATAAGTGAGCTGAAATATCCACATTTGGGCAGACAGTGCCAGACAAATACTACAGTACATGAAAGCTGTTGTTTTTGTTCGTCTAAATGTAAACAAGAGTAGCGCGCCGTTGCATTCATGGTAACGACGACCTTCCCAACATGGCCTCCACGTAACCACGACGATCAGGGTGGTAGGCTTATCTAGTGTGAATACTTATGTCCGGGAAGCCCGATGGAAGACGTCGTGTGAGGTCATGTGAATTTCTTGTCGTTTGATTGGTGAACTAGACTTAAATATCACTAGCGCTTAAATTGGTTTGACAGCGCCCGATGAGTTAGTCGAAGTCTCGCGCACAAAATAGTTGATAAATAAGCAACACTTGATAAATAAAAGTAGCGAGCGACATTTAGATAATTGTTACAGAGTAAAAGTACCGTGACTTATTAACAGCAGAAGCGCCGGAAGTTTTTTTCTGGTCTCGTCAACTCCTGTGACTTCGAGCGCAGGCCGCATATTAGTCCGCCACGGAGTAATATCACAATTACATCTGTGTGTTGATGGTGGATGTGTGGAATGGAACTAGCTCCCAGCGTTTAAGGAATACGAAACAGCCTATGACGTCAGTGACGGTGACCCCCCAGGGAAAACTCATCGGATCTATACGATTTACGTGAATGGCCTATTTTGAGTTCAAAACGGAGAATTTCGCCGAAAGGTGACTGATTTGCATGTATGCACTGTGCTGTTTGATGACATGATGCCTTTTTTTTAACCACAGCAGGAACATCAATAAAAAAAAAAAAAAAAAATGTGAATGTGCAAATTTTGATGTTGCTGTGTGTGTATGCACAATCAAAACTACAACAAAACGTGCAATTTACTGCACTGTGTTTTCTAAAGTTATACGTGAGCTGAAATATACACACTTGGGCAGACAGTGCCAGAAGTATACTACAATACATGAAAGCTGTTGTTTTTGTTCGTCTAAAAGTAAACACGAGTAGCGCGCCATTGCCTTCATGGTAATGACGATCTTCCCAATATGGCCGCCAAAAAGGCATGACGAGCAGCCGGGCTGGCTTATCTAGTGTTAGTACCTATGGCCCGGGAAGCCCAATAGAAAACGACGTGTGAGGTCATGTGACTATCTTGTGTCGTTTCTATTGGTGCACTAGACTTAAACGTCACTAGTGCTTAAACTGGATTGGCGCAACCAGCGCCCGATGCGGAAGTCGAAGTCGTAGTTTCGTGCACGAAATAGTTGATAAATAAGCAATAATTGATAAATAAAAAATAGCGAGCGACATTTAGATAATTGTAACGGAGTAAAAGTACCATTACTTAACAACTGAAGCGGAGGAAGTGTTTTTCTGGTGTTCAAGGAGTACGAAATGGCCCATGACGACGGCCATATGTAACCCTGTGTCACATTGGAATGAAAGTGTAGGCTGCACCTCTCATAACCTCTAGGTGGGGGTGGCATATTGGAATGAAAGTGTCCAGCTTTTTCCTAACCTTTAGCTGGTGGAATACATTTATAAAATGTTAAAGTTTTTTTTTTTTCCCCCTTATCCGTGTATAATGCACACTATTGACTTTTGCTAAAGAAAATTCAGGGGGGGGGGGGGGGGGAAATGCACATTATACATGAGAAATTGCGGTATGTAGTCATACATTTGACAACACACCAAAATCTAGATGACACGGATGTAGTTGTGTTAAAAAAAATACCGGCACCCCTGGGGTGCCATATTTTTAGCCATGACTGTATAAAAAGACAGTCATGGCTTTTTTTCTTGACTGTCTGACATGAAATCAGACGAAACTGTTCCTGTTTTCGGTCAATTGGGATTACCACAATTATACCAGAATAGTGAGAATGATATTTTTTTAGTAAAATATATACAATAGACAATACAGTTGTGCTAAAAAAAAAAAAACATGATGGCTACCTTGGAAATGGTAGATGCGATGGAAAGGGATAATGTCGTCTGAATATTCCGTGTCAAACAAACATGTCTATCAGCTGTGTTAATATCCTGGGGAGAAAAAAGAAGAAAGTGATAAGGTCATTACAAAGTTAGACCAATAAATTTGACACTACTTCTGGGAGGTTGCATAAGGTGTTAAGCATCTTTTTACTCAAACCATGAATGTAAAAACCAATTGAGAAGTTCATTATATAATGGAAATACATAAAAAGGGCCAAATAAATTAACAATAGCACAAAACTGTTGACTAGGATTACACAGTGCAAGCAAAAATGTATATTACTACATGAATCTGTTCAGCTATAAACCAGTTGCCTATGCAATGAAGCAGCTGCCAGTGTGCTCACCACTCTCTCCATTACAGGCTGTAGATAGTTGCCATAAGCCAGCATCACAGTCCGGGACTCAGCACCCAGGCCAGCTGCGATGAGGGGGATTGGCATTGGGGAATCCTTTGTGTCTGACATCTGCACCGTGCATGAAGGTGACAGGGGCTTCTTGCAGGGCCTGCCATGACAAATTTGACAGATCTTATTCACTAGCTAAGATGCATTAAAATACATGTTAAAATTAAGAGTTTTTGCTCAGGAGTATATTCATTAATTTGAGTAACTATGTGAAAAATCCAAACTGATGCAACAGTCTAGAGTTGTGCGATATAAAAACGATATATATTGCAGAGATATGACGTACAATATAACACTATATCGTTTATATCAGGTTTGTTTCTTTTTTGTTGTTTCTGGACAATTTGTAGATAATGGGTTAAACCCTCAAAATTAAAGACGAAGAGATGTTTGCACTAGATTTAGCAGAAAGCTAATTTCCATCTGTAGTCCATCTATTGTTAGATATATATATATAGATATATTGCTATATATGTATATGTATAGATAGATAGATAGATAGATATAAAATCAATTAACACGAAAAAACTGTTAAATGCATGAAAAATACACCTCACCATAACAGATAATGAATAAAAGAAGCTTTCTTTTTCTTTGAGGTTTTAGGCTCTTCTTGCTCCTCAGGTGGACTTTTTCCTTTTGAAAAGAAGCTCTACGAAGACATGTTTTTTTACTCATTTTTGCTAGTTTGCGGACTTATTTTTAGTAACGCATCACGTGACCGACATGCAGTCTCGCGTTGTTTCATTCGCGAACGTTTCGTTCAAACGAACGAATCTTTTCACTGCACATAATGACCTGAATAAGTTTATGAAATGATTCGATCTTTGAGTTTGGCCGCAACCATGAGCGAGTCGGCTGGGAGCGGAAACGGAACTGCTGCAGTGTTCTGTGCAGTGTTGAGGTGTCAATTGCGACTACTGCATTCTTCATTTGAAATCCTATGTGACATATTCATCTTTTTGATCTGAAACCCAAATGTCCAGTATCCAACAAAAACAAAGGAATTGACTTTGCCATTCCAAAACTTTTGGCGGCGACTGTACATTTTAATATTACATTCCAAAGGTTAATACTGTAGTTACGTAAAATGCACTTGAGGTTTACCCATTCAGAAAGTGCTCAAAGAGATGCAGCTGTCCATCTTTACACACCACTGCTAGCCTCACCGCCTGTCAAGAGAGAGAGAGAAACAAGAATTTGCTTTATGGCATTTGTCTACAAATTTTTGCATCTAAATATCCTATTACCCATCACATTATCTAATCAGGTGTATCCATTAGGTTTAGTAATATGCCGCATTTTCACCACCATAAGGCGTACTTAAAAGTCTTAAATTTTCTCCAAAATGGACGGGGCGCACCTTATGTGTGCACCGAGTTCCAAAATCTGTAAATGTTGTTGTGTGACTTTGATGAGCGCTCCGCCTGACTGACTGAGCATTTCCTGCCGACACGCTGCTTATATAGAGTAAAGGCGGACGTGACTGAGGACAGCATGCGGACGTTAAAGGGGGAAGGGTGCACGTGAAAGAGGACGCTAAAGGCATGCCCCCAGTAGGTATATAGTTTGGCTAAGGACCCCCGAAAATGGCACCTACGAAGAGACACGCTTACGAAGCACAGTTTAAACTGCAAGCTATCAGTTACGCGGAGGAACATGGGAATCGGGCAGCCGCGAGAGAATTCAAGATCAACTAATCCATGGTTCGCAAGTGGAGGAAGCAGGAAAACGCCGGCATCATTGCTGAACAGCCCCCCGCCAACGAGACTTACTCCGACAACGATGAGGGGGAACCCGGCATGTTTGATGGAGAGCTTGCCCAGCTGTTCATTTCGGATACAGAAGATAAGGACTTTGATGGATTTGTGGATGAGGATTGATAAAAAAATAACGTGAGTACATTGTTAAATACTTCAATAAAGTACAACCGAACTCAGTTTTGCTCCGGCTGCCTTTTTAAAAACATAGCGTATGTTTTAAGCTTGCGTATGTTCTACCATGCCTGCGCCCAATAATACGGTGCGCCTTATGTATGTGTTAAATACAGAAATAGACCCCGTAACTGAGATTGCGCCTTTTGGTCGCGAAAATGCGGTATACTGAGTACCTTCACTGACCTGTTCCTTGCTTTTGGATGCGACAAGGTCAATATGTTGAGGCTCATCCGTTAGTGTGAATGACACCACCGAGTTCTTGTCCTTGCCATCTTCTCGTACTTGCCTGCAGTAAGACACTCTTATGTAATTACCACAGTGCATGTATAGTGTTATGTAGTGTAATGTATAGCCCATTATCTGAAAGGTCACTGCGTGTGTACACACCATACACTGAGCAGTCGATCGTGAGCAGCACCAGACAGGAAATAGAGACTGCTGCTGTCAGGGGGTCGTGTGGTGGCAAAACGAAGGGTCGTCACAGCTGTGGAGTGGCCGGTGAATTTCTGCAATGGGTGAGAAGCAGACAAGTTGCCGGTGCTGCTTGGTGACAGCTGTGTTTATTTGGTAAGTAGTAAAACATTCTTTCATAGTTGGGAATGTAATTGTAGGTAACGACCACTTTTTTCAAATTAGGCTTGGTATATCAATTTAGTTGACTGCTGTCATATCTACACATGTGAATGCAAAGTTAGTGACACACACCCTGTAAACCTCCATGGTGTCCAAGTCCCACATCTTGATGGTCTGTCCAGCTGAAAGCAGTAGTTTACCATCTGGGCTCACACACAAACTGGTCACTGCACCACGGTCTGCCTTCCACTTACTGTAAACAACAATTGTGCTTGTTATACTTATATTTGATCACCAACTAGTCTGTCGGACTGTGATAGCCAGGTAAGGCTGCTTCTTCTACATTTAATATCAAATATTTCAGCTTTTAAGTCCTCGATTACACTATAGGACTTTAGCACCACTTTCCCAATCACCAAA